>NC_086446.1:397185385-397512885 GCF_028390025.1 Pseudophryne corroboree | reverse complement strand
ATGGCAAAAGCACAGCAAAGAACTGTGCGTTCTTCTAAATCACAAATCCCCAAGGAGAGTCCAATTGTGTCGGTTGCGATGCCTGACCTTCCCAACACTGGACGGGAAGAGGTTGCGCCTTTCACCATTTGCACGCCACCTGCAAGTGCTGGAAGGAGCACCCGCAGTCCAGTTCCTGATAGTCAAATTGAAGATGTCACTGTTGAAGTACACCAGGATGAGGATATGGGTGTTGCTGGCGCTGGGGAGGAAATTGACAAGGAGGATTCTGATGGTGAGGTGGTTTGTTTAAGTCAGGCACCCGGAGAGATGCCTGTTGTCCGTGGGGCGAATATGGCCATTGACATGCCTGGTCAAAATACAAAAAAAATCAGCTCTTCGGTGTGGAATTATTTCAACACAAATGCGGACAACAGGTGTCAAGCCATATGTTGCCTTTGTCAAGCTGTAATAAGTAGGGGTAAGGACGTTAACCACCTAGGAACAGCCTCCCTTATACGTCACCTGGATCGCATTCATCAGAAGTCAGTGACAAGTTCAAAAACTTTGGGTGACAGCGGAAGGAGTCCACTGACAGCTAAATCCCTTCCTCTTGTAAACAAGCTCCTGCAAACCACACCACCAACTCCCTCAGTGTCAATTTCCTCCTTACCCAGGAAAGCCAATAGTCCTGCAGGCCATGTCACTGTCAAGTCTGACGAGTCCTCTCCTGCCTGGGATTCCTACGATGCATCCTTGAGTGTAACGCCTACTGCTGCTGGCGCTGCTGTTGTTGCTGCTGGGAGTCGATCATCATCCCAGAGGGGAAGTCGGAAGACCACTTGTACTACTTCCAGTAAGCAATTGACTGTCCAACAGTCCTTTGCGAGGAAGATGAAATATCACAGCAGTCATCCTGCTGCAAAGCGGATAGCTCAGTACTTGGCAGCCTGGGCGGTGAGAAACGTGGTTCCGGTATCCACCGTTAATTCAGAGGCAACTAGAGACTTGATGGAGGTACTGTGTCCCCGGTACCAAATACCATCTAGGTTCCATTTCTCTAGGCAGGCGATACCGAAAAATTTACACAGACCTCAGAAAAAGAGTCACCAGTGTCCTAAAAAATGCAGTTGTACCAAATGTCCACTTAACCACGGACATGTGGACAAGTGGAGCAGGGCAGACTCAGGACTATATGACTGTGACAGCCCACTGGGTAGATGTATTGCCTCCCGCAGCAAGAATAGCAGCGGCGGCACCAGTAGCAGCATCTCGCAAACGCCAACTCGTTCCTAGGCAGGCTATGCTTTGTATCACCGCTTTCAATAGGAGGGACACAGCTGACAACCTCTTACGGAAACTGAGGAAGATCATCGCAGAATGGCTTACCCCAATTGGACTCTCCTGGGGATTTGTGACATCGGACAACGCCAGCAATATTGTGCGTGCATTACATCTGGGCAAATTCCAGCACGTCCCATGTTTTGCACATACATTGAATTTGGTGGTGCAGAATTATTTAAAAAACAACAGGGGCGTGCAAGAGATGCTGTCGGTGGCCCGAAGAATTGCGGGCCACTTTCGGCATTCAGCCACCGCGTGCCGAAGACTGGAGCACCACCAAACATTCCTGAACCTGCCCTGCCATCATCTGAAGCAAGAGGTGGTAACGAGGTGGAATTCAACCCTCTATATGCTTCAGAGTATGGAGGAGCAGCAAAAGGCCATTCAAGCCTATACATCTGCCCACGATATAGGCAGGAGGGGGAATGCACCTGACTCAAGCGCAGTGGAGAATGATTTCAACGTTGTGCAAGGTTCTGCAACCCTTTAAACTTGCCACACGTGAAGTCAGTTCAGACACTGCCAGCCTGAGTCAGGTCATTCCCCTGATCAGGCTTTTGCAGAAGAAGCTGGAGACATTGAAGGAGGAGCTAAAACAGAGCGATTCCGCTAGGCATGTGGGACTTGTGGATGGAGCCCTTAATTCACTTAACCAGGATTCACGGGTGGTCAATCTGTTGAAATCAGAGCACTACATTTTGGCCACCGTGCTCGATCCTAGATTTAAAACCTACGTTGTATCTCTCTTTCCGGCAGACACAAGTCTGCAGAGGTTCAAAGACCTGCTGGTGAGAAAATTGTCAAGTCAAGCGGAACGTGACCCGTCAACATCTCTTCCTTCACATTCTCCCGCAACTGGGGGTGCGAGGAAAAGGCTAAGAATTCCGAGCCCACCCGCTGGCGGTGATGCAGGGCAGTCTGGAGTGAGTGCTGACATCTGGTCCGGACTGAAGGACCTGCCAACGATTACTGACAAGTCGTCTACTGTCACTGCATATGATTCTGTCACCATTGAAAGAATGGTGGAGGATTATATGAGTGACCGCATCCAAGTAGGCACGTCAGACAGTCCGTACGTATACTGGCAGGAAAAAGAGGCAATTTGGAGGTCCTTGCACAAACTGGCTTTCTACCTAAGCCGCCCTCCCTCCAGTGTGTACTCCGAAAGATTGTTTAGTGCAGCCGCTCACCTTGTCAGCAATCGGCGTACGAGGTTACTTCCAGAAAATGTGGAGAAGATGATGTTCATCAAAATGAATTATAATCAATTCCTCCGTGGAGACATTCACCAGCAGCAATTGCCTCCAGAAAGTACACAGGGATCTGAGATGGTGGATTCCAGTGGGGACGAATTAATAATCTGTGAGGAGGGGGATGTACACAGTGAAAGGGGTGAGGAATCGGAGGATGATGATGAGGTGGACATCTTGCCTCTGTAGAGCCAGTTTGTGCAAGGAGAGATTGATTGCTTCTTTTTTTGGTGGGGGCTCAAACCAACCAGTCATTTCAGTCACAGTCGTGTGGCAGACCCTGTCGCTGAAATGATGGGTTCATTAAAGTGTGCATGTCCTGTTTATACAACATAAGGGTTGGTGGGAGGGCCCAAGGACAATTCCATCTTGCACCTCTTTTTTCTTTCATTTTTCTTTGCATCATGTGCTGTTTGGGGACTATTTTTTTGAAGTGCCATCCTGTCTGACACTGCAATGCCACTCCTAGATGGGCCAGGTGCAGTGCCAGATTAAGGTCCTCATGGGCCTGGAGCTGAAATTTTTGAAGGGCCTATTGTGTGCTTCAGCAGGGGGTATGGGTTTGTGATGGTTGCTGATATGGGTGCGTGACCAGTGCTGTATTTACATACATACGTGTGTGTGTGTGTGTGTGTGTGTGTGTGTGTGTGTGTGTATGCGTGTTGGAAAAATAGAAAAATCTATCTATCTATATAGCGAGAGAGAGAGAGAGAGAGAGAAAAGTAAAAGTAAAAGGCGACCAATGGAATTATTACATTTTCTTGCCATGACTGCATGATTTCTGAGGTGACTGCAGCATTTTGAGGTGGCGAGCAGAAATCTGCAAACAATTGTTGGAGCGTCCAAACTGTTGTTCCGGCAGCATGCCCAATAGTTTAGACAGGTTTAGATACTTTACGCCGTTAAACCCAGTGCTTTTGGGCGTGATAAGCAATAGGCAACCGCAGAACTCATTTCCATTTGCATTACAATTGAATAGCTCTGTTGGGCTGCCATTACTTATGGGCATGCAACAAACAATTGGAAGCCCCTCACTATGGGGGAAATTCAATCACCTGCGGCACATTATCATGGGTAATGATATTGCCTGGGGGTGTCCTATTAGCCCCGATAAGCCAGCATGAGCTGCGGCAGATTGGGGATGCCATTACCTGCTGCACTGAGTTTCATCTGCCGGGTCCCTTCCCTGCAGTCCCAGGATGCTGCAGCGGCGGCCGTGGGACACTGAATGGAGTGTGTGTGTATATGTGTGTGTGTGTGTGTATAATATATATATATATATATATATATATACACAAACATACATACACATACATACACACACATACTGTATATATACACACCCATGTACAGTATGTACTGAAGACAGGGCTCTAGTACACCGAATCATCGAGATCTTAAAATCACATGTTTGGAAGTCCTAAGTTGCCGTGCCATTTCAATGCCCCATGCTGTGACTTTAAACATCGGCATTGCATATTTGACAAAACACTCAGACACTTGATCTTCAAGGGGGCGTGTTCTTAAGTGTAATGTACCACACCATATACCCCTTATACACATTATGCACCACAATAGTAGGACCCCTTATACTATCTAGTACTAATGCCCCTTTCACAATTATACCACACAGTATGAGCCGAAATTCACATTATACCACACGGTATAAGCCGATACTCACATTATAGCACACAGAATGAGCCGAAATTCACATTATAGCACACGGTATAAGCCGATACTCACATTATAGCACACAGAATGAGACAAAATTCACATTATAGCACACGGTATGAGCCGAAATTGACATTATAGCACACAGAATGAGCCAAAATTCATATTACAGCCCACGGAATGAGCAGAAATTTACATTATAGACATAGAAAGAGCCAAAATTCACATTATAGCACACGGTATGAGCTGACATTCACATTATAGCACACGGTATGAGCCAAAATTCACATTATAGTACACGGTATGAGCCAAAATTCACATTATAGTACACGGTATGAGCCAAAATTCACATTATGCCGCATGGAATGAGACACAATTCATGGAGAGTGACAGCAGGGACATAGGGACAGGGAGAGTGACAGCAGGGACATAGGGACAGGGAGAGTGACAGGGAAAGTGACAGCAGGGACAGGGAGAGTGACAGAGAGACAGGGAAAGTGACAGCAGGGACGTAGGGATAGGAAGAGTGACAGAGAGAGGGACAGCAAGGATATACAGTAGGGACTAGGGAGAAAGAACGGCAGCGGGGTAAGATTACCTATTTAACAGCGCCGGTGCTGAGGATGCTGTGGTCTGCTGTGCGGTGGATGAGGAGGCTGCGGTTGGCATGGGCGGAGATGCAGAGGACTGAGGGTGGTGTCGGGGCGGCTGAGGGTGGTGGCGGTGTAGCAGAGGAAGAGGCAGAGGGCAGCTGGGGTGCAAGGAGGTGCGGAGTGATGTGGAGCAGAGGGGGCAGGATAGGAACAGTGGTGCATGGCAGGGGGGCAGGATGGGAGCAGTGGTGCGGAGCAGGGGGGCAGGATGGGAGGAGTGGTGCGGGGCAGGATGGGAGCAGTGGTGCGAAACAGGATAGGAGCAGTGGTGAAGAACAGGGGGGGGGGGCAGGATGGTAGTGAAAGGTACTCGCTCTTGCTCGCTAAGTTAAACAAGAATGTCACCTGCTCCCCGTAGCTCCCGGCCGCTGTCATTCCATTCGTGGACACTGCTCCCCATAATTCCCAGCCGCTGTCGCTCCCTCCGCGGACGGTGGCAGCAGCCTCACACAGGAGCTGCGACGCTAAGACAGATAGCGATAGCAAGTGTGACTAGAGCTCCTGCCGTGTCCTGCTCCTCCGTCTCCTCAAGAACGAGACCTGACAGGGTGCCCTTAGGGGGGATGACATTAATTGGCAGCAGGAAGGGACATTAATTGGCGGGGATGCCTGTGCGCACACCTATGGCCTGCACACAACATACCGGCCCACTTCGACCAGTGTGTGTGTGTGCGTGTGTGCCATGTGTATGTGTGTGTGTTTAAGTATATATATATATATATATATATATATATATATATATATATACATACACACACTGTACATATATGTGTGTGTATATATACATACATATATATATATATATATATACATACATACATACATGTATATACATATATGGTATATATAATACACATTGTATTTGTGCAGTATAATTCACTTCAGAAAATGTAAAACTACAGGCTGCACATGAAACGTCTGTCATCTCACCGTGTCCTCTCTACTGAGGATCGACGGCATCAGACAGACACAAATGCGGCATAGACAGAACTGCAGCCAGCCAGGGCTTCCTTCACGGGCCGGGGCTTTCAGTCAGGCAGTCCGGCAGTCCGTCCAGTTACAGTGCGAGCGCTCTGCCTGTGCGCTACGCAGCTGGACTGGAGACTGGGTGCGGCGGCGGGGTGGTGCCTTTGTGACGTCACGCGTCGTGATGTCGACGGCGTGGAGGAGGCGCCGGGGCTCTGTAAGAACGCGGCGAAGTGAGGGCTAGGAAAGCCTTTCACTGCGCGCTGCCATTGTATTGAAAATGTATGTTCCAGTTTGCGGGTATTTAAATAAACTTGGCGATGGATGGTAGGTAGGACGGGAGGGGGCGGGCAGCGTGATAGAATGCTGCAGTAGAAGGATTTTTTTTTTCCCTGTCTACAGCAGTATTTAGCACCAGAGATGCTGTGGGCCTATTTGAAGTGTGGGCCTGGAGCTGCAGCTCCATCCGCCCCATTGTTAATCCGGCCCTGGCCAGGTGTTTGTGTCGGCCACTTGGGTCGCTTAGCTTAGTCACACAGCTACCTCATTGCGCCTCTTTTTTTCTTTGCATCATGTGCTGTTTGGGGACAATTTTTTTGAAGTGCCATCCTGTCTGACACTGCAGTGACACTCCTAGATGGGCCAGGTGTTTGTGTCGGCCACTTGTGTCGCTTAGCCATCCAGCGACCTCGGTGCAAATTTTAGGACTAAAAATAATATTGTGAGGTGTTCAGAATAGACTGGAAATGAGTGGAAATTATGGTTATTGAGGTTAATAATACTATGGGATCAAAATGACCCCCAAATTCTATGATTTAAGCTGTTTTTTAGGGTTTTTTGTAAAAAACACCTGAATCCAAAACACACCCGAATCCGACAAAAAAATTTCGATGAGGTTTTGCCAAAACGCGTCTGAATCCAAAACACGGCCGCGGAACCGAATCCAAAACCAAAACACAAAACCCGAAAAATGTCCGGTGCACATCACTAATTCAGACAGCCGAGTGCCTTCGAAGGCATCAATAAAGATGTCCCTGATCCCACGATCTCTATAATAACTGACATGAGTGTGTATGCACTTGCCGATGCCTGTACCCCGCTGAGTCCCCAATATCGGCATCGGCGGGGGCTTGGCTAGTGTGTATGGGGCCTAAGCAGTAGTCCCAGGCCGCAGTTTGACATTTGGTTTCTACATAGTGATTGATTGATTTATTGGGATCTGAAACAATTTAATTAATGTGTGTGCATTTGCCTACCTCTGGGAGAGATAATAGATTGTAAGCTCCAATGAGGCAGGGATTAGTGTGAATGAATAGATATTCTTTAATTGCACAATAAATCAATGCTACAAAAATGAATATTAATAATGAGCATATCGATCTGACACACCTAAAAAGGAGTGTGGTCACAGTCTGTTGTTTGGAACAGCCCTGTTAGATCAGAATGCATCTACTGTACAGTATGTTTCCCCCCTTCATTCATTTCAACATTTACATTTTTCTCCTAAAAAATATATGGCTAAGCTTAATTTATGTATCAAATAATCTTTATTAGGTAACACTTTTGTGTGTTTGAAAATGTCATTACATTTGCTTAAATGCACCTAGAATACAGGCTGAGGTCTGGTTTTCAGCACCTGGAAGAACTTCTCTGAGTTAAAAATGCCCAGCAGCTGCCCACAAATAGGTGTACATCAACCTAATGCTAATTTTCCATTTCTTATATATTATTTAAAGCTGCATTACCACATAGGAAATTACTTTCCTATGTTTCACATTATCCCAGCCAGAGTCCGAGGGGCTGGTCCAATTAGCCACATTTCCTAGGGATCTTTTCATTTCTCTGAAGACCCTGGCTGAAAACAAGTAACGGGGGTATTATCAGGAGGACTGTGGTCTGTGATTGGTTCCCATGCATTTTTTATCTGCCCATATTTGCTACGGAAAAACCTCTTTCCACCAAATTTCTCCCTTTCACCGCAAACCACAGGACAGTCCCTTCAAATTTGAACTGTTCCATTGAAAACATTGTTTGGAGGTGTGTAATAGTGGAAAAGTCACTGTCACCCAGTGTTATATTAAAATAACTCAACAGAGCATTACATTTTAAAAATATCACCTAATTAGATGGTTACCACAGTACAAAAGAGTCATTAACACTTCAACCTATAAAGTCCCATAGCTATACATAATTCAGCAATACTTGCCAGTTGCTGATCACAGCAGCCAAATAATGCATAAAAGCTATCTCTAATACCCCTGTCACATATGCAGCTGTATCCCAGGTTTTTGCACTGATTTCTGCATTGTGTGAAAAGAAACAACCCTGGACTAAGGGGGTAATTCAGACCTGATCGCTGCTGTGCGTTTTCGCATAGCGGGCGATCAGGCACAAACTGCTCATGCGTATGCACCGCAATGCACAAGTGCATCGCATGGGTACAAAGCGGATCGTCACTCAGTGATGGGTTTGTGCAACGGATCCGTTCGCATGGGCGATCGCAAGGAAATTGACAGGAAGAGGGCGTTTGTGGGTGTCAACTGACTGTTTTCAGGTAGTGTCTGGAAAAATGCAGGTGTGTCCATGCGTTAGCAGGGAGAGTTCCTGACGTCAATTCTGGCCCTGGACAGGCTGATGTGATCGTAGTGGAGTAAGTCCTGGGCTGCACAGAGGCTGCACAAAATCTGTTTGTTCAGTTCTGCTACACATGCGTTCGCACACTTGCACAGCTAAAATACACACCCCCTGTAGGCGGCGACTATCTGTTCGCAGCAGTGCAAAAATCGCCTGCTAGCGATCAGGTCTGAATTAGGCCCTAAGTCTTGAGTCTATGACCCTGCTCCCGACCAGGGTCATTGAGCTGAGACCTGGGAATTTGTCGGCTTGCTAGACCCTGGAAATTCCCAGGTCACATGTCTGAAAGTGGCAAAATATGACATTTCATTATTATCTATGAGAACATGGTCCTTTAGCATGATCACACAACAATATAAAAAAAAGGTTATGAAGTTAAAATAGTTCACTGCCCTGAGCCCAAGGTATATACCAGCACTGGTCCCACTATATACAGTTTATATTTATTATATAAATATATGACAGGGAGTTATTTTACTTGTATTAAGCTCTTTTTTTAAACATTCCTCAGACTAGTTATTACTAGAATGAGCGGGTTCGGTTCTCAGAGAACTTCACCATTCGAGTCCGGATCCGAGTCAGGCTCGGGTTTTCCCGCCTGACTCAGAAACCAGAACGAGGCAAAACGTCATCATCCCGCTGTCAGATTCCATATAAGGAGCCGCGCGTCCCCGTCATTTTCACTCCGACATTGGCGAGTGTAGAGAGAGGACGTGTCTCCGTTCTCTCAGTGTCCGTGTCTTGTGCTGTATTTGTCCAGTCACGGTGGTTGTGCCATCTTACTGCCATATGTCCATTGCTGCTGTGTTGTGCTGCATCAGTTCAGTGGTGGTGTATTGTGCTGCATCAGTCCAGTGGTAGTGTCCTGTGCATCAGCCATCAGTCATTCCAGTGACCCGGCAGTCACAGTGGATGTGTTCTCTTGCTGCCATGTGTCCATTGCTGCTGTGTTGTGCTGCATCAGTTCAGTCAGTGGTGGGGTATTGCGCTGCATCAGTCCAGTGATAGTGTCCTGTGCATCAGCCATCAGTCATTCCAGTGACCAGGCAGTCACAGTGGTATACTCTGCTTTCATATGTCCACTGCTGCTGTATAATAATAATAATAATAATAATAATAATAATAACAACAACAAAAACAAGTCCCTTACAGTGTTGCTGTGTTGTCCTGCATCAGACCAGTGGTAGTGTCCTGTGCATCAGCCATCAGTCATTCCAGTGACCAGGTAGTCACAGTGGTATACTGAGGATAAAATAGGGAAAGATCAAGAACCACTTCCTCCTAGTGCTGAAGCTGCTGCCACTAGCCATGACATAGATGATAAAATGCCATGAACGTCGTCTGCCAAGGCCGATGCCCAATGTGACAGTAGAGAGCATGTAAAATCCCGAAAGCCAAAGTTCAGTAAAAGGACCCCAAAAAAGAAATTTAAATGGTCTGAGGAGAAACGTAACTTGCTAATATGCCATTTATTATGACACGGAGTAGCAAGGAATGGCTAAGGCCCTCGCCTATGTTCATGACTAGTGGTTCAGCTTCACATAACGATGGAAACTCTCATCCTCCCACTAGAAAAATTAGAAGAGTTAAGGTAGGAAAAGTACAGAAAAGAACTGTGCGTTCTAAGATAGTATCACAAATCCCCAAGGAAAGTCCAAGTGTGTCGGCAGTTGCGATGCCTGACCTTTCGAACACTGGATGGAAAGAGGTGGCTCCTTCCGCCATTTGCATGCCCCCTGCAAGTGCTGGAAGGAGCACCCACAGTCCAGTTCCTGATATTGAAATTGAAGATGTCACTGTTGAAGTACACCAGGATGAGGATATGGGTGTTGCTGACGCTGAGGAGGAAGTTGACGATAAGGATTCTGATGGTGATGTGGTTTGTTTAAGTCAGGCCCCGGGGAAGACACCTGTTGTCCGTGGGATGAAGTAGCCCATTGTGATGCCTGGGCAAACTACCAAAAAAGCCACCTCTTTGGGGTGGTATTATTTCTCCACAAATCCGGACAACAGGTGTCAAGCCATGTGTTGCCTCTGTCAATCTGTAATAAGGAGGGGTAAGTATGTTAACCACCTAGGAACTTCCTCCCTTATACGTCACCTGCAGCGCATTCATCATAAGTCAGTGTCAAGTTGTGAAACTTTGGGTAAGAGTGTAAGCAGTCAACTGACACCTAAATCCCTTCTTCCTCTTGTACCCAAGCTCCTGCAAGCCACACCACCAACTCCCTCAACGTCAACTTTCTCCTCAGTCAGGAATGTCAGTAGTCCTGCAGGCCATTTCACTGTCAAAACTGAGGAGTACTCTCCTAACCAGGATTCCTCCGGAGGATCCTTGAGTGGTACGCCTGCTGTTTCTGCCGCTGCTGTTGTTGCTGCTGGGAGTTGATCGTCATCCCAGAGGGGAAGTTGGAAGACCACTTGTACTACTTCCAGTAAGCAATTGACTGTCCAACAGTCCTTTGTGAGGAAGATGAAATAGGACAGCAGTCATCCTTTTGCAAAGCGGATAACTGAGGCCTTGATAGCTATGTTGGTGTTAGACGTGCGTCTGGCATACACCATTAGTTCAGTGGGACTTAAAGAATTGTTTGAGGTACTGTGTCCTGGGTATCAAATCCTATCCAGGTTCCACTTCTCTAGGCAGGCAATACCAAGTACATGTGGACAAGTGAAACAAGGCAGACTAAGGACTATACGACTGTGACAGCCCACTGGGTAGATGTATGGCCTCCCACAGCAACAATAGCAGTGGCACCAGTAGCAGCATCTCGCAAACGCCAACTCGTTCCTAGGCAGGTTACGCTATGTATCACCGCTTTACGTAAGAGGCACACAGCTGACAAGCTCTTACAGGAACTGAGGAACATCATCGCAGAATGGCTTACCCCAATTAGACTCTCCTGGGGATTTGTGATATCGGACAACACCACCAATATTGTGCGTGCATTACATATGGGCAAATTCCAGCACATCCCATGTTTTGCACATACAATTAATGTGGTGGTGCAGAATTTTTTGAAAAATGACAGGGTTGTGCAGGAGATGCTGTCGGTGGGCCAAAAAATTGCGGGCCACTTTCGGCATTCAGCCACCGCGTGCCGAAGACTGGAGCTCTATCAAACACGCCTGAACCTGCCCTACCATCACCTGAAGCAAGAGGTGATTACGAGGTGGAATTCAACACTCTATATGCTTCAGAGGATGCTTTTGCAGAAGCAGCTGGAGAAATTGAAGGAGGAGCTAAGATGGAGCGACTCCGCAAAGTATGTGGGACTTGTGGATAAAGCCCTTCATTTGCTTTGCCAGGATTCAAGGGTGGTCAATCTGTTGAAATCATAGCACTACATTTTGGCCACCATGCTCCATCCTAGGTTTAAAGCCTACGTTGTATCTCTCTTTCCGGCAGACACAAGTCTGCAGAGGTTCAAAGACCTGCTGGTAAGAAAATTGTCAACTCAAGCGGAACGTGACCCGTCAACAGCTCCTCCTTCACTTTCTCCCACCACTGGGGCTGCGAGGAAAAGGATAAAATTTCCGAGCCCACCCGCTGGCAGTGATGCAGGGCAGTCAGGAGCGAATGCTAACATCTGGTCCAGACTGAAGGACCTGTCAACGATTACTGACATGTCTACTGTCACTGCATATGATTCTGTCACCATTGAAAGAATGGTGGAGGATTATATGAGTGACAGCATCCAAGTAGGCATGTCAGACAGTCCGTACGTATACTGGCAGGAAAAATAGGCAAGTTGGATGCCTTTCACAAACTGGCTTTATTTTACCAAAGTTGCCCCCCTCCAGTGTGTACTCCGAAAGAGTGTTTAGTGCAGCCGGTAACCTTGTCAGCGATCGGCATAGGAGGTTACTTCCACAAAATGTGGAGAAGATGATGATCATCAAAATGAATTATAAATTCCTCCGGGAAGATCTTTACCAGCAATTGCCTCCAGAAAGTACACATGGACCTGTGATGGTGGATTCCAGAGGGGACGAATAAATACTCTGTGATAAGGAGGAGGATGTACACAGTGAAAGGGGTGAGGAATCGGAGGATGAGGTGGACATCTTGCTTCTGTAGAGCCAGTTTGTGCAAGGTGAGATTGATTGCTTCTTTTTTGGTGGGGGCCCAAACAAACCAGTCATTTCAGCCACAGTCGTGTGGCAGACCCTGTCGCTGAAATGATTGGTTTGTTAAAGTGTGCATGTCCTGTTTATACAACAAAGGGCCCAAGGACAATTTCATTTTGCACCTCTTTTTCTTCTTTGCATCATGTGCTGTTTGGGGGCTAGTGTTTTAAAGTGCCATCCTGTCTGACACTGTAGTGCCACTCCTAGATGGGCCAGGTGTTTGTGCCGCACACTTGTGTCGCTTAGCTTAGTCATCCAGCTACCTTATTGCACCTCTTTTTCTTTCTTGCATCATGTGCTGTTTGGGGCCTATTTTTTAAATCTGCTATCCTGTCTGCCACTGCAGTGCCACTCCCAGATGGACCAGGTGTTTGTGCCGTACACTTGTGTCGCTTAGCTTAATCATACAGCCATCTCGGTGCAACCTTTTGGCCTAAAAACATTATTGTGACATATGAGGTGTTCAGAATAGACTGGAAATGAGTGGAAATGAATGTTAATGAGGTTAATAATACTGTAGGATCAAAATTACCCCCAAATTCTGTGATTTTAGCTGTTTTTATGTTTTTTTCAAAAATCATCCAGATCCAAAACCAAAACACAAAAGGGTGGTTTTGGCAAAACCAAGCCAAAACCCAAACACGAAAGTGGAATTAGAACCAAAACCAAAACACAAAACACGAAAAGTGCCAGCCGCACATCTCTGGTACAGCTAGCTGAAAACATATCAACCTGTACTGCTCACTCACTACCTGGATTTTCCTTACCAACTCCAAATACAGTCAATCAACACAACTGTGCATTGCTGCCTTGGGCCTCAGTCATGGCCATAAAGAGCGGTGCAAGGCCATTCACTTTAGGGGCATGGCCAAACCCCCTACAAAACAAAAAGGAAGGACCAAATAATCAGGTCTCACTGAAATCCCATGAACAGGAGTAGAAAATGGTGAGGATGAATGACAACCATTATAGAACTCCAAAATTTTTTACAAAAACCCTAGCAACAGGTATGAGTCTACAAGTTAAACATCACTAGAAGAAACTGGGCCTGGTAAATAGTGATTTTACCTGTAGCTGATCTTACATCAATGGCCAGATGCAGTTTACAAACTTTCACCAGGGGAAGCCAACAACAACTCTCAGTGTTATCAATTTAAACACCTAGGGAAGAAAGAAGTACCCAAGCATTGCTTACTCCGCAGTCAAGTGCCAGCATAGGAAGTTGTTGAATTTCTTAAAAAAGGTGCAGTACATTTAAAGGAAAGGAAGCGGTTGTGCTTGAAATATTCACAAACTATATACAATCTGATAAACTGGCATTAATCCGGATACATTTCATAATCCATATCCAGCACTGCAGTCAATATTCTGGAAGCACTCGGCTGCTCTTCTTCAACAGTAATGTCACCAGCAACTTCATCCCTTGGTGTAGACACTACTTTAAAGAACCAAGTGATAATTGGAAGGCAGCAGGTTGGCTACAAGAGAAGAGTCAAAACTGCCTTTGGATGCCATTTCATCAAAGGGAGCTGCAAGGCTCAGACTGTCAACAGCTGATTTATGATAGACAATATCTGGGCTTGCAGAAGTGAAAGGGAACCTTGTGGACACAATAGGGCTCCCAGGATAGCCTACAGCAGGAGCCGCCACAGGATCAGCAAGAGCAGAGAAACCAGGCGATGTAGAGGTTAGAGGGGCTACAGCTTTTGCCATCACGGTTTCCTCAACGGTACAGCTCTGTAAAGCCCTCATTGGAAAAACCCATGCCCTCAGCAAGCAATCTCTGCTAATGCAACGAGACAAAAGAAGCCAGAAGCTAAGAGTTAAGTATATTAATCCACACTGGGGCTTCTGACATAATAGCCACCCTGAAGGATGACCTGCAAGCACCTCACTATATAGGCACCCGGGTGTTACCAGACTGTATGGCGGTGAAGAAACCCCAGTTTGGCTCCCAGCGCCATCTGATGTTTCCTCTCTCTCTATTGTTTCCTGGCTTTAAAAACATCTGTAATGTTTTATCTTGGGAGAGGAAGGGACAGGACTTAATGACATCATCTTCCATGCTGTGTCATCAAGCCTTGCCCCCTTCAGGGTCGGAAAGGGGGGACTTTTAAGTACATTTATCCGTCAATGTGAACAGTTACAGTGCTGAGAACGAGTCCCACATGTCTGTACTAAAAGAGTTAATATCTGTCCTCAGCTTATACAACTTCCAGATTGTCTCATTGCAGTGAAAATGTAAAAGTTTTTAAACAGGCCAATTAATATGTTCATATGTTTTCATAATGTCAATGCAAATGATGACAGCTATTTCCACTGCACAGTAAATTAGATGTCACCTATAATACGCTAGCATAATTAGGTGAACTATATTTGACTGTCAAACATGAGAACCCATGAACTTACTAAATATTTCACATCATTGCTGTCTGAAAAAGCATTGGTTTAATCATCCATGAAATGTATTGGTGAAATTCTTTCAATGAAAGCAAATTAAAGTCAAAACGGTATTAGAAAAAAACACATACTGGCATATAGCTCAAACTTGTAATTAGTGATGAGCGGGTTCGGTTCCTCGGAGACCGAACCCCCCCGAACTTCACCCATTTTACACGGGTCCGAGGCATACTCGGATTCTCCCGTATGGCTCGGTTAACCCGAGCGCGCCCGAACGTCATCATCCCGCTGTCGGATTCTCGCGAGATTCGGATTCTATATAAGCAGCCGCGCGTCGCCGCCATTTTCACTCGTGCATTGGAAATGTTAGGGAGAGGACATGGCTGGCGTCCTCTCCGTTTATTAATGTTGATGCAAATATTTGTGCTTATTGCTTAATTGTGGGGACTGGGGAGCAGCTGTATTATATAGGAGGAGTACAGTGCAGAGTTTTGCTGAACAGTAACCACCAGTATTATACGTTCTCTGCCTGAAAAACGCTCCATATCTGTGCTCAGTGTGCTGCATATATCTGTGCTCACACTGCTTTATTGTGGGGACTGGGGACCAGCAGTATTATATAGGAGGAGTACAGTGCAGAGTTTTGCTGACCAGTGACCACCAGTATTATATGTTGTCTGCCTGAAAAACGCTCCATATCTGTGCTCAGTGTGCTGCATATATCTGTGCTCACACTGCTTTATTGTGGGGACTGGGGACCAGCAGTATTATATAGGAGGAGTACAGTGCAGAGTTTTGCTGACCAGTGACCACCAGTATTATACGTTCTCTGCCTGAAAAACGCTCCATATCTGTGCTCAGTGTGCTGCATACAGTATATCTGTGCTCACACTGCTTTATTGTGGGGACTGGGGACCACCAGTATTATATAGGAGGAGTACAGTGCAGAGTTTTGCTGACCAGTGACCATCAGTATTATACGTTCTCTGCCTGAAAAAACGCTCCATATCTGTGCTCAGTGTGCTGCATATATCTGTGCTCACACTGCTTTATTGTGGGGACTGGGGACCAGCAGTATTATATAGGAGGAGTACAGTGCAGAGTTTTGCTGACAGTGACCACCAGTATTATATGTTGTCTGCCTGAAAAACGCTCCATATCTGTGCTCAGTGTGCTGCATATATCTGTGCTCACACTGCTTTATTGTGGGGACTGGGGACCAGCAGTATTATATAGGAGGAGTACAGTGCAGAGTTTTGCTGACCAGTGACCACCAGTGTTATACGTTCTCTGCCTGAAAAACGCTCCATATCTGTGCTCAGTGTGCTGCATACAGTATATCTGTGCTCACACTGCTTTATTGTGGGGACTGGGGACCACCAGTATTATATAGGAGGAGTACAGTGCAGAGTTTTGCTGACCAGTGACCACCAGTATTATACGTTCTCTGCCTGAAAAAACGCTCCATATCTGTGCTCAGTGTACTGCATATATCTGTGCTCACACTGCTTTATTGTGGGGACTGGGGACCAGCAGTATTATATAGGAGGAGTACAGTGCAGAGTTTTGCTGACAGTGACCACCAGTATTATATGTTGTCTGCCTGAAAAACGCTCCATATCTGTGCTCAGTGTACTGCATATATCTGTGCTCACACTGCTTTATTGTGGGGACTGGGGACCAGCAGTATTATATAGGAGGAGTACAGTGCAGAGTTTTGCTGACCAGTGACCACTAGTGATGAGCGCCTGAAATTTTTCGGGTTTTGTGTTTTGGTTTTGGGTTCGGATCCGCGGCCGTGTTTTGGGTTCGACCGCGTTTTGGCAAAACCTCACCGAATTTTTTTTGTCGGATTCGGGTGTGTTTTGGATTCGGGTGTTTTTTTCAAAAAACCCTAAAAAACAGCTTAAATCATAGAATTTGGGGGTCATTTTGATCCCATATTATTATTAACCTCAAAAACCATAATTTCCACTCATTTTCAGTCTATTCTGAATACCTCACACCTCACAATATTATTTTTAGTCCTAAAATTTGCACCGAGGTCGCTGGATGACTAAGCTAAGCGGCTCTAGTGGCCGACACAAACACCTGGCCCATCTAGGAGTGGCACTGCAGTGTCACGCAGGATGTCCCTTCCAAAAAACCCTCCCCAAACAGCACATGACGCAAAGAAAAAAAGAGGCGCAATGAGGTAGCTGTGTGAGTAAGATTAGCGACCCTAGTGGCCGACACAAACACCGGGCCCATTTAGGAGTGGCACTGCAGTGTCACGCAGGATGTCCCTTCCAAAAAACCCTCCCCAAACAGCACATGACGCAAAGAAAAAAAGAGGCGCAATGAGGTAGCTGTGTGAGTAAGATTAGCGACCCTAGTGGCCGACACAAACACCGGGCCCAACTAGGAGTGGCACTGCAGTGTCACGCAGGATGGCCCTTCCAAAAAACACTCCCCAAACAGCACATGACGCAAAGAAAAAAAGAGGCGCAATGAGGTAGCTGACTGTGTGAGTAAGATAAGCGACCCTAGTGGCCGACACAAACACCGGGCCCATTTAGGAGTGGCACTGCAGTGTCACGCAGGATGTCCCTTCCAAAAAACCCTCCCCAAACAGCACATGACGCAAAGAAAAAAAGAGGCGCAATGAGGTAGCTGTGTGAGTAAGATTAGCGACCGTAGTGGCCGACACAAACACCGGGCCCATTTAGGAGTGGCACTGCAGTGTCACGCAGGATGTCCCTTCCAAAAAACCCTCCCCAAACAGCACATGACGCAAAGAAAAAAAGAGGCGCAATGAGGTAGCTGTGTGAGTAAGATTAGCGACCCTAGTGGCCGACACAAACACCGGGCCCATCTAGGAGTGGCACTGCAGTGTCACGTAGGATGTCCCTTCCAAAAAACCCTCCCCAAACAGCACATGACGCAAAGAAAAGAAGAGGCGCAATGAGGTAGCTGTGTGAGTAAGATTAGCGACCGTAGTGGCCGACACAAACACCGGGCCCATTTAGGAGTGGCACTGCAGTGTCACGCAGGATGTCCCTTCCAAAAAACCCTCCCCAAACAGCACATGACGCAAAGAAAAAAAGAGGCGCAATGAGGTAGCTGTGTGAGTAAGATTAGCGACCCTAGTGGCCGACACAAACACCGGGCCCATCTAGGAGTGGCACTGCAGTGTCACGCAGGATGTCCCTTCCAAAAAACCCTCCCCAAACAGCACATGACGCAAAGAAAAAAAGAGGCGCAATGAGGTAGCTGTGTGAGTAAGATTAGCGACCGTAGTGGCCGACACAAACACCGGGCCCATTTAGGAGTGGCACTGCAGTGTCACGCAGGATGTCCCTTCCAAAAAACCCTCCCCAAACAGCACATGACGCAAAGAAAAAAAGAGGCGCAATGAGGTAGCTGTGTGAGTAAGATTAGCGACCCTAGTGGCCGACACAAACACCGGGCCCATCTAGGAGTGGCACTGCAGTGTCACGTAGGATGTCCCTTCCAAAAAACCCTCCCCAAACAGCACATGACGCAAAGAAAAAAAGAGGCGCAATGAGGTAGCTGTGTGAGTAAGATTAGCGACCGTAGTGGCCGACACAAACACCGGGCCCATTTAGGAGTGGCACTGCAGTGTCACGCAGGATGTCCCTTCCAAAAAACCCTCCCCAAACAGCACATGACGCAAAGAAAAAAAGAGGCGCAATGAGGTAGCTGTGTGAGTAAGATTAGCGACCCTAGTGGCCGACACAAATACCGGGCCCATCTAGGAGTGGCACTGCAGTGTCACGCAGGATGGCCCTTCCAAAAAACCCTCCCCAAACAGCACATGACGCAAAGAAAAAAAGAGGCGCAATGAGGTAGCTGACTGTGTGAGTAAGATAAGCGACCCTAGTGGCCGACACAAACACCGGGCCCATTTAGGAGTGGCACTGCAGTGTCACGCAGGATGTCCCTTCCAAAAAACCCTCCCCAAACAGCACATGACGCAAAGAAAAAGAAAAGAAAAAAGAGGTGCAAGATGGAATTGTCCTTGGGCCCTCCCACCCACCCTTATGTTGTATAAACAAAACAGGACATGCACACTTTAACCAACCCATCATTTCAGTGACAGGGTCTGCCACACGACTGTGACTGATATGACGGGTTGGTTTGGACCCCCCCCCAAAAAAGAAGCAATTAATCTCTCCTTGCACAAACTGGCTCTACAGAGGCAAGATGTCCACCTCATCATCATCCTCCGATATATCACCGTGTACATCCCCCTCCTCACAGATTATCAATTCGTCCCCACTGGAATCCACCATCTCAGCTCCCTGTGTACTTTGTGGAGGCAATTGCTGCTGGTCAATGTCTCCGCGGAGGAATTGATTATAATTCATTTTAATGAACATCATCTTCTCCACATTTTCTGGATGTAACCTCGTACGCCGATTGCTGACAAGGTGAGCGGCGGCACTAAACACTCTTTCGGAGTACACACTTGTGGGAGGGCAACTTAGGTACAATAAAGCCAGTTTGTGCAAGGGCCTCCAAATTGCCTCTTTTTCCTGCCAGTATAAGTATGGACTGTGTGACGTGCTTACTTGGATGCGGTCACTCATATAATCCTCCACCATTCTTTCAATGGTGAGAGAATCATATGCAGTGACAGTAGACGACATGTCCATAATCGTTGTCAGGTCCTTCAGTCCGGACCAGATGTCAGCATCAGCAGTCGCTCCAGACTGCCCTGCATCACCGCCAGCGGGTGGGCTCGGAATTCTGAGCCTTTTCCTCGCACCCCCAGTTGCGGGAGAATGTGAAGGAGGAGATGTTGACAGGTCGCGTTCCGCTTGACTTGACAATTTTCTCACCAGCAGGTCTTTCAACCCCAGCAGACTTGTGTCTGCCGGAAAGAGAGATCCAAGGTAGGCTTTAAATCTAGGATCGAGCATGGTGGCCAAAATGTAGTGCTCTGATTTCAACAGATTGACCACCCGTGAATCCTTGTTAAGCGAATTAAGGGCTCCATCCACAAGTCCCACATGCCTAGCGGAATCGCTCCGTGTTAGCTCCTCCTTCAATGTCTCCAGCTTCTTCTGCAAAAGCCTGATGAGGGGAATGACCTGACTCAGGCTGGCAGTGTCTGAACTGACTTCACGTGTGGCAAGTTCAAAGGGCAGCAGAACCTTGCACAACGTTGAAATCATTCTCCACTGCGCTTGAGACAGGTGCATTCCACCTCCTATATCGTGCTCAATTGTATAGGCTTGAATGGCCTTTTGCTGCTCCTCCAACCTCTGAAGCATATAGAGGGTTGAATTCCACCTCGTTACCACTTCTTGCTTCAGATGATGGCAGGGCAGGTTCAGTAGTTTTTGGTGGTGCTCCAGTCTTCTGTACGTGGTGCCTGTACGCCGAAAGTGTCCCGCAATTCTTCTGGCCACCGACAGCATCTCTTGCACGCCCCTGTCGTTTTTTAAATAATTCTGCACCACCAAATTCAAGGTATGTGCAAAACATGGGACGTGCTGGAATTTGCCCATATTTAATGCACACACAATATTGCTGGCGTTGTCCGATGCCACAAATCCACAGGAGAGTCCAATTGGGGTAAGCCATTCCGCGATGATCTTCCTCAGTTGCCGTAAGAGGTTTTCAGCTGTGTGCGTATTCTGGAAAGCGGTGATACAAAGCGTAGCCTGCCTAGGAAAGAGTTGGCGTTTGCGAGATGCTGCTACTGGTGCCGCCGCTGCTGTTCTTGCGGCGGGAGTCCATACATCTACCCAGTGGGCTGTCACAGTCATATAGTCCTGACCCTGCCCTGCTCCACTTGTCCACATGTCCGTGGTTAAGTGGACATTGGGTACAGCTGCATTTTTTAGGACACTGGTGACTCTTTTTCTGAGGTCTGTGTACATTTTCGGTATCGCCTGCCTAGAGAAATGGAACCTAGATGGTATTTGTTACCGGGGACACAGTACCTCCAACAAGTCTCTAGTTGGCTCTGCAGTAATGATGGATACCGGAACCACGTTTCTCACCACCCAGGATGCCAAGGCCTCAGTTATCCGCTTTGCAGTAGGATGACTGCTGTGATATTTCATCTTCCTCGCAAAGGACTGTTGGACAGTCAATTGCTTGGTGGAAGTAGTAAAAGTGGTCTTACGACTTCCCCTCTGGGATGACCATCGACTCCCAGCAGCAACAACAGCAGCGCCAGCAGCAGTAGGCGTTACATGCAAGGATGCATCGGAGGAATCCCAGGCAGGAGAGGAATCATCAGAATTGCCAGTGACATGGCCTGCAGGACTATTGGCATTCCTGGGGAAGGAGGAAATTGACACTGAGGGAGTTGGTGGGGTGGTTTGCGTGAGCTTGGTTACAAGAGGAAGGGATTTACTGGTCAGTGGACTGCTTCCGCTGTCACCCAAAGTTTTTGAACTTGTCACTGACTTATTATGAATGCGCTGCAGGTGACGTATAAGGGAGGATGTTCCGAGGTGGTTAACGTCCTTACCCCTACTTATTACAGCTTGACAAAGGGAACACACGGCTTGACACCTTTTGTCCGCATTTCTGTTGAAATACCTCCACACCGAAGAGCTGATTTTTTTGGTATTTTCACCAGGCATGTCAACGGCCATATTCCTCCCACGGACAACAGGTGTCTCCCCGGGTGCCTGACTTAAACAAACCACCTCACCATCAGAATCCTCCTGGTCAATTTCCTCCCCAGCGCCAGCAACACCCATATCCTCCTCATCCTGGTGTACTTCAACACTGACATCTTCAATCTGACTATCAGGAACTGGACTGCGGGTGCTCCTTCCAGCACTTGCAGGGGGCGTGCAAATGGTGGAAGGCGCATGCTCTTCACGTCCAGTGTTGGGAAGGTCAGGCATCGCAACCGACACAATTGGACTCTCCTTGTGGATTTGGGATTTCGAAGAACGCACAGTTCTTTGCGGTGCTACTGCTTTTGCCAGCTTGAGTCTTTTCATTTTTCTAGCGAGAGGCTGAGTGCCTCCATCCTCATGTGAAGCTGAACCACTAGCCATGAACATAGGCCAGGGCCTCAGCCGTTCCTTGCCACTCCGTGTGGTAAATGGCATATTGGCAAGTTTACGCTTCTCCTCCGACAATTTTATTTTAGGTTTTGGAGTCCTTTTTTTACTGATATTTGGTGTTTTGGATTTGACATGCTCTGTACTATGACATTGGGCATCGGCCTTGGCAGACGACGTTGCTGGCATTTCATCGTCTCGGCCATGACTAGTGGCAGCAGCTTCAGCACGAGGTGGAAGTGGATCTTGATCTTTCCCTAATTTTGGAACCTCAACATTTTTGTTCTCCATATTTTAATAGGCACAACTAAAAGGCACCTCAGGTAAACAATGGAGATGGATGGATACTAGTATACAATTATGGACGGACTGCCGAGTGCCGACACAGAGGTAGCTACAGCCGTGGACTACCGTACTGTACTGTGTCTGCTGCTAATATAGACTGGTTGATAAAGAGATGTAGTAGTATGTATGTATAAAGAAGAAAGAAAAAAAAACCACGGGTAGGTGGTATACAATTATGGACGGACTGCCGAGTGCCGACACAGAGGTAGCTACAGCCGTGAACTACCGTACTGTACTGTGTCTGCTGCTAATATAGACTGGTTGATAAAGAGATGTAGTAGTATGTATGTATAAAGAAGAAAGAAAAAAAAACCACGGGTAGGTGGTATACAATTATGGACGGACTGCCGAGTGCCGACACAGAGGTAGCTACAGCCGTGGACTACCGTACTGTACTGTGTCTGCTGCTAATATAGACTGGTTGATAAAGAGATGTAGTAGTATGTATGTATAAAGAAGAAAGAAAAAAAAACCACGGGTAGGTGGTATACAATTATGGACGGACTGCCGAGTGCCGACACAGAGGTAGCTACAGCCGTGAACTACCGTACTGTACTGTGTCTGCTGCTAATATAGACTGGTTGATAAAGAGATGTAGTAGTATGTATGTATAAAGAAGAAAGAAAAAAAAACCACGGGTAGGTGGTATACAATTATGGACGGACTGCCGAGTGCCGACACAGAGGTAGCTACAGCCGTGAACTACCGTACTGTACTGTGTCTGCTGCTAATATAGACTGGTTGATAAAGAGATGTAGTAGTATGTATGTATAAAGAAGAAAGAAAAAAAAACCACGGGTAGGTGGTATACAATTATGGACGGACTGCCGAGTGCCGACACAGAGGTAGCTACAGCCGTGGACTACCGTACTGTACTGTGTCTGCTGCTAATATAGACTGGTTGATAAAGAGATGTAGTAGTATGTATGTATAAAGAAGAAAGAAAAAAAAACCACGGGTAGGTGGTATACAATTATGGACGGACTGCCGAGTGCCGACACAGAGGTAGCTACAGCCGTGAACTACCGTACTGTACTGTGTCTGCTGCTAATATAGACTGGTTGATAAAGAGATGTAGTAGTATGTATGTATAAAGAAGAAAGAAAAAAAAACCACGGGTAGGTGGTATACAATTATGGACGGACTGCCGAGTGCCGACACAGAGGTAGCTACAGCCGTGGACTACCGTACTGTACTGTGTCTGCTGCTAATATAGACTGGTTGATAAAGAGATGTAGTAGTATGTATGTATAAAGAAGAAAGAAAAAAAAACCTCGGGTAGGTGGTATACAATTATGGACGGACTGCCGAGTGCCGACACAGAGGTAGCTACAGCCGTGAACTACCGTACTGTACTGTGTCTGCTGCTAATATAGACTGGTTGATAAAGAGATGTAGTAGTATGTATGTATAAAGAAGAAAGAAAAAAAAACCACGGGTAGGTGGTATACAATTATGGACGGACTGCCGAGTGCCGACACAGAGGTAGCTACAGCCGTGGACTACCGTACTGTACTGTGTCTGCTGCTAATATAGACTGGTTGATAAAGAGATGTAGTAGTATGTATGTATAAAGAAGAAAGAAAAAAAAACCACGGGTAGGTGGTATACAATTATGGACGGACTGCCGAGTGCCGACACAGAGGTAGCTACAGCCGTGAACTACCGTACTGTACTGTGTCTGCTGCTAATATAGACTGGTTGATAAAGAGATGTAGTAGTATGTATGTATAAAGAAGAAAGAAAAAAAAACCACGGGTAGGTGGTATACAATTATGGACGGACTGCAGAGTGCCGACACAGAGGTAGCTACAGCCGTGGACTACCGTACTGTACTGTGTCTGCTGCTAATATAGACTGGTTGATAAAGAGATGTAGTAGTATGTATGTATAAAGAAGAAAGAAAAAAAAACCACGGGTAGGTGGTATACAATTATGGATGGACTGCCGAGTGCCGACACAGGGGTAGCTACAGCCGTGAACTACCGTACTGTGTCTGCTGCGACTGGATGATAAATAATGATATAAAAAATATATATATATCACTACTGCAGCCGGACAGGTATATATTATATAATGACGGACCTGCTGGACACTGTCTGTCAGCAGAATGAGTTTTTTATAGAATAAAAAAAAAAACACCACACAAGTGAAGTCACACGACGAGTGTTTAACTTTTTCAGGCAATCACAATATAGTATACTACTAACTATACTGGTGGTCAGTGTGGTCAGGTCACTGGTCAGTCACACTGGCAGTGGCACTCCTGCAGCTAAAGTGTGCACTGTTTAATTTTAATATAATATGTACTCCTGGCTCCTACTATAACCTATAACTGGCACTGCAGTGCTCCCCAGTCTCCCCCACAATTATAAGCTGTGTGAGCTGAGCACAGTCAGATATATATACATAGATGATGCAGCACACTGGGCTGAGCAGTGCACACAGATATGGTATGTGACTGAGTCACTGTGTGTATCGTTTTTTTCAGGCAGAGAACGGATATATTAAATAAAACTGCACTGTCTGGTGGTCACTGTGGTCAGTCACTAGTAAACTCTGCACTCTCTACACTTCTACAGTACTCCTAAGCTCCAGTAAATCAGGTCAATCTCTCTATCTCTCTCTCTCTTCTAATCTAAATGGAGAGGACGCCAGCCACGTCCTCTCCCTATCAATCTCAATGCACGTGTGAAAATGGCGGCGACGCGCGGCTCCTTATATAGAATCCGAGTCTCGTGAGAATCCGACAGCGTCATGATGACGTTCGGGCGCGCTCGGGTTAACCGAGCAAGGCGGGAGGATCCGAGTCTGCTCGGACCCGTGAAAAAAACCATGAAGTTCGGGCGGGTTCGGATTCAGAGAAACCGAACCCGCTCATCTCTAGTGACCACCAGTATTATACGTTCTCTGCCTGAAAAACGCTCCATATCTGTGCTCAGTGTGCTGCATATATCTGTGCTCACACTACTTTATTGTGGGGACTGGGGACCACCAGTATATTATTGTTAGGGTCTCCTGCCCTGTGCTGCCACGTCGTCATGGCAACCGGGAGACAAGTGCTAGTGGAGTAACCTGAGCGCAGCTGATACTCCGGTTCGGGTCTTTTGCTGTGCAGTGGTTATAGGCTCTGTGCACGGCAGGGGATCCGGTGCTGGTTTTTGTGCTCACAGTCTGTGAGGTCTGAGTGGGGCGTGGACAGCACCTGCTTTATAAGGCCTCTTTTCAGGGTAAGCAGATGCTGCTGAATCTCTGTTGGTTAGTCAGTTCATGAAAGTTAGCCAGTACTGTGTAGCTTTGTATTTGTTTGTTGCTTACTGCAAATAGGCCTGGGGATTTGGTATTACACTCTGCCAATCCAGACCTAGCAGTAAGACTGGAGTCAGTCGTTTAGCTTGCTGGGGTTCTGTTATTACTCTGTGAACTTAGCAAGTTTGCGGCTGTATTCTAACACTTGCCTGTCTAATCCTATCTCACTGTGCTAGGTGTCAGGGGTCAGTTTAGTGGCAGTAAGCTTAAACCTGTGCACTGCAAGTGAGAATCAGGATTGTGGAGGCTCTCCTTGTGTCTATCATTCCATCTCTGACCAAGGAGTTTACTGCCACACCCGTTGGTAACCCTTTAGGGTTTTGCTGTTGCCCTTAGCAACAGCATTTCGGGTTCTCTACGTATTAAAACACAACATCTTGCTTTTTACATCTGAGCAGTTCTAATACAAGGGAGATACCCAGTTCCTTAGCCTCTGGGCTTCTCTGTTCACTGTGTGTGTATTTTGTTACCCTATCACCTTCTGTGTACGTTATGTCATATTCCCCAGTTTGTCTGTGAGTCCATTTGTTTTGCATAACAGTTCAAACACCAGTACATTCCTGCAGACACTGGAGTGCATAACAGTTCTGACACTAGTACTTTCCTGCAGGCACTGGTGTGCATAACATATTCAGCAGCCTAATACTCCTGTTGAAATTTTGTGGGAATATGGAGCATACCCCTCAAAATACGTTGCAACAGGTGGTCGATCAGGTGCAGGTCCTGACTCGGCAATTTAATGATTTGTCCATTAAAATGCACACCTCCCAGGCTGCTGGCGGAGCTCCCGCAGCAGCAGCACCTGCAGGGGTTAAGGAGCCGAAAGTAAATCTCCCGGATCGTTTTTCTGGAGATCGCTCGCAGTTCTTTTGTTTCAAGGAGAGCTGCAAGCTATACTTCCGGCTTAGGCCTCAGTCTTCTGGGTCGGAGATTCAGCGGGTGGGCATAGTGATTTCCTTGCTACAAGGAGACCCACAGGTCTGGGCATATGGGTTGCAGCCTGACTGTCCGTCGCTTAAAAGTGTTGATGCTTTTTTTACGGCACTGGGCATGTTGTATGATGACCCTGACAAGACGGCCTCAGCCGAGGCTCAGATTTCGATCCTTAAGCAAGGGCGAAGGCCAGTTGAGGTTTACGGAGGTTGGCCCATGGTACCCAGTGGAATGACCCAGCCCTGAGACACCAGTACCGAAGAGGTCTTTCTAACCAGATAAAGGACCAACTGGTACAATATCCCTTGCCTGATAGCTTGGATCAGCTCATGCAGTTATCCATCCGGGTGGATAGACGGCTGAGAGAGCGTAGGCTTGAAAGGGAGACTGAGATTTCCTTCCTTCCCAAGGGAACCTCAGACTCTGAGGAATTTTCTGAGGAGCCTATGCAGATTGGGGCTACCCGCCTCTCCTCGCGTGAGAAGACGCGGAGGAGACAGCAGGGGTTGTGTTTGTACTGTGGGAATAAAGGTCATGTGGTAGTATCATGCCCAGAAAAGCCGGAAAACTTCAGGGCCTGAGGGTGATGGGAAATATCCTGTCAGGCCAGAAGTCAGAATTTCCCAAGAAGACTTTTATCATTCCGGTGACCTTGAAGATCCTCGGTCAAACTGTCAAGACTGAGGCCTTTGTGGACAGTGGGGCCGACGGGGTTTTTATGGACCGCCAATTCGCCCTAAAACACTCTGTTCCCTTAGTACCCTTGGCATCGGAAATTGAGATTTGTGGGTTAAACGGGGAACCATTATCCCAAGGTAAAATTACCTCTTGCACTAGCCAGATTTCTTTGTTTATTGGAGCCACACACTCTGAAAAATTGTCCTTTTATGTGACTGTCTGTACTTTTGCCCCATTGGTGTTGGGGTTACCCTGGTTAAGGGCCCACAATCCTCAATTTGACTGGGTCTCTGGGGAGATTCTTAGTTGGGGTACTGATTGTTTCAGGAGTTGCTTGAGCCTTCCAGTCAGGCTCTCGCAGCTAAGTTTGCCAGGATTGCCAGGGTGTTATGCAGATTTTGCGGACGTGTTCTCCAAAAAAGTTGCAGAGGTACTACCTCCCCATCGCCCCTATGACTGTGCCATTGATTTGTTGCCAAATGCTAAGCTTCCCAAGAGCAGGTTGTACTCCCTGTCACGTCCTGAGACTCAGGCTATGGCAGAGTACATTCAGGAGAACTTGGCTAAGGGATTTATCAGACCTTCACAGTCTCCAGTTGGGTCGGGGTTCTTCTTCGTGGGTAAAAAGGACGGTTCGTTGCGACCCTGCATCGACTTCAGGGAATTGAACCGTATCACGATTAAAAACTCATACCCACTGCCTCTCATTTCGGTCTTGTTTGACCAGCTTCGTACTGCCACCATTTTTTCTAAGATTGACCTACGCGGTGCGTACAATCTAATCCGAATAAGAGAGGGGGATGAATGGAAGACTGCCTTTAATACCCACTCAGGGCATTATGAATATTTGGTGATGCCTTTTGGGCTCTGTAATGCCCCGGCAGTCTTCCAGGATTTCATGAATGATGTGCTCAGGGAATATTTGGATAGATTCTTAGTTGTATACTTAGATGACATCCTAATCTTCTCCCATTCCCTGGAGGAACATCGGAAGCATGTACGCTTAGTCCTCCAGAAACTCAGAGACCACCGGCTTGGGGCGAAGCTGGAGAAGTGCGAATTTGAAGTTCAGCAAATCGCATTTCTAGGATATATTATCTCCCCAGAAGGTTTCCAAATGGAGGGTTTCAAGGTACAGGCAGTCCTGGATTGGGTGCAGCCCACTAGTTTGAAGGCGCTTCAGCGTTTCCTGGGCTTTGCGAATTTTTATAGACGATTTATCGCTGGATTTTCGTCTATAGTGGCGCCCTTGGTGGCACTCACTAAGAAAGGGGCGGATGTTGCTCACTGGTCTTGTGAGGCTAAAGCGGCTTTTGCCCGTCTCAAAAGGGCATTTGTTTCGGCCAAGGTGCTGCGACACCCAGATCCAGAGCGTCCTTTTGTGGTGGAGGTGGATGCCTCTGAGATTGGTATTGGGGCAGTGCTTTCTCAGATGGGAGTGTCTGATAATCGCCTTCATCCCTGTGCTTACTTTTCCCGTAAATTTTCGCCTGCCGAGATGAATTATGACGTGGGTAACCGGGAATTGTTGGCTATTAAGGATGCACTCGAGGAGTGGAGACACTGGCTTGAGGGGGCTAAGTTTGTGGTCTCAATTCTCACTGACCATAAGAATCTGGCATATTTAGAGTCAGCGAAGCGTCTCAATGCCAGGCAGGCACGATGGGCTTTGTTTTTTGCTCGCTTTAATTTTTTGATAACATATCGCCCTGGGTCAAAAAACATCAAGGCTGATGCGCTCTCGCGGAGTTTTGCTCCAATCCAGGAGACCACCGAGGAGCCGTTGCCCATTGTTTCCCCATCATGTATTAAAGTGGGCATTACCCAGGACCTCTTATCATTAGTCCTTAGAGCACAGGAGCAGGCTCCTCCAGACCTTCCGGTAGGTCTTTTGTTTGTGCCTCCTAGGTTAAGACAGCGAGTGTTCCTGGAATTCCATGCCAAGAAGTCGGCAGGTCACCCGGGTATTGCCAGAACTCGGGAGTTGCTATCTAGGGCGGTGTGGTGGCCCTCGGTGGCTAAGGATGTGGATCAGTGGGTTCGGGCATGTGACATCTGTGCCCGAAATAAGACTCCTAGAGGGGTTCCTGTTGGCCCATTACATCCACTCTCTATCCCATCTAAGCCATGGACCCACATTTCAATGGATTTTGTGGTGGACTTGCCCAAATCCTCGGGGATGACAGCCATCTGGGTTGTCGTTGACAGGTTTTCGAAGATGGCGCACTTCGTTCCACTGGTTGGGCTGCCATCAGCCAGACGCCTGTCTGAATTATTTATGCTGCATGTTGTGCGTCTCCACGGGTTGCCACTTGATGTGGTCTCTGACCGCGGATCCCAGTTTGTGGCCAAATTCTGGAGGGCATTTTGTTCCGATCTCCAGATTTCTGTCAGCTTGTCGTCAGGCTACCATCCGCAGTCTAATGGGCAGACTGAAAGGGTGAACCAGTCCTTGGAGCAGTTCCTCAGGTGTTATGTCTCCAAGTGTCAGACTGACTGGGTTGCTCATCTGTCCATGGCGGAGTTTGCCTATAACAACGCGGCTCACTCTGCTACAGGGATCTCTCCCTTCCTTTGTGTGTATGGGCATCATCCTAAGGCCAATTCTTTTGACCCCCTGGACTCCACGCCTGGTGGTTCCTCTGTGGTTTCGGTCCTTAGAGGTATTTGGCGGAAAGTGAAGAAAGCCCTTGTGTCTGTGTCATTAGTGACCAAAAGGGTTTTTGATAAGCGGAAAAGACCCTGCAGCTTCAAATTAGGAGACTTCGTCTGGTTGTCTACCAAGAATTTGAAGTTGAGACAGCCATCTCATAAGTTAGGGCCCCGGTTCATCGGCCCTTATAAGATCACCAGGGTTATCAATCCGGTGGCATTTCAGTTAGATCTGCCCCGTTCTTTGGGTATCAATAAAACATTTCATTGTTCCCTTTTAAAACGGGCGATTAGTAATCCTTCTTCCAGTGGAAGACCTTCCCCTCTTCTGATACGTGGCCAGAGGGAGTTTGTTGTTGAAAGGATTCTTGACTCCAAGGTGGTTCGGGGTCGGCTGTCATTTTTGGTGCACTGGAAGGGGTATGGCCCGGAGGAGCGGTCGTGGGTGCGCAGTTGTGATCTTCATGCCCCCAGACTGATACGCTCTTTCTTCTCGCAGTTCCCCGATAAACCCGGTGGTAGGGGTTCTTTGACCCCTCGTCAGAGGGGGGGTACTGTTAGGGTCTCCTGCCCTGTGCTGCCACGTCGTCATGGCAACCGGGAGACAAGTGCTAGTGGAGTAACCTGAGCGCAGCTGATACTCCGGTTCGGGTCTTTTGCTGTGCAGTGGTTATAGGCTCTGTGCACGGCAGGGGATCCGGTGCTGGTTTTTGTGCTCACAGTCTGTGAGGTCTGAGTGGGGCGTGGACAGCACCTGCTTTATAAGGCCTCTTTTCAGGGTAAGCAGATGCTGCTGAATCTCTGTTGGTTAGTCAGTTCATGAAAGTTAGCCAGTACTGTGTAGCTTTGTATTTGTTTGTTGCTTACTGCAAATAGGCCTGGGGATTTGGTATTACACTCTGCCAATCCAGACCTAGCAGTAAGACTGGAGTCAGTCGTTTAGCTTGCTGGGGTTCTGTTATTACTCTGTGAACTTAGCAAGTTTGCGGCTGTATTCTAACACTTGCCTGTCTAATCCTATCTCACTGTGCTAGGTGTCAGGGGTCAGTTTAGTGGCAGTAAGCTTAAACCTGTGCACTGCAAGTGAGAATCAGGATTGTGGAGGCTCTCCTTGTGTCTATCATTCCATCTCTGACCAAGGAGTTTACTGCCACACCCGTTGGTAACCCTTTAGGGTTTTGCTGTTGCCCTTAGCAACAGCATTTCGGGTTCTCTACGTATTAAAACACAACATCTTGCTTTTTACATCTGAGCAGTTCTAATACAAGGGAGATACCCAGTTCCTTAGCCTCTGGGCTTCTCTGTTCACTGTGTGTGTATTTTGTTACCCTATCACCTTCTGTGTAATGTTATGTCATATTCCCCAGTTTGTCTGTGAGTCCATTTGTTTTGCATAACAGTTCAAACACCAGTACATTCCTGCAGACACTGGAGTGCATAACAGTTCTGACACTAGTACTTTCCTGCAGGCACTGGTGTGCATAACAATTATATAGGAGGAGTACAGTGCAGAGTTTTGCTGACAGTGACCACCAGTATACGTTGTCTGCCTGAAAAACACTCCATATCTGTGCTCAGTGTGCTGCATATATCTGTACTCACACTGCTTAATTGTGGAGACTGGGGAGCAGCTGTATTATATAGGAGGAGTACAGTGCAGAGTTTTGCTGACAGTGACCACCAGTATACGTTGTCTGCCTGAAAAACACTCCATATCTGTGCTCAGTGTGCTGCATATATCTGTGCTCACACTGCTTTATTGTGGGGACTAGGGACCACCAGTATATTATATAGGAGGAGTACAGTGCAGAGTTTTGCTGACAGTGACCACCAGTATACGTTGTCTGCCTGAAAAACACTCCATATCTGTGCTCAGTGTGCTGCATATATCTGTGCTCACACTGCTTAATTGTGGGGACTGGGGAGCAGCTGTATTATATAGGAGGAGTACAGTGCAGAGTTTTGCTGACAGTGACCACCAGTATACGTTGTCTGCATGAAAAACACTCCATATCTGTGTTCAGTGTGCTGCATATACCTGTGCTCACACTGCTTTATTGTGGGGACTGGGGACCACCAGTATATTAAATAGGAGGAGTACAGTGCAGAGTTTTGCTGACCAGTGACCACCAGTATACGTTGTCTGCCTGAAAAACACTCCATATCTGTGCTCAGTGTGCTGCATATATCTGTGCTCACACTGCTTTATTGTGGGGACTGGGGACCAGCAGTATTATATAGGAGGAGTACAGTGCAGAGTTTTGCTGACCAGTGACCACCAGTATTATATGTTGTCTGCCTGAAAAACGCTCCATATCTGTGCTCAGTGTGCTGCATATATCTGTGCTCACACTGCTTTATTGTGGGGACTGGGGACCAGCAGTATTATATAGGAGGAGTACAGTGCAGAGTTTTGCTGACCAGTGACCACCAGTATTATACGTTCTCTGCCTGAAAAAATGCTCCATATCTGTGCTTAGTGTGCTGCATATATCTGTGCTCACACTGCTTTATTGTGGGGACTGGGGACCAGCAGTATTATATAGGAGGAGTACAGTGTAGAGTTTTGCTGACAGTGACCACCAGTATTATATGTTGTCTGCCTGAAAAACGCTCCATATCTGTGCTCAGTGTGCTGCATATATCTGTGCTCACACTGCTTTATTGTGGGGACTGGGGACCAGCAGTATATTATATAGGAGGAGTACAGTGCAGAGTTTTGCTGACAGTGACCACCAGTATTATATGTTGTCTGCCTGAAAAACGCTCCATATCTGTGCTCAGTGTGCTGCATACAGTATATCTGTGCTCACACTGCTTTATTGTGGGGACTGGGGACCACCAGTATATTATATAGGAGGAGTACAGTGCAGAGTTTTGCTGACCAGTGTCCACCAGTATACGTTGTCTGCCTGAAAAACACTCCATATCTGTGCTCAGTGTGCTGCATATATCTGTGCTCACACTGCTTTATTGTGGGGACTGGGGACCAGCAGTATTATATAGGAGGAGTACAGTGCAGAGTTTTGCTGACAGTGACCACCAGTATATATAGCAGTACGGTACGGAAGGCTACTGCTCTACCTAACTCTGTGTCGTCAAGTATACTATCCATCTACATTCTATACCTGTGGTGCATTTTAGTTTTGCAGTTTGCTGACAGTGACCACCAGTATATATAGCAGTACGGTACGGAAGGCCACTGCTCTAACTACCTCTGTGTCGTCAATTATACTATCCGTCTAGATTCTATACCTGTGGTGCATTTTAGTTTTGCAGTTTGCTGACAGTGACCACCAGTATATATAGCAGTACGGTACGGAAGGCCACTGCTCTACCTACCTCTGTGTCGTCAAGTATACTATCCATCCATACCTGTGGTGCATTTCAGTTGTGCGCAGTATATATAGTAGTAGGCCATTGCTATTGATACTGGCATATAATTCCACACATTAAAAAATGGAGAACAAAAATGTGGAGGTTAAAATAGGGAAAGATCAAGATCCACTTCCACCTCGTGCTGAAGCTGCTGCCACTAGTTATGGCCGAGATGATGAAATGCCATCAACGTCGTCTGCCAAGGCCGATGCCCAATGTCATAGTAGAGAGCACGTAAAATCCAAAAAACAAAAGTTCAGTAAAATGACCCAAAAATCAAAATTGAAAGCGTCTGAGGAGAAGCGTAAACTTGTCAATATGCCATTTACAACACGGAGTGGCAAGGAACGGCTGAGGCCCTGGCCTATGTTCATGGCTAGTGGTTCAGATTCACATGAGGATGGAAGCACTCATCCTCTCGCTAGAAAAATGAAAAGACTTAAGCTGGCAAAAGCACAGCAAAGAACTGTGCGTTCTTCTAAATCACAAATCCCCAAGGAGAGTCCAATTGTGTCGGTTGCGATGCCTGACCTTCCCAACACTGGACGGGAAGAGCTTGCGCCATCCACCATTTGCACGCCCCCTGCAAGTGCTGGAAGGAGCACTTGCAGTCCAGTTCCTGATAGTCAAATTGAAGATGTCACTGTTGAAGTACACCAGGATGAGGATATGGGTGTTGCTGGCGCTGGGGAGGAAATTGACAAGGAGGATTCTGATGGTGAGGTGGTTTGTTTAAGTCAGGCACCCGGGAGACACCTGTTGTCCGTGGGACGAAAATGGCCATTGACATGCCTGGTCAAAATACAAAAAAAATCAGCTCTTCGGTGTGGAATTATTTAAACACAAATGCGGACAACAGGTGTCAAGCCGTGTGTTGCCTTTGTCAAGCTGTAATTAGTAGGGGTAAGGACGTTAACCACCTAGGAACATCCTCCCTTATACGTCACCTGGTCCGCATTCATCAGAAGTCAGTGACAAGTTCAAAAACTTTGGATGACAGCGGAAGCAGTCCACTGACCACTAAATCCCTTCCTCTTGTAAACAAGCTCCTGCAAACCACACCACCAACTCCATTAGTGTCAATTTCCACCTTTCACAGGAAAGCCAATAGTCCTGCAGGCCATGTCACTGGCAAGTCTGACGAGTCCTCTTCTGCCTGGGATTCCTCCGATGCATCCTTGAGTGTAACGCCTACTGCTGCTGGCGCTGCTCGATCGTCATCCCAGAGGGGAAGTCGGAAGACCACTTGTACTACTTCCAGTAAGCAATTGACTGTCCAACAGTCCTTTGCGAGGAAGATGAAATATCACAGCAGTCATCCTGCTGCAAAGCGGATAACTCAGGTCTTGTCAGCCTGGGTGGTGAGAAACGTGGTTCCGGTATCCACCGTTAATTCACAGGCAACTAGAGACTTGTTTGAGGTACTGTGTCCCCGGTACCAAATACCATCTAGGTTCCATTTCTCTAGGCAGGCGATACCGAAAATGTACACAGACGTCAGAAAAAGAGTCACCAGTGTCCTAAAAAATGCAGTTGTACCCAATGTCCACTTAACCACGGACATGTGGACAAGTGGAGCAGGGCAGACTCAGGACTATATGACTGTGACAGCCCACTTGGTAGATGTATTGCCTCCCGCAGCAAAAACAGCAGCGGCGGCACCAGTAGCAGCATCTCGCAAACGCCAACTCGTTCCTAGGCAGGCTACGCTTTGTATCACCGCTTTCCATAAGAGGCACACAGCTGACAACCTCTTACGGAACATCATCGCAGAATGGCATACCCCAATTGGACTCTCCTGGGGATTTGTGACATCGGACAACGCCACCAATATTGTGCGTGCATTACATCTGGGCAAATTCCAGCACGTCCCATGTTTTGCACATACATTGAATTTGGTTAGGCAGAATTATTTAAAAAACGACAGGGGCGTGCAAGAGATGCTGTCGGTGTCCCGAAGAATTGCGGGCCACTTTCGTCATTCAGCCACCGCGTGCCGAAGACTGGAGCGCCTACACCAGCAAACAGTCCTGAACCTGCCCTGCCATCGTCTGAAGCAAGAGGTGGTAACGAGGTGGAATTCAACCCTCTATATGCTTCAGAGGATGGAGGAGCAGCAAAAGGCCATTCAAGCCTATACATCTGCCCACGATATAGGCAAAGGAGGGGGAATGCACCTGACTCAAGTGCAGTGGAGAATGATTTCAACGTTGTGCAAGGTTCTGCAACCCTTTGAACTTGCCACACGTGAAGTCAGTTCAGACACTGCCAGCCTGAGTCAGGTCATTCCCCTCATCAGGCTTTTGCAGAAGAAGCTGGAGACATTGAAGGAGGACCTAAAACAGAGCGATTCCGCTAGGCATGTGGGACTTGTGGATGGAGCCCTTAATTTGCTTAACCAGGATTCACGGGTGGTCAATCTGTTGAAATCAGAGCACTACATTTTGGCCACCGTGCTCGATCCTAGATTTAAAACCTATGTTGTATCTCTCTTTCCAGCAGACACAAGTATGCAGAGGTTCAAAGACCTGCTGGTGAGAAAATTGTCAAGTCAAGCGGAACGTGAACTGTCAACAGCTCCTCCATCCAATTCTCCCGCAACTGGGGGTGCGAGGAAAAGGCTAACAATTCCGAGCCCATCCGCTGGCGGTGATGCAGAGCAGTCTGGAGCGAGTGCTGACATCTGGTCCGGACTGAAGGACCTGCCAACGATTACTGACATGTCGTCTACTGTCACTGCATATGATTCTCTCACCATTGAAAGAATGGAGGAGGATTATATGAGTGACCGCATCCAAGTAGGCACGTCAGACAGTCCGTACGTATACTGGCAGGAAAAAGAGGCAATTTGGAGGCCCTTGCACAAACTGGCTTTATTCTACCTAAGTTGCCCTCCCTCCAGTGTGTACTCCGAAAGAGTGTTTAGTGCAGCCGCTCACCTTGTCAGCAATCGGCGTATGAGGTTACTTCCAGAAAATGTGGAGAAGATGATGTTTGTCAAAATGAATTATAATCAATTCCTCCGTGGAGACATTCACCAGCAATTGCCTCCAGAAAGTACACAGGGACCTGATATGGTGGATTCCAGTGGGGACGAATTAATAATCTGTGAGGAGGGGGATGTACACAGTGAAAGGGGTGAGGAATCGGAGGATGAAGATGAGGTGGACATCTTGCCTCTGTAGAGCCAGTTTGTGCAAGGAGAGATTGATTGCTTCTTTTTTGGTGGGGGCCCAAACCAACCAGTCATTTCAGTCACAGTCGTGTGGCAGACCCTGTCGCTGAAATGATGGGTTCGTTAAAGTGTGCATGTCCTGTTTATACAACATAAGGGTTGGTGGGAGGGCCCAAGGACAATTCCATCTTGCACCTCTTTTTTCTTTCATTTTTCTTTGCATCATGTGCTGTTTGGGGACTATTTTTTTAAGTGCCATCCTGTCTGACACTGCAGTGCTACTCCTAGATGGGCCAGGTGTTTGTGTCGGCCATTTGGGTCGCTTAGCTTAGTCACACAGCTACCTCATTGCGCCTCTTTTTTTCTTTGCATCATGTGCTGTTTGGGGACTATTATTTTGAAGTGCCATCCTGTCTGACACTGCAGTGCCACTCCTAGATGGGCCAGGTGTTTGTGTCGGCCACTTGTGTCGCTTAGCTTAGTCACACAGCGACCTTGGTGCGCCTCTTTTTTTCTTTGCATCATGTGCTGTTTGGGGACTATTTTTTTGAAGTGCCATCCTGCCTGACACTGCAGTGCCACTCCTAGATGGGCCAGGTGTTTGTGTCGGTCTCTTGTGTTGCTTAGCTTAGCCATCCAGTGACCTCGGTGCAAATTTTAGGACTAAAAATAATATTGTGAGGTGTGAGGTGTTCAGAATAGACTGGAAATGAGTGGAAATTATGGTTATTGAGGTTAATAATACTATGGGATCGAAATGACCCCCAAATTCTATGATTTAAGCTGTTTTTGAGGGTTTTTTGTAAAAAAAAACACCCAAATCCAAAACACACCCGAATCCGACAAAAAATTTTCAGGGAGGTTTTGCCAAAACGCGTCCGAATCCAAAACACGGCCGCAGAACCGAATCCAAAACCAAAACACAAAACCCGAAAAATTTCTGGTGCACATCACTACTTGTAATACTAATAGTTAAAGAAAAAACAATTAAAGGACTCAATACATTGGAAAAATGAACTATCTTTGTGTGATTAACAGATGGGTAAAGTCATCAAATTCTTATTTAAAATATGTATAGAAAAATTGAACTACCCTACAAACCTCTGAGTGTAAAATCACAATATAAGGGGTCATTCCGAGTTGATCGTAGCTGTGCTAAGTTTAACTCAGACATGCGGGGGGACGCCCAGCACAGGGCTTGTCCGCCCCGCATGTCAGTTCCGGCCCCCCCGCACAAATACAAAAGCATCGCACAGAGGCGATGCCTTTGTATTTGAGGAGTAACTTCCGGCCAGCACAGCTCCTGCGGCTGGCCGGGAGTTTCTCGTCGCTCCCGCTGGCTGCAGCGACTGTGTGACACGTCACGCAGCCACCGCGGCCCGTCCCCCCAACGGTCCGGCCATGCCTGCGTTGGCCGGACCGCTCCCCCTAAATGGCGGCTTAACGGCGCCATTCAGCCCCCTCCCGCCTAGCGACCACCTCTGTCTCAGAGGCGATCGCTAGGTAACGAAAGCTGCCATGCACCGGCACACTGTGGCGCCGGCACATGCGCAGTTCCAACCCGATTGCTGCGCTGCGACAAACTGCAGCGAGCGATCGGGTCGGAATGACCCCCATAGTGAGATAGATAACTATGGGCCTAATTCAGACCTGATCGCAGCAGCAAATGTGTTAGCTAGTGGGCAAAACCATGTGCACTGCAGGGGGACAGATATAACATGTGCAGAGAGAGTTAGATCTGGGTGGGTTATATTGTTTCTGTGCAGGGTAAATACTGGCTGCTTTATTTTTACACTGCAATTTAGATTTCAGTTTGAAAACACCCCACCCAAATTTAACTCTCTCTGCACATGTTATATCTGCTCTCCCCCCCCCCCCACCCAACCCCCTGCAGTGCACATGGTTTTGCCCAACTGATAACAAACTTGCTGCTGCGATCAGGTCTGAATTAGGCACTAAGGGGGTCATTCCGAGTTGTTCGCTCGCTGACGTTTTTCGCAACGGAGCGATTAGGTGGAAAATGCGCATGCGCATGGTACGCAGCGCGCATGCGCTTTGTAATTTTACACAAAACTTTGGAGATTTACACAAGCTCTAGCGACGTTTTTTCAATGCTCGAGTGATCGTAGTGTGATTGACAGGAAGTGGGTGTTTCTGGGCGGAAACTGGCCGTTTTCAGGGAGTGTGCTAAAATACGCAGGCGTGCCAGGTAAAAACGCAGGAGTGTCTGGAAAAACGGGGGAGTGTCTGGCCGAACGCAGGGCGTGTTTGTGACGTCAAACCAGGAACTAAACGGACCGAGGTGATCGCAATCTAGGAGTAGGTCTGGAGCTACTCAGAAACTGCAAGGAATTACTTAGTAGCAGTTCTGCTAACCTATCGTTCGCTATTCTGCTAAGCTAAGATACACTCCCAGAGGGCGGTGGCCTAGCGTTTGCAATGCTGCTAAAAGCAGCTAGCGAGCGAACAACTCGGAATGAGGGCCTATGTTATCAAAATTAGGTCATCAGTAGTGTCAGACTGCAGCATGAAGGGTCTACCAGGATCTATGGTAGGGCTTATGAAGTAGTGAGTTTATTTGCTGAAACATTTTGGACAGCCAACTAAGTGGATGTGGTCAGCTGCTGAGAGGCATGGCCAGCTATCAGAAAGGGAATCATAAGCCCACGAAGCACACGGTAAACACTGTAGTGTTTAATGTAAAGAAAATATATAACATGCTAATTAGCCTATCTTATGATATAACTCTTTATAAACATGACATCACACTGTGTTTGCAGAAAATAATGGGGCCTTTTGTGCTTTTCTCTTGCTGCATGGAAAATAATTAGTTATGTGGTTATGGACATAATTTTTCAGGCATTCAACTATGTCATTTCTTATCGGAAGCCACTAGGACTCCAGCAGGAGAAAATGAAAAAGGATAAGATGTAAGAGGTGAGAAGTGGAAGACGAAGCAGGAGACAGAAGTTGCAGAGCAAGAGAAAATAATGTGTGAGGGACAGAGGAGATAATCAGTATTAAGGCAAGTGATAGAAGACAGTTGGTGATAAAAATAATAAGAGCGGGAAAAGGAGACAGGCACACATATAAAGGGTGGTGAAATGACAGACTTTCACAATGCAGATAGATATAAATAGAGACAGATGAGGAGACAGAGAGGCACATATTAATTTAGCGATAGAGACACAAAGAGGGAAAGAATGGATCACAGGCACTGGAGGAGACAGAGATTCACATACAAAGGGGTGGACAAATGCACACACGGAGAAACAGAGGGATAGAGATAAGAACATACAGTTGTAAGGAAGAGACACTGATTTGACCAGGGAAAGGGCAGAGAGATTTGCAAATAATGGATTGGCAAAGTGTCGGCACTGACAGAGGTAGAAGGAAATGATGGCAGAGTCGAGGAAGGAGAATAAGACTAACACAGACAGGGGAAGGAGAGATAGAGAGACTAACAAAGATGGGAAGGAAAGAGAGTGTAACACAGACAGGGGAAGGAGAGAGAGAGAGACTAACAAAGATGGGAAGGAAAGAGAGTGTAACACAGACAGGGGAAGGAGAGAGAGAGAGACTAACAAAGATGGGAAGGAAAGAGAGTGTAACACAGACAGGGGAAAGAAGGAGAGACTGTCACAAACAACAAATGGCATAAGATAATAAAGACCAGTAACAACAGATAAGCCTCTTCTTCCTCTTAGTATATATTTTTTAAGGGTTGATCGTTATGGGTTTGCCAAAACAAATTGCAGGAGAGCCTTTTGAATGTTTTCAGTCATTCAGTTTCATTTTTGAACTGGTAGAGTTTGTGTTAAAGAACATATCCCCCAATATGCTCCCAGTGCCAAAGCTGAGAGCTTTTAGAACTTAACTTATACACATCTCTGCTCGCCCCCCATCACATTGCTAATAATGGTGTCCAGAGACATACAAGGTGGAGTATATATTGGTATAGATAATACATATTGTGATGTTACTGTATATTGATTGTTTCTGATACATATGAAAAGAAAACCCAATTATGGACTTATCTAGGATTAGTGGTGTATAAATGGTTTATATACCATTTTGCACCAATAACAGAGATGTTAAAAAAGATTTGGTTAGATTGATTAGTTTGGTGTCACACTGTGGAAGATGCACTTTCAGATCTTCAGTTTCCACCTTTGCCCACCTCCAGTTCTACAAGCCCCAAATTAAGGTTGTAGGGTTTTCCTTCAAATGAATGCCTCAAATTTAGGAATGAGAGCTATATTATCACACGTTAGGAAGGACTAAAAATCTCATAGTTGTATTTAAGCCATAAACTATGCTATGGTGGAGAAAAAAATGGCTAGTAATGGCTAGTAATGGAATACAGAGTCACTTCGATATCTGTTAGGAAAAGAGTTAACACTGGTCACTTAGCATGCACCACTGGATGCGGACAAAGTGTAAGGTAAATTAGATTGCACTTACAGGATTGAAGCCACACGTTTGCCAGTCCAGCACTGGTATAACGTTGTGGGGCAGACAGGGCATGTGCCCTGGGTACCAGCATGTAGCAGGAATAGCTTGGTGTGTATGCCTTTTGACCCCTAATGTATATGTGTGAAGGATCTACTCGCAGGTCTGTTGTTACTTGTTTGTATTGTGATGATGGAGAGTCTGCAGCAGAGAGGCAAGGGTTCCCACTTCACAAGGCACAGTAAATAGACACTTGGAAAAGAGTACTTCTTTATTATTTACTGGGCCCTAGAATAAACTTTAAGTGGGTTATTTTGCCTAGGTTAAATGGATTTTGCCCTTTTTTTTGTAAGATATCTTAACACATGGCATCAGCAAAACCACACAGTATGTTAATGTTTATATACTAACAATTGAATAGCTCAAATCACATGGATTTACTGATAGACCTTGTATATAAACAGGCTACAGCAAAATCTTCACACTATTTACCTTTCTTATTTAGTAATCATACTCTTCTCTCTACAGTATAAGGCAAACGTTAATGACATGTGGTACATAACAGATACTATATATATATATATATATATATATATATATATATTTATTTATTATTATTTTAATAACATAGGAATTTTTGACCTAAATGAACATGGTCCAAGGTGTTTTGCCAAACATAGGAATGAATATAATGGAGGCAACTTAAGTTGCTTAACTGAGTTCATGGTGTGCACATTGGGGCCCTTAGTGTGACATGTATTACAGCGCTTTGTCTAACTGCATTGATGTTATCAGCCTGCAGACAGTTTCTCAACTCTTTGCTTCCCAAGGTGGCTACTGTAACATTTCAGTCTTACAGGTAGTGCTCTGTGCACCAACTATCTACCTACAAACTTCTTTTCCTCACAGCCTCTTGCTCTAATATGGCGCTTCTGTTTATCAGTAAATTGCAGCCCTTTGAGTACCTCAGCAGATCTCTCCTCCCACTGAAAGGCAGATCACAGCAACCTGGGCTTAAATTACATATATAACACACAGTTCCCTGCAGCTCCAGTCCTAAGCAAGAAACCTCAGGTGGTGATTCTAAATGTATCAGATGGCTCACACTGCACAACTTTCCTGCATCAGATACACAAATCTACACTGTCCTGCTCTGTCCACAAGCTAGATCCAGCCTTCATCAATGCATCCTGGCTGCCATGGCAACCTCTGCATCCCTTTGCATCAAGGGATATATATATATATATATATATATATATATATATATATATTAGGGATGTGCACCTGAAATTTTTTGGGTTTTGTGTTTTGGTTTTGGGTTCGGTTCCGTGGCCGTGTTTTGGGTTCGAACGCGTTTTGGCAAAACCTCACCGAATGTTTTTTGTCGGATTCGGGTGTGTTTTGGATTCGGGTATTTTTTTACAAAAAAACCTAAAAAACAGCTTAAATCACAGAATTTGGGGGTCATTTTGATCCCATAGTATTATTTACCTCAATAACCATAATTTCCACTCATTTTCAGTCTATTCTGAACACCTCACACCTCACAATATTATTTTTAGTCCTAAAATTTGCACCGAGGTCGCTGGATGGCTAAGCTAAGCGACACAAGTGGCCGACACAAACACCTGGCCCATCTAGGAGTGGCACTGCAGTGTCAGGCAGGATGGCCCTTCCAAAAAATACTCCCCAAACAGCACATGACGCAAAGAAAAAAAGAGGCGCAATGAGGTAGCTGTGTGAGTAAGCTAAGCGACCCTAGTGGCCGACACAAACACCTGGCCCATCTAGGAGTGGCACTGCAGTGTCACGCAGGATGGCCCTTCCAAAAAATACTCCCCAAACAGCACATGACGCAAAGAAGAAAAAAAAGAGGCGCAATGAGGTAGCTGTGTGAGTAAGATAAGCGACCCAAGTGGCCGACACAAACACCTGGCCCATCTAGGAGTGGCACTGCAGTGTCAGGCAGGATGGCCCTTCCAAAAACTACTCCCCAAACAGCACATGACGCAAAGAAGAAGAAAAAGAGGCGCAATGAGGTAGCTGTGTGAGTAAGATAAGCGACCCAAGTGGCCGACACAAACACCTGGCCCATCTAGGAGTGGCACTGCAGTGTCAGGCAGGATGGCCCTTCCAAAAACTACTCCCCAAACAGCACATGACGCAAAGAAGAAAAAAAAGAGGCGCAATGAGGTAGCTGTGTGAGTAAGATAAGCGACCCAAGTGGCCGACACAAACACCTGGCCCATCTAGGAGTGGCACTGCAGTGTCAGGCAGGATGGCCCTTCTAAAAAATAGTCCCCAAACAGCACATGACGCAAAGAAAAATGAAAGAAAAAAGAGGTGCAAGATGGAATTGTCCTTGGGCCCTCCCACCCACCCTTATGTTGTATAAACAGGACATGCACACTTTAACCAACCCATCATTTCAGCGACAGGGTCTGCCACACGACTGTGACTGAAATGGCTAGTTGGTTTGGGCCCCCACCAAAAAAGAAGCAATCAATCTCTCCTTGCACAAACTGGCTCTACAGAGGCAAGATGTCCACCTCATCATCATCGTCCGATTCATCACCCCTTTCACTGTGTACATCCCCCTCCTCACAGATTATTAATTCGTCCCCACTGGAATCCACCTTCTCAGATCCCCGTGTACTTTCTGGAGGCAATTGCTGCTGGTGAATGTCTCCATGGAGTAATTGATTATAATTCATTTTAATGAACATCATCTTCTCCACATTTTCTGGAAGTAACCTCGTACGCCGATTGCTGACAAGGTGAGCGGCGGCACTAAACACTCTTTCGGAGTACACACTGGAGGGAGGGCAACTTAGGTAGAATAAAGCCAGTTTGTGCAAGGGCCTCCAAATTGCCTCTTTTCCCTGCCAGTATACGTACGGACTGTCTGACGTGCCTACTTGGATGCGGTCACTCATATAATCCTCCACCATTCTTTCAATGGTGAGAGAATCATATGCAGTGACAGTAGACGACATGTCAGTAATCGTTGGCAGGTCCTTCAGTCCGGACCAGATGTCAGCACTCACTCCAGACTGCCCTGCATCACCGCCAGCGGGTGGGCTCGGAATTCTTAGCCTTTTCCTCGCACCCCCAGTTGCGGGAGAATGTGAAGGAGGAGATGTTGACAGGTCGCGTTCCGCTTGACTTGACAATTTTCTCACCAGCAGTTCTTTGAACCCCGGCAGACTTGTGTCTGCCGGAAAGAGAGATCCAACGTAGGTTTTAAATCTAGGATCGAGCATGGTGGCCAAAATGTAGTGCTCTGATTTCAACAGATTGACCACACGTGAATCCTGGTTTAGCGAATGAAGGGCTCCATCCACAAGTCCCACATGCCTAGCGGAATCGCTCTGTTTTAGCTCCTCCTTCAATGCCTCCAGCTTCTTCTGCAAAAGCCTGATGAGGGGAATGACCTGACTCAGGCTGGCAGTGTCTGAACTGACTTCACGTGTGGCAAGTTCAAAGGGCAGCAGAACCTTGCACAACGTTGAAATCATTCTCCACTGCGCTTGAGACAGGTGCATTCCACCTCCTTTGCCTATATCGTGGGCAAATGTATAGGCTTGAATGGCCTTTTGCTGCTCCTCCATCCTCTGAAGCATATAGAGGGTTGAATTCCACCTCGTTACCACCTCTTGCTTCAGATGATGGCAGGGCAGGTTCAGGTTTTTTTGGTGGTGCTCCAGTCTTCTGTACGCGGTGCCTGCACGCCGAAAGTGGCCTGCAATTCTTCTGGCCACCGACAGCATCTCTTGCACGCCCCTGTCGTTTTTTAAATAATTCTGCACCACCAAATTCAAGGTATGTGCAAAACATGGGACGTGCTGGAATTTGCCCAGATGTAATGCGCGCACAATATTGCTGGCGTTGTCCGATGTCACAAATCCCCAGGAGAGTCCAATTGGGGTAAGCCATTCTGCGATGATCTTTCTCAGTTGCCGTAAGAGGTTTTCAGCTGTGTGCGTATTCTGGAAAGCGGTGATACAAAGCATAGCCTGCCTAGGAACGAGTTGGCGTTTGCGAGATCCTGCTACTGGTGCCGCCGCTGCTGTTCTTGCAGCGGGAGGCAATACATCTACCCAGTGGGCTGTCACAGTCATGTAGTCCTGAGTCTGACCTGCTCCACTTGTCCACATGTCCGTGGTTAAGTGGACATTGGGTACAACTGCATTTTTTAGGACACTGGTGAGTCTTTTTCTGACGTCTGTGTACATTCTCGGTATCGCCTGCCTAGAGAAGTGGAACCTAGATGGTATTTGGTAACGGGGCACACTGCCTCAATAAATTGTCTAGTTCCCTGTGAAGTAACGGCGGATACCGGACGCACGTCTAACACCAACATAGTTGTCAAGGCCTCAGTTATCCGCTTTGCAGCAGGATGACTGCTGTGATATTTCATCTTCCTCGCAAAGGACTGTTGGACAGTCAATTGCTTACTGGAAGTAGTACAAGTGGTCTTCCGACTTCCCCTCTGGGATGACGATCGACTCCCAGCAGCAACAACAGCAGCGCCAGCAGCAGTAGGCATTACACTCAAGGGTGCATCGGAGGAATCCCAGGCAGGAGAGGACTCGTCAGACTTGCCAGTGACATGGCCTGCAGGACTATTGGCTTTCCTGGGTAAGGAGGAAATTGACACTGAGGGAGTTGGTGGTGTGGTTTGCGCGAGCTTGGTTACAAGAGGAAGGGATTTACTGGTCAGTGGACTGCTTCCGCTTTCGCCCAAAGTTTTTGAACTTGTCACTGACTTATTATGAATGCGCTGCAGGTGACGTATAAGGGAGGATGTTCCGAGGTGGTTAACGTCCTTATCCCTACTTATTACAGCTTGACAAAGGCAACACACGGCTTGACACCTGTTGTCCGCATTTCTGTTGAAATACTTCCACACTGAAGAGCTGATTTTTTTGGTATTTTCACCAGGCATGTCAATGGCCATATTCCTCCCACGGACAACAGGTGTCTCCCCGGGTGCCTGACTTAAACAAACCACCTCACCATCAGAATCCTCCTTGTCAATTTCCTCCCCAGCCCAAGCAACACCCATATCCTCATCCTGGTGTACTTCAACACTGACATCTTCAATTTCACTATCAGGAACTGGACTGCGGGTGCTCCTTTCAACACTTGCAGGGGGCGTGCAAATGGTGGAAGGCTATGGGATAGAAAGTTGGAAAAAATCCCGCCGCGCCCCCTAGACTGCTGCACAAGGTGGATAACAAGAGATGTCACACAATCTCCGGAATCACAAATATACAAAAAGAAAGAAATAACCACCTAAACGCGCTGTCCATTCAATTCACCCGACATAAACCTATATGGGAGTATTCTCACAATGGTGAGTGAAAGTTCAATGTCGTTGATGGGGTAGGTCAAATATTGGTGTGTGTTTCTTTTCAAATCCTCTGGCGAGATGTCTCTATCGGGGGAGTTCTTCAGGCAAAGTATGTCCAATCTCCTTAGTTTCTATATATTGAGGTGATGTCAAATCCTCTAGTTGGTCGTCATATAGAGTCCTCCATGAAGGGTAAATCCTCAGAGTGTCACGAGTTTATAAAAAATAAATGGAAAGAGAGACCATATAGTGTAATACGTTTTGATGAATCATAGAGCACCCTCCATTTGCAATATTGCGTAATATGTTTTTAATCGTCACACACTAAAACAGACATATGTATAATGATCCGCTTAGGGAATCCTAAATGATAAAACCAAACCAATTACCAGAAGATAAAAGTAAAAAACTATTTTAAAAAACTTAGGGGTAGCCTGGATGGTAGTAAGATTCACTCAATTACCAGAACAACAGAGTAAGTGTGCTCAAATACTCTGGAGGTGTGAGAGATGGTATGCTCCCAGTCGGCGCTCCGGAATCGCTCCCTGGACTCCTCACCTCGTCTGGTAGCTGGGGAACGTTCTGTCACCGCTACTGCCCCTCCACCAACGCGTTTCGACTAGCAGTCTTTTTCAAGGACGATTAAAAACATATTACGCTATGTGGTTTCTATACTCTTTTGCATAAATTCACCACATACCGGGATATATCCACTTGAAGGGCAACCGCCCGTGACAACTGGGAAGAGAGGAGATTTATGCCTACTTATGACCCATTCTGGTAATTGATTCAATTCTACCGTTTTATTGCACCATCGCTTGGTTGTTATTAGTTGGAGAAGGGAGACCACTTGTGACGATTGTGAAGAGAGGAGATCTATGCATTTTTTTTACTCACTTTGGTAATTGATCCTATCCCACTGTTTTCTGGCACCATCACCTGGGTGTCACCATTGGTAGTAGGGGTGTGGCATTACACTGATCAGTTGTGGGGCAATATTGCAAATGGAGGGTGCTCTATGATTCATCAAAACGTATTACACTATATGGTCTCTCTTTCCATTTATTTTTTATAAACTCGTGACACTCTGAGGATTTACCCTTCATGGAGGGCTCTATATGACGACCAACTAGAGGATTTGACATCACCTCAATATATAGAAACTAAGGAGATTGAACATACTTTGCCTGAAGAACTCCCCCGATAGAGACATCTCGCCAGAGGATTTGAAAAGAAACACACACCAATATTTGACCTACCCCATCAACGACATTGAACTTTCACTCACCATTGTGAGAATACTCCCATATAGGTTTATGTCGGGTGAATTGAATGGACAGCGCTTTTAGGTGGTTATTTCTTTCTTTTTGTATAAATGGTGGAAGGCGCAAGCTCTTCCCGTCCAGTATTGGGAAGGTCAGGCATCGCAACCGACACAATTGGACTCTCCTTTGGGATTTGGGATTTCGAAGAACGCACAGTTCTTTGCTGTGCTTTTGCCGCAAGTCTTTTCTTTTTTCTAGCGAGAGGATGAGTGCTTCCATCCTCATGTGAAGCTGAACCACTAGCCATGAACATAGGCCAGTGCCTCAGCCGTTCCTTGCCACTCCATGTCGTAAATGGCATATTGGCAAGTTTACGCTTCTCCTCAGACGCTTTTAATTTTGCTTTTTGGGTCATTTTTTTACTGATCTTTTGTGTTTTGGATTTTACATGCTCTGTACTATGACATTGGGCATCGGCCTTGGCAGACGACGTTGATGGCATTTCATCGTCTCGGCCATGACTAGTGGCAGCAGCTTCAGCACGAGGTGGAAGTGGATCTTGATCTTTCCCTATTTTTTTAACCTCCACATTTTTGTTCTCCATATTTTGCGCACAACTAAAAGCCACCACAGGTATACAATGTAGATGGATGGATAGTATAGTATTACTTATACTTATGGACGACGAGTGACGACACAGAGGTAGGTACAGCCGTGGCCTACCGTACTGCTGCTTAGTGCTTATATAAATGATATACTGTATAACGGACCTGGTGGACACTGTCAGCAGACTGCTAAACAAACTAGTATGAAGAAAGAAAAAAAAAACACCACTGGTATACAATGTAGATGGATGGATAGTATAGTATTACTTATACTTATGGACGACGAGTGACGACACAGAGGTAGGTACAGCCGTGGCCTACCGTACTGCTGCTTAGTGCTTATATATATGATATTATACTGTATAACGGACCTGGTGGACAGTGTCAGCAGACTGCTAAACTCGTATGAAGAAAGAAAAAAAAAAACACCACAGGTATACAATGTAGATGGATGGATAGTATAGTATTACTTATACTTATGGACGACGAGTGACGACACAGAGGTAGGTACAGCCGTGGCCTACCGTACTGCTGCTTAGTGCTTATATATATGATATACTGTATAACGGACCTGGTGGACAGTGTCAGCAGACTGCTAAACTAGTATGAAGAAAGAAAAAAAAAACACCACAGGTATACAATGTAGATGGATGGATAGTATAGTATTACTTATACTTATGGACGACGAGTGACGACACAGAGGTAGGTACAGCCGTGGCCTACCGTACTGCTGCTTAGTGCTTATATATATGATATACTGTATAACGGACCTGGTGGACACTCTCAGCAAACTGCTAAACAAACTAGTATGACTATGAAGAAAGAAAAAAAAAACACCACAGGTATACAATGTAGATGGATGGATAGTATAGTATTACTTATACTTATGGACGACGAGTGCACTGACGACACAGAGGTAGGTACAGCCGTGGCCTACCGTACTGCTGCTTAGTGCTTAATTATATATATAATATAATATACTGTATAACGGACCTGGTGGACACTGTCAGCAGACTGCTAAACAAACTAGCATGAAGAAAGAAAAAAAAAACACCACAGTGTTTTTCAGGCAGACAAACGTATACTGGACTGGTGGTCACTGTCAGCAAAACTGTGCACTGTACTCCTGCTATAACTGCTCCCCAGTCCCCACAATTAGGCAGTGTGAGCAGTGCACTCAGCACAGATATATCATGCAGCAGTGCAGCACACTGAGTGAGCACAGATATGGTGGAGCGTTTTTTTTCAGGCAGAGAAACAACGGATTAAACTCAAAACCCTGCACTGTACTCCCTAACAGCTGCTCCCCGTCCCCAATCCTCCCCACAATTAAAACTAAGTCACTCAGTTTTTTTTTTTTCTAATACAACGGAGAGGACGCCAGCCACGTCCTCTCCCTATCAATCTCAATGCACGTGTGAAAAATGGCGGCGACGCGCGGCTCCTTATATAGAATCCGAGTCTCGCGAGAATCCGACAGCAGGATGATGACGTTCGGGCGCGCTCGGGTTAACCGAGCAAGGCGGGAGGATCCGAGTCGCTCGGACCCGTGTTAAAAAAAGGTGAAGTTCGGGCGGGTTCGGATTCAGAGGAACCGAACCCGCTCATCACTAATATATATATACACACACATCTCCACACGATCGACACTCATGCCATTCAATGTATGTTAAATTGCTGGGGTGGCTACCCATATTAGGAGATCAAAAGAAATCCATACACACAGAAGTCGAGCAGTGGGTGCACTCACCAGACTTGTAGTATTCAGCAGTTTATTTAGGAATATATATGTTGTAGGATATCAAAGTTTCGGTCCCTGCATGTCAGGGTCCATGTGGGGACCATAACGTTGACATCCTACAATATATTTATGCCTAAATAAACTGCTGATTACTACAAGTCTGGTGAGTGCACCTGCTGCTCAGCTTCTAGATAGATAGATAGATAGATAGATAGATAGATAGATAGATAGATAGATAGATAGATAGATAGATAGATAGATAGATACGATGCTGTTGGACCCGCACTCTGGAGTTGAGGTTCAGTAATCAGCAGTTTATTTAGGCATAGATATGTTGTAGGATGTCAATGTTACGGTCCCCACACAGACCTTGACATGCAGGAACGAAAAGTTGACATACTAAAATATATCTATGCTTAAATAAACTGCTGATTACTACAAGTCTGGTAAGTGCACCCACTGCTTGGCTTCTAGATAGATAGATAGATAGATCAATCGATCGATCGATCGATCGATCGATCGATAGATAGATAGATAGATAGATAGATAGATAGATAGATAGAATGCGGTTGGACCAGCACTCTGGAGTTGATGTTCCAGGGCCTGGGTGCCTTTGCAGTATGAATATAATACTGTGATGATAAAACTCCTCAGGATAAATTTATGCATGGCTCACCAGGGCTTTTTAAATAGTGCAGTTTATTGTGAAACGTTTCAGGGAGTTAAAACCCTATCTCATGCATAAGTGAACAAACAGTGTACATAATCTTACGTTAAACCACTGAGGACATGTCCACTCGCCAGTCAGTATGGCAGGCCATGGGCGGGACTACAGGATTGATGCCCTTTGACGATGTTATCCAGCTGCACCCCAGTGGTTGCCATGGCAACAGCAATGCCAGGACCCGGTGGCCGGACCTGGGTGTGGGAGTGTTACAAGTCCCTAATACAAATACAGTGAAATAATAATAGATACAGTACAAAAGCTAAAAATGGGAACCAGCTGTCTGAATGAACATGTACAATGAAGGTACATAGCATGAAAATTTGTTCGTGCTTGCTGCTAGAACTCAAAAGTGGTTAGCTGGGCTCCAGGACAAAAAAAGGCTATTTGTGTTAAGCATTGGGATAAATGGAGGGTGGATGGACATCACTATGAGCATCTGATTTAGACAATTATAGTTACAAAATGAGATATCAACCTGGTGCACCCACCTGGAGCAAAAAGGTGTTGTAATTGGCTTTGGTGAGAAAAAAAAAATATTTACTTGGGGAAAATTGAATGCATGCCTGGCTGATGTACATGCATAGTTTGGTGATCATATTGGGTAAAAAGCTATCAGTGATGATAGACACAATGTTGCTAGTCTCAGCATACTAAAGTTATAATGTCAGTAAACAGTTGCTAGAGTAGTGAGGACATAATGAGTAACAAACTGGTGAATACAATCTGGGGGGGCTAGTTTACCATTTTCAACATGTTGTTGGAACAAATGAGATTGTAAAGAAGTGTGTTTCATGAGATACGTTTATTAAGACCTCATGGAGAAATGGTATCTAGATGGTAGTTCCATGATGCTTCCAATTTCATCAGGGCTTTTGTTCTATGTTGACCTTGGAACTGGGGATATGGTCGATGTTTTTGTATTTCAAAGCAACAAGTTGATGACAGCAGTCTCTACAGTGGGATATAACAGGTTGGTTCATTGGTTTTCCTTCTAAGGCAGGCTTGATTGCTGACCTGTGAAGAGTCATTCGCTCCTTAATTTTATGGGTGGTCATGCCCACATAATAAAGGCATGTCCGGGGGTAGGAAACTGCGGTCATCAACTTGCTGCATTAAGGTATACTGTACTTGTGTAAAGATGGTTTCATTGTTTCTTTATGTGAATTTTAGAAAACAAATGCTATAAATGAAAAGAAGTGATGCACAGTGTGCATGCACAGTAGACTTTAGACAATTTTGTTGTATACTAATTGATTCAGCCTTGTGGCCTTACATATTTTTGCAAGACCGAAAAAAAATTCACAGAGCTAATGACTGCTCATTGGTCAGCCATTCGCAATGCTTTGTTATCAGGTACAGGTTGAGTATCCCTTATCCAAAATGCTTGGGACCAGAGGTATTTTGGATATTGGATTTTTCCGTATTTTGGAATAACTGCATACCATAATGAGATATCATGGTGATTGGACCTAAAGCTAAGCACAGAATGCATTTATGTTACATATACACCTTATACACACAGCCTGAAGGTCATTTTAGCCAATATTTTTTATAACTTTGTGCATTACACAAAGTGTGTCTACATTCACACAATTCATTTATGTTTCATATACACCTTATACACACAGCCTGAAGGTCATTTAATACAATATTTTTAATAACTTTGTGTATTAAACAAAGTTTGTGTACAATGAGCCATCAAAAAACAAAGGTTTCACTATCTCAGTCTCACTCAAAAATGTCCGTATTTCGGAATATTCCGTATTTCGGAATATTTGGATATGGGATACTCAACCTGTATAAGTAACCAGGCAGTTGCTCGTCACTTTATAGACAACAAACATTCCCTTTCCAGTTTATGTTACCACATGATTGACCATTTCCCCCCAGCTTTAAGGGGTGGAGACAGAGCCCGCAAATTATTGCAATGTTTCTTTCGATAAATTTCAAAAACCTCTTCAGCATTTGTAGTCAATTAATATAGTTGACTTTGCACTCAAATGTCATACATTGTCTATTTAAGAATTTCTACTTACATATATATTATGTGCATAAAAAAACTATTGTTTTTTGTTAAATAGTAAATGTATATTTGTATTTTAGATCCTGTATTATGCAGCCGCTTTGTATCTTTTGTTTCCATGGTGATGGCACCTTTCCGGGAGATGTGTGACAAAGTCATCCCTCTAGCTGCCGGGCGGGTTCTCAGTCCCGTTACCATAGGTAATCTGCACGTGGGGTTCATAGTTTGTAATAAAGATATGTTGCTGTTTTTATTGCTTTATAAACCTGGTGACAGTGTTAAGCACTGAAACGTTGTCTTACACTGCTCCAGTTGTCTCTGAATATATTTTATTAATTGCTCAAAGTTCATTCATGCCTTTATGTGCAATTGTTTGGTAAGGGCACCAGCTTTGTGAATTTGAGCTGCTTTGGGAGTGCAAGACTATGGGCCAAATTCAGTAAGGATAACAAATTCTGTTGGTTAGCAGAATTTGCTATCCTTTGGATCACTTGCTGGGGGCTGCCCATTGCTGGGCATGGCCACCCAGTATGCTGACCGGAGCCTCCCCCACTTCAACAAGCAGAAATTGCGAATGCTTCGCAATTTGTGCTTGTTAGCAGAAACTGTGAAAGCCTCGCAGGAGACTCGCTGCACGTGACGCCGCGATCATGCCCTCACCACGCCCCCCGTTTGGCCACCTATGCTCCCACAATGCTCCATCTCTTCCCTGGAAATGGAGCGCTCCCCCCCCCCCCCCACCTCAGATGACCGCCTCTGCCTTATTGACATGCTTTGGGCATTTTATTTCCCCTCCAGGTCCACTGGGATGGTAAAGTATCAACAAGTCGGTTTCAATGAAAAAATAATGAAAAACTCATGTTGACTTTTTGCCCCGTCGACATTTTAAATGTATGTATTTTGACCATGTTTGGATTTTGACCTTGTTGGGATTTAGACCATCAGTCAGTGGTTGTCGGTATTTTGACTGTCGAGATTTTGATTGTAGGTAAATTGACCACATCCCAAAGAGTCTGGTGGTCTAAAAGGGACTTGTAGAGGAGTTTGCTGACATATTCAGGGCAATAGACAATGACATAAGTCCTAGAACTGCAATGTGATGTTATGTGTACGGTACAGAGAGAATGCAATTGGATAGGGAAGCAATGTGCGTGGGAGGGCATTCCACAGAGTTGGTGAAGCCCGGATAAAGTCCTGTAATTTTGAGTGTGAACAAGTAATGAGTATGGATGAGAGACGCAGATCTCGTGCAGAGCTTATGTGGGTGGGTCTGGAATTTGGTAGGCTTGTCTGAAGAGGGGAGTTTTCAGGGAACGTTTAAAGGTTTGGAGACTAGAGGCGAGCCTTATTGTGCATGGGAGGGCATTCCACAGAGTGGGGGAAGCCCAGATAAAGTCCTGTAATTTTGAGTGTGAACAAATAATGCGTGTGGATGAGAGACCCAGACCTTGTGCAGAGCGGAGGGGTCGGGTAGGGAGATATTTTGAGATGAGTGAGGAGATGTATGTTGGTGCAGTTTGGTTAACAGCTTTGTATGTCAGTAAAAGTATTTTATATTTAATACAGTAGAAATGAAATTAATAAAGAACCAGCGCTTCAAACAGTAGTGTTGCAGCAATATCTAGGGTGGTCACACCCCCCCAAAATGGAATTCTACAAAGTCAGATATATGTAATTGCGCGCACCCCTGAGACCGTCAAATTTAATAGGCATTCAGTGTCATAGTCTCTGTAAAGGAGACCAAGATGATTTACAGGTGATCTTATGATCGATATCTTCCTCTAAGCGTCTCTCCACTTTGAAATCTTCCTTTCCTTTTGGTAAACACAAACAAAACGATATATTCAAAATCCATTGTCATTATTATTGGTGGATTTTGAATATATCGTTTTGTTTGTGGATTTTTATATGAATTAAATACATACTTCCCTATTATACCTAATTTTTCCTTTTTTCATGGGGATGAGTGTGGACTATTTAACACAATAGGACCACACCACCAAAAGGAAAGGAAGATTTCAAAGTGGAGAGACGATTAGAGGAAGATAGCAGAGGACCTAGGACTGAGCCTTGAGGTACTCCAACTGAGAGAGGTAGCGAAGGAGAGGTGGAATCAGAGAAACGAACACTGAAGAAGTGATTAGATAGGTAGGATGAGAAACAAGAAAGGGCTGTGTCCTGAATACCTAGGTATTGTAGTGTTTGTATGAGAAGAGAGTGGTCAACAGTGTCAAAAGCAGCAGAGAGATCAAGGAGAATAAGCAGTGAGTAATGGCCTTTAAATTTAGAGGTGACCAAATCATTCACAACCTTAGTCAGTGCTGTCTCTATGGAGTGTTGGGCATGAAATCCTGACTGAAGTGGGTCCAGTAGGCTGTGTGAGTTAAGAAAGTGTGTGAGGCGAGTGTAGGCAAGTCTCTCCAGTAGCTTGGAGGGGCATGGGAGCTGAGAGATGGGACGGTAGTTTGAGAGAGAGTTAGGGTCAGAGTTTTGTTTTTTCAGATTGGGAGTAATCTCTGCATGCTTGTACAGAGAAGGAAAGATACCAGTAGACAGAGGGAGATTAAAGATTTTAATCAAGGTTGGGATGAGCACAGCAGACAGAGCTTTACTAATTTGTGAGGGTATAGAGTCAAGGGGAGAGATAGAGTAGGCAGATGAAAAGAGTGCAGATACTTCATCTTCATTTGTAGGATCAAATGAAGAGAATGTGTTAGAGGGTACAGGCAGGGAATTGAGCAGGTCACTGACTGTGGAAGAGCATACCATTTCATTTTGGATCTTTTCAATCTTGTCCTTGAAATAGGAAGCAAGATCTTGCGCACTGACAGTGGCTGGTGGGTTGGCTGTGGGAGGGACAAGAAGTGATTTAAATTTATTAAAAAGTCACTTGGGGTTAGAGGCTTGAGCAGAGATGAGAGATTGGAAATGTGTTTGTTTGGCAGTATCCAGAGCATTACGATAAGAGTGGTACATGGTCTTATATGTGAGAAAGTTACTTGAACTACGAGATTTACGCCACTGGCATTCTACTTTACGTGAGAGTTTTTGTAGGTGACTAGTGTATTTAGAGTGCCACGGTTGACATCTAAGTCTACGTGGAGTGTGATGGGTAGCTGAAGCCACTTCATCAAGTGCTGTTTCTAGAGTTTGGTTAAAGTGTGACACAGCAGTCTCAGGAGAGGTGAATGTAGAAATTGGTGAGAGCAGTGGTTGCAGTGAGGTAGACAGTTGTTGAAAATTAATAGCATAAATATTTCTGTGAATAAGAGGCAGCTTGGTAGACTTCAGGGACATTGAGTTTGAAGTAATGGAGGAGAGCATGCAGGTGATAAGGTTGTGATCTGAGAGAGGGAAAGGAGTGTTAGTGAGTTCAGAAACAGAGCATAGTCTGGTGAATACAAGATCAAGGCAGTGGCCCTCCTGGTGAGTAGAGGAGTCAGTCCATTGGGAGAGGCCAAGAGACGAGGTTAGAGAGAGTAGTTTAGAGGCATGGGGAGATTGTGGACTGTCAACAGAGATATTAAAATCACCCAAAATGATGATGGAGATGTCAGAGGAAAAAAAGTGAGGGAGCCAAGCAGAAAAATCTTCCAGAAACTTTCTGGGTTGCCCAGGTGGGCGATAGATAGCTGCAACACGCAGAGAGAAAGGGGTGAAAATCCTAATAGAGTGTACTTCAAATGATGTAAATGCAAGTGAGGGAACGGGTGGTAAAACGAAGTGAGTGTAAGATTTGGACAGTAATATTCCAACCCCACCTCCTTTACTGTTACCAGGCCTGGGGTGGGGGGGGGGAGTGGAGGCCACCATGTGACAGTTCTGCCGAGGAGGCAGTGTCTGATTGTGTGAGCCATATTTCTGTTATAGCTAGCATATTGAGTTTTTTTGCTATGAAAAGGTCATGAATAGATGTTAATTTGTTGCAAACAGAGTGTGCATTCCATAAAGCACATTTTAGTGACTTGGAGGGAGATGGGAGACATGTGATATTGATAAGCCACATGACTAAGTGTCTTATTTAGTGGTGCACGCAGTGCCAATGTTTGCACACTTGAGCAAATTTTGCTACTGCACATGCACAAAAATACTTGGAAGCTCTTACTGGTAGCACCAAAACCATGAGTGCAATGGTGTACGCAGCTGCATACAAAATTCCTACTACTTGAGAGGGCACTTCGCCCCCAGTTATGGCAACCTGTTCCTGGCCAAGTGGGAGGAGGATAACATCTGGCAGGGACAAAGTTGGGGGATGAACCTGGTTTCATGGCATAGATACATCAATGTTGTCCTTTTTTTTGGAGAGGCTAGGAGATGGATATACAGAATTTTTGTTCATCACTGAACGAAAATAACCTCAACATCAAATTCACTTTTTCAAATTTGCCGAACTGAGATCAGTTTTCTGGATCTAATGCTCTACATCAAAGATGGTGTTATACATACAAAGACATATCAAAAACCGACAGACACTAATAGTTATATCAATAGAAATAGTGAACATCTGAACAAATGGCTAGAAGGTGTACCGAAAAGCCAACTGATGAGAGTTAAAAGGAATTGTACAGAAGAAATAGTATGTAAGGAACAAATGAACAGTATGGGAAATAATTTCATAGTCCGTGGATAGGGAAATACTACTCAAACCCAAACCAAACTCTAAGAAATCTAATAATCAGGAATTAGCTGTTATAACAAAATACGGCTCGCACCACAAACAAATGCAAAGGATTTTTCAGAGACATTGGCACCTACTACATAAGGATGCCATTCTGACTAAACTATTACCTCCCAGACCTAAATTCATCTATGAAAAGGCCGATAATCTCCAAAAACATTTAGTAAAAAGTGCCTTAGATACATAGAATACTGAACGAATACGAACAAAAGGCTTCCATCGGTGCAGGATCTGCCAAATGTGCAAAACTGTCCAGAGTAAGGAAACAAAATATACCACCTTTACAGTACATGGTAAAGAGTACCAAATAAAGGACTTTATTACATGCCACACACCTAATGTGGTATATTTAATCGAGTGTTCATGTGGGCTCATATATGTAGGATGAACTTCGAAATCATTAAAAACAAGAACAGCTGAACACCTAAGGAATATAAGAAAAGGTGTTGAAACCCATTCTTTATCTGTACATTTAAAAAAAATCCACACCTGTTTCGACAAAACATATTAAGAAATTTATGGGCATAGAGCATATTAAAAATACCTGAAGGAACAGGGATGATGACAACAGGCTAGCAAGAAGAGAAATTAAGTGGATATTCACTTTAAAGTCCCTCATCGCGGGGGTCTTAGCACAGACTTCGAACTCAAATGGTTTTTATAAAAAAATATATATATTCTATTCATCAGTTACATTTGTTATTCTATTCATCAGTTTAACTTTTAGATGATTTCATCATCAGTAAAAAAAATTATGTGAAAAAAACTTTTATGTGATTTCATCATCAGCAAAAAAAAATTCATACAATTCTGTTGCTGTTTTTATTGTAAAATGCTGAGTTACTATAATGTTTTAGTTCATAAGGTGGTCATATATGTTTTTATTTGTGACTTTCACATATCTCCTTTTTTTTGCATATGGACTACAATAAAACACTTCAACTATGAACACTATTATGATTGAAAATAACCATGGTTCTTTAAGGATTGTGTCCAACCACTGAACATACTGTCAAACCACAACCGGATGTCACACCTTTTTTCCCCCATATTGTCACGAAGGATGCCGCCAAACACCGCATCATCTTGCCAACCGGAACTGGAAGTACTTGAACTTCAGGTATACGAGCTTTCATTGCAGTGGATGCCGCCAACCGCTGAGGACAGGGTCAACCTTGTTTTGCCAACCGGAATCGGAAGTGACGGAATCGCCGCACTTCAGGTACACGGACTTTCTCTTTTTTTACTTGTTTGTTTCATTGTTATTTTCTAGCAGTTCTCTGTGGGTGTAATTGTAATATAGGGCCCCCCATTAGATAAAGATACTCTCTTATAGAATAACATAATTTATACACGTTTTGAAGGGAAAATCCACAACCAGAAGTGCTGATGACTCGGACTTCCGGTTATTAAGCTGGAGGGCTTTAAATATTAGGAACCAGCACAACATGGTCACTTGCCATTAGAAAGAGCCACAGAAGGCTCGAAACGCATTGGTAGCAGTGACCAAGGACTAAGGGGGACTTCTTTTTCTGGCAACTACGCTCAGGAGCCTAGCTGGAGTGCTTATCCAGAAAAGCACTCAGCAAAACAACACCAACAGCTCCTATCCTTGTTACCGGGTAAGAATACCCCATAGATGATACATTGATTTTTAGATTGTCTTTTGGGACCCGCAATTCTTCTTCTTTTTTAACACATAGGATATGTTTGCATTTTCTGTCGTTTACAGCATTGCATTTACAGTGATTGTTTTTATTGTTCTTATTATGCATAATAAATTTTGTTTAAGCTGCTCCAAGTTGTTCAAGGAACTCCTAGCGCCTTTTTGTGGTACCACGTCCCATTCATTCAACTTGCAATCCATAGGCATTTCAGTTTGGAGACTAAGAAGTGGCCTAAAATCATCGCAAATAGTGGTGGTGTCATGGGCGTGTTCTGGGAGTATCATGGGCCTATTTCGGCATGTGACTGCTTTCTCTTTCTCAGCAGTCCAGTCATTTAAAAAAAAAATACATGAGAGACTCTATGCCAGGCAAGGGCTGCTTGAGAAGTCAATGTTCATCTGATGGTGCTCCGATGGTGAGATAAGAAAAGAGGGTGTTATAGGGTTTGCTCAGTCCATCACACGGAAGAACAGAAGAGGAATGCTTAAACTGGCATATTTTTACACTTCAGAATCCATGAGTAATCGGAACCGCACATGAGTTGTGTGCCATATGGGAGTTTACCGTGTTGTCATATCAGCCTGTATTTTTTCCAAAAAGTTTGGGGAGCTTTTCTTGATACAACTGCCGATGTGTTGATGTTATAAGGTGCCGCATATATTAAATTTTATTTATTGCTATATTGCCTTAAAATTTTACACAATGCCATCTTTAGATGGCATTAAAATGGGGTACAAATATTTATATAGATATACATTTTATAAGCCATGTATAATGGCATTTAATACATTTTGATGCATTAATTTCACGCATGGTATTTTTATTTGTATGTCCTTATACCTTATTTTAAACATTATTTTTATGTCCCTCAGTACTTTCTGTAGTGTAATTACTGCTGAACTTAACTTTCTTGATCAAAGGTAGTCCTACAGTAGGTAATAGGAAAAAAAACTCATCAAGCACTGTAGAGCTTCCCTAAAGCAATGAGTATCTAATTAGTCCTAAAAAATCCCTGATTCTTATTTTTGCAAAGATTTTTTTTTTGGATGATTTTTTTTCCAGGCTATTCAGTTACCCTCCAATTTTTAGAAAAGTCGCAGTCCTATGTGTTTTGGAAAACGCAATCAGGAAAAAAATGCATAATTATCGTGGATTTAAGGCAGGCAAAACAAAATACCTGATAAGTGCCGACATTGAGGTTAACTGAATAGCCAGGGGGGAGATAATTAGCCACGGTAAATTAAAGAAGCTAATTGAATACCATCCTTAGCATATAGGTGCAAAACTAGATAAACAACAGGGTGGCCGGAGCAGTAGCCCAGGAGTCCCCACACACTGGGGGGCCCACATATATAGCTAATTTGCCAGCTTGGGGGGCACTATAGCATATGTGAACTGGAGGCACTACAGCTTGTTAACACATTACATTTGTGGTGCTGGGAGTATTTACACATTATACATTATACATTTTAATTGCATCGCCAGCATATCTCTTTGATAATTTTATTGGTAGGTGCCCCAATAAGTAAATTGCCCTTGAATATTAAATATTCTCTTTTTGTACACATCTTATTAAAGCTTTTATTTTTATTTTTTCAGCATATGCATCTAACGTAACATCTGCTCCCCTTTCTGCTATATCTTATTATAATTGCAATCCTGTGTGCTGTGGTCTGCTTACATACAGTAGGAGTATTAATTTGTACAGTAGGAAACTTTATGCAACAGTGCTTTAAATTCATACTTTTCTTGTTGGCACAATGGTCCAGTGAGAACCCTCTCGCTAAACGTGAGAAATCACACTGCTGAACATGAAGAAAAAGTATTTTCCCAATCTTCCACACTGCCTCTCAGCTGGAGAGTATAGCAGCTACAGTATGTGTTGCCTTGTACGTCTGCCTATTATTGTGGAAAGCTTCATCCTGGCAGAATATACCAATGTCCGTAACAACATGATTGAGTAGAAATAGAGTGTTGCACAAAACACAGGCCCTCATTCCGAGTTGATCGGTCGCAAGGCGAATTTAGCAGAGTTACACACGCTAAGCCGCCGCCTACTGGGAGTGAATCTTAGCTTCTTAAAATTGCGAACGATGTATTCGCAATATTGCGATTACTAACTACTTAGCAGTTTCAGAGTAGCTCCAGACTTACTCTGCCTGTGCGATCAGTTCAGTGCTTGTCGTTCCTGGTTGACGTCACAAACACACCCAGCGTTCGCCCAGGCACTCCCACCGTTTCCCCGGCCACTCCTGCGTTTTTTCCGGAAATGGCAGCGTTTTCAGCCACACGCCCCTGAAACGCCGTGTTTCCGCCCAGTAACACCCATTTCCTGTCAATCACATTACGATCGCCGGAGCGAAGAAAAAGCCGTGAGTAAAAATACTTTCTTCATAGTAAAGTTACTTGGCGCAGTCGCAGTGCGAACTTTGCGCATGCGTACTAAGCGGATTTTCACTGCGATGCGATGAAAAAGAACGAGCGAACAACTCGGAATGAGGGCCACTGTACGTGAAAAGATCAGATCAATTAAAAATAAATGGGAACAAAAGTACTACATACAGTATATAAATACAGAAGATTTTTTTTCTAAATAAATGTCTCCCAAACAGCACAATTCTGACCTAACATAGGACAAGTGCAACACAAATGTCAGAAATGTAAATATCTGTCAGTAAGTAAAATACTGTTAGTTATTTAGGGGTCTATTCATCATCACTTAGGAGGTCATTCCGAGTTGATCGCATGTAGCAACTTTTTGCTGCTCGTGCGATCAACTAGACGCCGCCTATGGAGGAGTGTATATCGCCTATGGCGATCGCTTGTGCAGCCCTGCTATGCTAAAAAAGTTTCCTGCAAAACAAGACCAGGGTAAGAGTTTCTTACCCTGGGGGTCATCCTGACCCAATCACACAATGCGCTTTGTCGCAGCTGTGCGATCGGGTCGGAACTGCGCATGCGCTGCGGCCGCATTGTGCAGGCGCATCGTTGCCTGGCGACGGCCATCGCCAGGCAGCGACGCCGCTAGAGAAGAAAGCCGTCGCAGTGGCGACCACAAGAAGACTGACAGGAGGAACGCATTACGGGGCATCAACTGACCATTTTCTGGGAGTGTTGCAGCGAACGCAGGCGTGTACAGGTGTTTGGAGGGCGGATGTCTGATGTCAATTTCGGGACCATCAGCGCTGGATTCATCGCACAGGGTAAGTAACTCATACCCTGGTCTTGTTCTGCACAAAACTTTTTTTGCATAGCAGGGCTGCACAAGCGATTGCAGCCTTGCTATGCAAAAAAACACTCTCCCATAGGCGGCATCTAGTTGATCGCACAGGCTGCAAAAACTTGCAGCATGCGATCAACTCGGAATGACCCCTTCCCCTGTGCGAAGGATCCAGCGACGAAGGTCCCGGGTTTGACGTCAGACATCCACCCTCCAAACGCCTGGACACGCCTGCGTTCGCCTCACCATGCCTGGAAAACAGTGAATTGACACCCCGGAATGCCTCCCACCTGTCAGTCTTCTCGCGATCACCACTGCGATCACTTTTTCCGCTGGCGGCGCCGCTGCCCGGTGCCGACACGTGTGCGCAATGCATCTGCCAAGCATGCACATTTCCAACGCGTTCGCACCGCATCGATGAACTGCTGCATGCGAACGGGTCGGAATGACCTCCTTAATTTATACAAATTAACATTTTGACCTACTATTTTATTATCTCAGTGCCATTCAGCAGCAGATTTTACATATGGGCTGCAGGACTGCAGCACCCCTTAGTAAAATCCACCACTGCAGGGACTGGCAATGATGAATTCTATTTGAAGTCCTACCTGCCAGTATAGGCAGTCCCATTGGAAAGTGTTTCCCCCCTCCGGGACTTTCAGACCAAGCTGCGATCCCCTGGAAGCAATTGGAGCATGTTCAGTCAAGCGGCGGCTTGACTGCGCATGTGCAAACCCTGTCTTCTATGGACTGCAGCCGATAAAGGGGGTTATTCAGACCTGATCTCTCCTCTGTAAATTTGCAGAGGTTTGCGATCAGATAGTTGCCACCCAGACAGAGTGAAAACCCGCCCTATGCAAGCCTGCATACACCTTGCAAAAATCTCTGCAAACGGTCAGCTGCAAATCCGTACCCCACAACTCACTCACCATATAATGATTTTTCCAGCCTTTGCAGTCTGTGCGTAGCCCAGCACCTACTCCTACAGTGCGATAGAATCAGGCTAATCGGGGCCGGAGCTGACGTCACACACCCTCCCTGAAAATGCTTGGGCCCGCAAACGTTTTTCCTGACACTCCCAGAAAACAGCCAGTTACCACCCCCAAACAGCGGCTTCCTGTTAATCAACTTGCGGACATCTAGCAAATCAAAAAAGTTGCTGGATTTTTTCGTAGTTTGGCCTCGCACGTGCACACTACGATCCATACGCGTGCACAGTCGATCGATAATCGTCCGCCTTGCGAATTTGCACAACAGTGATAAGGTCTGAATCGGACACACAGTCCATAGAAGCTGGGTGTTTGTGCATGTGCAGTCAAGCCAGCAGCCCCCCTCCTCCTCCTCAAAGGTAGAAGCCACCGCGGGTGCCATTCATTAAAAAGATAATGCAGGAGATATCACAGATATCTCCTGCTTACCTATCACTCCCAGCCTGGCCCATTAAGCTCTGAAAATAGTAACCCCTTGCCAGAGGCGTAACTAGGGTTTTTGGAGCCCAGGGCAAGATCAATAATGCCCCCCCCCCCACCAAAAAAAAAAAAAAAAAAAATTTTTTCATAAAAATAATAAATTAATAAAATGATAATAAAAAAAAAAATACAAAAGGAAAGTATGTGCAGACGCCACCGGTGTCACTGCATATAAAGATGTCATGGTGTGTATGTATGTGTATGTAGGTGCAGTGGTCGAAGTTGAATTTTTGAAGGTGGAATGAAAGACTGCAGATAGCAATTATGCGCGCGCCGCCCCGGAAAAGGGGCGTGGTCACTCAAAAGGGGCGTGTCCTTCAGTGTAGTAGGACCCCTTATACTATCTAGTACTGGTGCCCCTTTGACATTATAGCACACGGTATGAGCCGAAATTCACATTATAGCACACAGTATGAGCCGAAATTCACATTGCCCCACACGGCATGAGCCGAAATTCACATTATAGCACACAGTATGAGCCGAAATTCACATTACCCCACATGGTATGAGCCAAAATTCACATTATAGCACACGGTATGAGCCGAAATTCACATTAGAGCACACGGTATGAGCCAAAATTCACATTACTCCACATGGTATGAGCCAAAATTCACATTACCCCACATGGTATGAGCCGAAATTCACATTACAGCACACGGTATGAGCCGAAATTCACATTACAGCACACGGAATGAGCCAAAATTCACATTACCCCACATAGTATGAGCCGAAATTCACATTATAGCACACGGTATGAGCCAAAATTCACGTTACAGCACATGATATGAGCCAAAATTCCCATTATAGAGTTAGGGGATCCTACCCCCAGAATTAACATGGCCTGTGGGGCACTATGATGAGGGGAGCCCACCCCCTTAATAGACTAATTGCAGAGTTTAGCAGCGGAAGGGCTGCAGCGGTTTCTCACCCCAAGCTGCGGCGCTTCTGCCACCTCCGACACTCCACATCTTCGGCACCACCCGGGATGCAGAGCACCGCACCGGGTATGCACCCTTTTCAGTGTGGTCTGCTGCGCTCCGAAGGGGTTCTTGTTTCATGCTGCAGGATCCCGATGTGCGCCTTCCTCCCCGCTGTTACTGTCATGGTAAGCATTAGTATCGTTTACCGCAGAGGCCATTTTCTGAGGCATATGTGTTAAACCTCAGGAACTGAGATGCCCTTCTCACCATATAGCTGTGTGGCCGAGCCGGGCGGGGGGACAGCCAGCAGCAGCATGCCGGATATCAGCAGCAGAGGGTGCGGGCTGTACATACTTGAGGCAGCTGGATATTCAACAGTGCTGAAAGCCTCCGGAGCCCGCACCCCCGGAGCTGCAGTACACCGGCAGAGGACACCCATCCCCCGAACCCTGCGTAGCCCAAAGCCGGAGATCAGCAGCATGTTGAACGCGGAAGCAGAAGCTGCTTATTGCCGGTCAGCATGCTGCTGATCTCCGGCTTTGGGCTCCGCACGTGCATTACAGCCCCCACCCTCGGCTGCTGATATCCGGCATGCTGCCCCTGCTGCTGGCTTTCCACCCGCCCGGCTCGCCCACCCAGCTGGATGGTGAGTGAGAAGGGCATCTCAGTGCCCGTGGTTTAATACATATCTGTCTTCGGTAAATGGCCATTAGTACATCCCACACACACTGATTACACACACACAGACTTGCCACCCCCAAATCCTACACACACACATTCTCATACTTTCCTCTCCCCCACACACACACTGGACTGCAAAAATTTACACACGCTGACACTGTTCCACACACACACAATTAACACACACTCACACTGTCCCACACACACAATTAACACACACGCACACTGTCCCACACACCAGTGGCATGCGGTGAGGTCAGTGGCGTGCGGTGAGGCACTACAGCCATAATGTCCGCCGAATCCTGCCGATGACCCCTACCGCCACCGAGCCAATGCCCGCCACTGCCTCTGAGCCGATGCCCGCTGCCACCACCAATGGCTTACAAACTCGCCCACCATCAACTGACCCAGCCCTCCGCCACTAATTTGCAACTCAGTCCAAAGCCGCCAATGCCCACTGCATGCCTGCTCATCATACTTGTGATATATTGTACATTTTTATAGAAAAAATTAATAATTAGTGTTTGGGACTGGGAAGGGAGTGGGAGGAGCGAATGAATGCAATTTTGTTGTCCAGGGTTTCCATTAACTTAATGAAGAAGGGTCTGAATGGGTTAAAAATGTAAAAAAAAAACTGCGTGAAGTCCCCCTCCTAAGTATAACCAGCCTCGGGCTCTTTGAGCCGGTCCTGGTTGTTTAAATACTGGGAAAAAATTGGACAGGGGTTCCCCGTATTTAGACAACCAGCATCAGGCTCTTAGTCCGGTCCTGGTTCCAAAAATACGGGGGACAAAAGATGTAGGGGTCCCCCCGTATTTTTGAAACCAGCACCGGGCTCCACTAGCCAGGGACATAATGCCACAGCCGGGGGACACATTTATGTAGGTCCCTGCGGCCGTGGCATTACCCCCCCAACTAGTCACCACTGGCCGGGGTTCCCTGGAGGAGTGGGGACACCTTAAATCAAGGGGTCACCCCCCCTCCAGGCACCCAAGGGCCAGGGGTGAAGCCCGAGGCTGTCCCCCCCATCCGTGGGCTGTGGATGGGAGGCTGATAACCATGTAAGTAAAAAAAGAATATTGTTTTTTGTTGTGGAACTACAAGGCCCAGAAAGCCTCCCCCGCTTGCTGGTACTTGGAGAACCTCAAGTACCAACATGCAGGGAAATAACGGGCCCGCCGGTACCTGTAGTTCTACAACAGAAAAAATACCCAAATAAAAACACAACTCACACACCGTGACATTAAAAATTTATTAAAGCACACTGACACACTCACACATACTTACCTATATCCCACGCCGGTCACGTCCACTTGTCCAGTAGAATCCAATGGGGTAGCTGTAAAAATGAGAGACACATTACTTACCTACATCCCACGCCGGTCACGTCCACTTGTCCAGTAGAATCCAGTAGGGGAATCTGTAAAAATGAGAGACAGATTACTTACCTACATCCCACGCCGGTCACGTCCACTTGTCCAGTAGAATCCAATAGGGGTACCTGTAAAAATGAGAGACAGATTACTTACCTACATCCCACGCCGGTCACGTCCACTTGTCCAGTAGAATCCAATAAGGGTACCTGTAAAAATGAGAGACAGATTACTTACCTACATCCCACGCCGGTCACGTCCACTTGTCCAGTAGAATCCAATAGGGGTACCTGTAAAAATGAGAGACAGATTACTTACCTACATCTCACACCGGTCACGTCCACTTGTCCAGTAGAATCCAATAGGGGAATCTGTAAAAATGAGAGACACATTACTTACCTACATCCCACGCCGGTCACGTCCACTTGTCCAGTAGAATCCAATAGGGGTACCTGTAAAAATGAGAGAGAGATTACTTACCTACATCCCACGCCGGTCACGTCCACTTGTCAGTAGAATCCAATAGGGGTACCTGTAAAAATGAGAGAGAGATTACTTACCTACATCCCACGCCGGTCACGTCCACTTGTCCAGTAGAATCCAATATGGGAATCTGTAAAAATGAGAGATAGATTACTTACCTACATCCAACGCCGGTCACGTCCACTTGTCCAGTAGAATCCAATAGGGGTACCTGTAAAAATGAGAGACAGATTACTTACCTACATCCCACGCCGGTCACGTCCACTTGTCCAGTAGAATCCAATAGGGGAATCTGTAAAAATGAGAGACACATTACTGACCTACATCCCACGCCGGTCACGTCCACTTGTCCAGTAGAATCCAATAGGGGTACCTGTAAAAATGAGAGAGAGATTACTTACCTACATCCCACGCCGGTCACGTCCACTTGTCAGTAGAATCCAATAGGGGTACCTGTAAAAATGAGAGAGAGATTACTTACCTACATCCCACGCCGGTCACGTCCACTTGTCCAGTAGAATCCAATATGGGAATCTGTAAAAATGAGAGACAGATTACTTACCTACATCCCACGCCGGTCACGTCCACTTGTCCAGTAGAATCCAATAGGGGTACCTGTAAAAATGAGAGAGAGATTACTTACCTACATCCCACACCAGTCACGTCTACTTGTCCAGTAGAATCCAATAGGGGAATCTGTAAAAATGAAAATGATACTTACAAACTTCAATCCACAGGAGTAGAGAGAGAGAGAGAGAGAGAGAGAGAGAGGGGGAGAGAGACTAACCTGCTGCTGCTGCTGCTGCTGGGGAGACCGGCACACACTGCAGGGCCACGACGGGAGGACGGAGCCGGCGGAGGAGGGGGAGAGCCGCACACCGCCGCTCCTGTCAGCATCAGCGAAGGAGGACGGCGGGGCGCACACTGCAAACACCAATCACCGCCGGGACAATTAACACACACGCACACTGTCCCACACACACACACAATTAATACACACGCACACTGTCCCACCCACACAATTAACACACGCTCACACTGTCCCACACACACACACACAATTAACACGCGCACACTGTCCCACACACACAATTAACACACACGCACACTGTCCCACACACACACACACTTAACACACACGCACACTGTCCCACACACACACAAATAACACACACGCACATTGTCCCCTACACACACACACACACACACACAATTAACACACACGCACACTGTCCCACACACACACAATTAACACACGCACACTGTCCCACACACACACACACACACACACAATTAACACACACGCACACTGCCCCACACTCACACACACACAATTAACACACAGGCACACTGTCCCACGCACACACAATTAACACACACGCACATTGTCCCCCCCCCCCACACACACACAATTAACACACACGCACACTGTCCCACACACACACAATTAACACACGCACACTGTCCCACACACACAATTAACACACGCACACTGTCCCACACACACACACAATTAACACACACGCACACTGTCCCACACACACAATTAACACACACGCACACTGTCCCACACACACACAATTAAGACACACGCACACTGTCCCACACACACACAATTAACACACACGCACACTGTCCCACACACACACACACAATTAACACATGCACACTGTCCCACACACACACAATTAACACACTCACACTGTCCCACACACACAATTAACACACTCACACAATTAATACACATTCACACTGTCCCACACAATTAACACACTCACACAATTAACACACTCACACTGTCCCACACACACACACACACAATTAACACACACACTGTCCCGCACCCCCCTCTCCCGACAGGAAAAAAAACTCTAAACATATGTAAAGCCCGCTTACCGAGGTCGCGGTCGCACGCACCTCCGATGTCGCGGTCACGCGCGATCGCGCACTGTATGATGTGTAGGGAGGAGGAGGAGGGGGGGGGAGGAGGAGGAGGGGGGGAGGAGGAGGGGGAGGAGGAGGAGGGAGGGGAGGAGGAGGAGGAGGAGGGAGGGGAGGAGGAGGGAGGGGGAAAGGAGGAGGGGGGGGAAGGAGGAGGGGGAAAGGGGGAGGGGGGAAAGGAGGAGGAGGGGGGGGGGGAGCGGAGGCTCCTGGCTGCCGCTGCCTGTCCAGTGTGACAGGCACAGCAGCCGGGAAGACAGGGAGAGCGCCGCAGGTAGCGCCGGCGGAATCCCTGTCACATGGGGTGAGCGGGCCGTGCCGGTGGCGCCACCTCTGTTGGGGCTTCCACAGCGCCCACGGCACGCCTCTGCCCTGATGTCTCAATCACTTGCTGTCGATCCCAGCGCACAGGAGGGGAAACGGGTAAGGGTCCGACACTGCTGCTGCCGCAAGAGAGGAGTGCTGTGGTGTTTGGCTTCCATGCCTGCACTGCGCCGTCCATCAAGCTCCGCCCTCATCGCATGTGGTGTGGACCTTTGGCGGTCCAGAATTCAGCCATGAGTTGAATCCGGGGGATTAAGTGGGGGCAGTGGGACACTAGGAGCCTCCCGCACCATGCGGGAGTGTTGGCATGTATGGCCTGGGGCCGGCTCTGCATCGGAGGCGGACCAGTAGGAGGCTGGAACAGGGCGGTGTGTTGAGCTCTGGGAGCTTTGCATTACAGGGCGGCGGGCAGGGCCGGATTAAGGGTTGTGGGGGCCCAGGGGCAACTAAATTGTGGAGTCCCCCATTACAAAGATGTATGCAACCCCCCCTCTCATCCTTCAATAGCAGCGACACACACACACACACACACACACACACACACACACACACTCTCTCTCTCTCTCTCTCTCTCTCTCTTTTTCTCTCTCTCTCTCTTACTTCACCTGTCTGGTCCTGACACTTTGAGCAGCAGCACCCTGAGCAGGGGGAGCGGGTGATCAGGGAGCCGGGATAGCACGCTGTGTGCCGGCATCTGTGCAGCTCCTCCGTCGTCATGGCAGCAGCTGGGGGCAGCTCCGGTACAGTATCTCGCGGGAGTCGGGACATAACATCACTATCCCGCAAGTCTTTGTACTGAAGCTCCTCGGCGGCTGCTGTTAATAAACAGCTGAGCCGCAGAGGACGTGGGGGAACGGAGTCACAGCTAAATGCTGTGCTCTTGGCGGCGGCCCAGCCGGGCTATGTGGCTGCATGCTGGGAGGAACGGAGTGCCAGACAGACTGTGGAGGGCGCATGGGGCGAGCGGGGCCGTGCAGGGGCCGATGGCGCCCCCCTCTGCTGGGCCTGCCACGGCGCCCAGGGCACTTGCCCTGCTCGCCCCGTGCTAGTTACGCCTCTGCCCCTTGCACAGTGTCAGACTGGGAAGTGAAGGGCCCACCAGGGGGATGCAGTGGTAGAGGCTCATGCTTAGGGATGTGTCCAGCCATCACAGAGGCTTGGCTAACAATTAGAGAGCACATTAATATATACTAGGTGCTTCATCGCGCCCTACGGGCGCTCTTCACACCGTCGCAAGGGGCTACGCCCCCTTAACCCTTGCATGCCTTTCTGGGGTCAAGATTTGTATTATATGGAGTATTACCTGCATTCCTTTGTCAGTGGTTAAATATTGCACAATGAAAGGGCGTGCGATGGTGAAGACAACATAGCCCCTTGCGACTATCTGGAGGCGCTGTGGGTAGGGGAGGGGCAGGTACGGGTGGTGCGGCGGATGGGGAAGGGGGTCTGGAGGCGCTGCAGGTGGTGGAGGGGTAGGTGCGGGGGTGCCATGGGTGGGGGAGGGTTCGTGGGGGGGGGACCACAGATGGAGGAGGGTATCTGTAGATGCTGCGGGTGAAGGGGGGCAGGTGTGGGGGGAGACATATATGGGGGGTGGATGGTGGAGGGGGTCTGGAGGTGCTGTGGGTGGTGGAGGGGCGGAGGAGTTGGAGCCACGGGTGGTGTAGGGGGTCTGGAGGCACAGCGTGTGGGGGAGGGGAGGGGTGGAGTGCCGCATGTGGTGGAGGGGAAGGTGCGGAGGTGTGGTGCATTGAGGAGGGGTCTGGAGGCGCTGCGGGTACTGTACCTGCCAAAAAGGTAGTTGGAGGGTATGCAGTAACAGGGCCAGGACAGGCGTGACAGGGTCAGATCAGGGCTGACAGGGCCAGGATAGGGGTAACAGGGCCAGCATAAGGGTGAAAGGGCCAGGATAAGGGTGACAGGGCAAGGCCAGGGGTGACAGGGACATGACAGAACACAGGGCACGGGAGAGATTGGTATTAGGGACAAAACAGTGGTGACAGACAGATGTGTCTTACCGGAGTCACAGCTGCTGCTGTTCCACTCCAACCTGTTGGGATCTGCTGCTGGTGGAGACTTGGCATCGCTGACTCTCTCAGGCTGGAGTCCTGCTTCCTCTGCCCGTCAGCATCCCTCCCCTCCTCCTCAGTCACACACCGCAGACCTCGCATAGCTGCCGGGCACTGTGGTAAGGGGAGACTGGGAGTGACTGGTTAGCTCCCAGGAGACGCTGCGGCTGGAGGGAGGAGGGGGTCGGAGCCTGCAAGCAGCTCGGACTTCTGCAGCACTACCCGCTGGCTAAAGTGTGTGAAGGAGCTGGGCGCACCTCACTGTGGGCGGCAGCACTGCAGCTAGCGGTGGGGTTGCCGGGGCTGGAGATAACAGAGGCAGTACGGAACCTGCACAGCAGCAGGTGCCCCACAAAACTGCAGCTAATAAGCGTGGACTGTGCTAGAAAGTGACGCTCTTCCGCGCCAGAGAGACCCTGCTGAGTATGCTGATGTGGGGGGTCAAGCACACAGTGAGCCGGTGCCCGTCTGTCTGTACGGCATACCCCCTCACACACCCCCATACCTCCCAACTGTCCCGGGTTCCGGCAGCAGAGCCGGATTAAGGGGGGGGGGGCAGGGGGTACGTACCGTGGGCCCCACAGTTTTAGAGGGCCCCCCGGCTGGAGTAGCTCTGTCCCAGCTCTGAAGCTCCCCCGTCCTGCCAGCAACAGCGGCAGCATTGTGCTACAGTCAGCACACGCTGCTGCGTGTTGGCAGGTCTGTGGTGTTGCCTGCTTTCTTCTGCCTGTGCGGGTGTGTAGGGGGAAGCGACAACCTCCTCTGGATTTAGCCCTAGCTGAGGGGCCAAAATTCCATATAAAAAAAAAAAATCCCTGAATTTGCATAAGGGGGCGTGGCCACGCTGCCCGCGATTAGGCCACGCCCCCAGTCCCACAGCAGACACAGCCATGAGATAGGGCTCCCCTGTCTCAAGAGCCCTGGGCCCCCCGGACTCATAATCCGCCCCTGGAGGCATGCCAGCAGCTCACAGAGCGCTGGGCATGTCCCCTCGCTGACGAAAACGGGGTCCCTCCTGTGAAGCCACGCCCCCTTTTTGTTGACCACACCGCCTTTTCGCTGCGTGTGTGTGTGCGCCCTCCTTCTGCCTGAAGAAAGCTGGGAGGTATGCACCCCTGTCTGCCTGAAGAAAGCTGGAAGGTATGAACCCCTGCCTGTGCCATGCCCATACTATCTGCTTCTGCTCCTAGTCTCCTATAGATTTGCCCAGATCTGCGACTCATTTGACTAACTCCGCCCAGTGTTGTAACTCCGCCCAGCGTTAGCAAATGAGTCACAAAGTCACAGATCTGGGCTATTATATAGGAGATAGTAAATACTGCTAGTCCATGCATTATAATGTACCAGATTAATGTAGAAAATACACTGTAGTCCTGTGCAGTATAATGTAACATACTGTATGCATAATGTATAATTCAAGTGCCCAGTCTGGAACCTAATCCCTAGAGGAGGGGGACAGGGTGTAGACCCTCAGGAAGTGGGACCCACCAGGGGTTTCCCCTGTACCCTTGTGGGCCAGTCCGACCCTTCCCTTGTGCCAAAGACACGCTAGTTCAAATAAGGGGTGTGACCTCATAGAAAGGGGTGTAAGGAGCCTGGTTTCATTACTCTGGAGATGTGAACAGCATCCTTATAGATGCTGGGCTAACCCTGGAGACTTGTCGGGCTACAGTGCCAGCTCCTGCACTTTGACAGGAGCCGAGTGCTGCACGTAATGCCATAGTGTAGCACCTGGCTCCTGGCACTGAGATGGAGCCGAACTCAGAGGGTGACAAGCGGGTGCTGACTGCAGCCCCTAGTGATGTCACTGACTACAGAATGATTTTTTATTTAGTATTAGAATAGCAAAAACACTGTATATTTACAGTATATCATCAGGCTGCCACTCATAGGTAGAGTAAGCAATAGAAGGGAAAAAGAGTAATAGATTGTAGTCAAGTAAAAGTAGCGAGTTGAAGATGAGAGTGGAAGCAGGGGTCAAAATACCAGGCAACAACAGAGAGCAGGGGCACAGTGTACTGTCCAGACAACATGGACTACTTCCAGAACAGCAGGAGACACATTTACTACCTTCTAATGGGTCCTACACAATACCCGACTGGCCGCCGAGCTGCCCGGTGGCGCGCTGTAGTGGGTGGGGGTGGTAGGAGGAGTGAAGTTTCTTCACTCCCCCCATCACTCAGCCCCATAGCTCTGCATGCTAGTATGGATGACATTGTCCATATTGGCATGCATGTATAAGCGACCCGGCACCAACGATGAATGAGTGCGGGGCCGCGCATCGTTCATCGTTGGTACCTACATACTGAAAGATATGAATGGTATCTCATTCATTAATGAACGAGATCGTTCATATCTTTCAGTGTCATCGCGTAGTGTGTAGGGCCCATTAAAAAATATAAGGGCCTATTTATGAAGCCACGGAAAGCCACATATAGTCATACTAGCTTTTTACAGTATTTGTCAGAGATAGTTTTATGCTGTTTAACGATTACCAAACTAGGTGCTTCATCGCGCCCTACGGGCGCTCTTCACACCGTCGCAAGGGGCTACGCCCCCTTAACCCATGCATGCCTTTCTGGGGTCAAGATTTGTATTATATGGAGTATTACCTGCATTCCTTTGTCAGTGGTTAAATATTGCACAATGAAAGGGCGTGCGATGGTGAAGAAGGCACAGCCCCTTGCGACGGTCTGGAGGCGCTGTGGGTAGGGGAGGGGCAGGTACGGGTGGTGCGGCGGATGGGGAAGGGGGTCTGGAGGCGCTGCAGGTGGTGGAGGGGTAGGTGCGGGGGTGCCATGGGTGGGGGAGGGTTCGTGGGGGGGGACCGCAGATGGAGGAGGGTATCTGCAGATGCTGCGGGTGGAGGGGGGCAGGTGTGGAGGGAGACATATATGGGGGGTGGATGGTGGAGGGGGTCTGGAGGTGCTGTGGGTGGTGGAGGGGTGGAGGAGTTGGAGCCACGGGTGGTGTAGGGGGTCTGGAGGCACAGCGTGTGGGGGAGGGGTGGAGTGCCGCATGTGGTGGAGGGGAAGGTGCGGAGGTGTGGTGCATTGAGGAGGGGTCTGGAGGCGCTGCGGGTACTGTACCTGCCAAAAAGGTAGTTGGAGGGTATGCAGTAACAGGGCCAGGACAGGCGTGACAGGGTCAGATCAGGGCTGACAGGGCCAGGATAGGGGTAACAGGGCCAGCATAAGGGTGAAAGGGCCAGGATAAGGGTGACAGGGCAAGGCCAGGGGTGACAGGGACATGACAGAACACAGGGCACGGGAGAGATTGGTATTAGGGACAAAACAGTGGTGACAGACAGATGTGTCTTACCGGAGTCACGGCTGCTGCTGTTCCACTCCAACCTGTTGGGATCTGCTGCTGGTGGAGACTTGGCATCGCTGACTCTCTCAGGCTGGAGTCCTGCTTCCTCTGCCCGTCAGGATCCCTCCCCCCCCTCCTCAGTCACACACTGCAGACCTCGCGCAGCTGCCGGGCACTGTGGTAAGGGGAGACTGGGAGTGACTGGTTAGCTCCCAGGAGACGCTGCGGCTGGAGGGAGGAGGGGGTCGGAGCCTGCAAGCAGCTCGGACTTCTGCAGCACTACCCGCTGGCTAAAGTGTGTGAAGGAGCTGGGCGCACCTCACTGTGTGCGGCAGCACTGCAGCTAGCGGTGGGGTTGCCGGGGCTGGAGATAACAGGCAGTACGGAACCTGCGCAGCAGCAGGTGCCCCACAAAACTGCAGCTAAGAAGCGTGGACTGTGCTAGAAAGTGACACTCTTCCGCGCCAGAGAGACCCTGCAGAGTATGCTGATGTAGGGGGTCAAGCACACAGTGAGCCGGTGCCCGTCTGTCTGTACGGCATACCCCCTCACACACCCCCATACCTCCCAACTGTCCCGGGGTTCCGGCAGCAGAGCCGGATTAAGGGGGGGGGGGGGCAGGGGGTACGTACCGTGGGCCCCACAGTTTTAGAGGGCCCCCCGGCTGGAGTAGCTCTGTCCCAGCTCAGAAGCTCCCCCGTCCTGCCAGCAACAGCGGCAGCATTGTGCTACAGTCAGCACACGCTGATGCATGTTGGCAGGTCTGTGGTGTTGCCTGCTTTCTTCTGCCTGTGCGGGTGTGTAGGGGGAAGCGACCACCTCCTCTGGATTTAGCCCTAGCTGAGGGGCCAAAATTCCATATATAAAAAAAAATCCCTGAATTTGCATAAGGGGGCGTGGCCACGCTGGCCGCGATTAGGCCACGCCCCCAGTCCCACAGCAGACACAGCCATGAGATAGGGCTCCCCTGTCTCAAGAGCCCTGGGCCCCCCGGACTCATAATCCGCCCCTGGAGGCATGCCAGCAGCTCACAGAGCGCTGGGCATGTCCCCTCACTGACGAAAACGGAGGGCCTCCCGTGAAGCCACGCCCCCTTTTTGTTGACCACACCGCCTTTTCGCTGCGTGTGTGTGTGTGCCCTTTCTTCTGCCTGAAGAAAGCTGGGAGGTATGCACCCCTGTCTGCCTGAAGAAAGCTGGGAGGTATGAACCCCTGCCTGTGCCATGCCCATACTATCTGCTTCTGCTCCTAGTCTCCTATAGATTTGCCCAGATCTGTGACTCATTTGACTAACTCCGCCCAGTGTTGTAACTCCGCCCAGCGTTAGCAAATGAGTCACAAAGTCACAGATCTGGGCTATTATATAGGAGATATCACTGTTAGGCAATAATTTTGCCATGCTTCGTATAGGGAAAGTTACTTATCACCTATTTACAGTAAAAAGAACAGTTGATATTTCAGGATAGAGATAGTGAGGATAGGAAAAGGAAAATGTGTTTTTTACAGAAATAAAACTTTTTTTTATCCTTTTTAAAACCAGTAAGTTATACAGTAGTTTCTGATTTTTTACAAAATTATTTATATATATATATATATATATATATATATATATATATATATATATATATGTTGTCTTTTTTTTTATTCATTATTGAATGAATATGCACCTAAAGAGGAGCTTTTCATTCAGGAAGCATGTGCGTCAGGTAACTCGGGATCCGTCTAGGTGACTATTACTGCAGCCATCCATTATTTCCAGGGAGCATCAGATAGTGTTTTAGGGCCTATTTACGGCATAAGCACAAGTGGGAAGGTGTGGGTAGTTTTTTCCCAAGTCCTGATTTCTATAGGGGCCTAGGATTTCTGGGCGGAGTCGCTATGTCCCGCTATGCCAGGACCACGGCCCTACTATGCTGGGACCATGCCCCCAGAGCATATACATTCAAGAGAATTAATACATGAGGGGACAAATTTGTGTCTAATCCTGAGGTCACATCGCCCTCACCTTACTGGCTTCTCTCAAGTGTTTTATTCCAGCTTTTTCAATATAACAACATGGCAAGTGTCATTTACAAGGCTGCAAAATAAGTGCCAGCAGAGGTATATATATATATATTTGCACAAGCACATGCATAAGTGCTCACCAACTTTTCACTTTTTGCGAAGTACTTGAAACCACATGCTTTGCAGGATTGTGGTGCAATACAGGAATGTGCATGCTGGGAAAAATAAAAGCTCTAAATCCTGGCCTACATTGGTCTTTTTTCTTTAACAAACCCCTTAATTATATTTAAAAGGTTCTCTCCCTAATAAATTATTATACAGTATCTTATAAATAGTAATTTACGTGCTTAATGAAAAGATAGCCTTCACCCTCCGGTGTAATTACCAACATTTAAGGATTCATTGATGAAGTGCATCAAGCACCATGTAGGAGGCAGCCAGCAGATGACCGCAGTAGGCAGTATGACACAAGTCCCCTCTGATGATCTGAGAACAGATGTGATCAGGTTGTTTTTGGAGGATGGCAAGATTACTTCTGTAATTGGAGCTAATGTTACAGTAATTGGGAGCCAGAAGGCTGGAATAGTAAGAAGAGAGGTAAGATCCAGTAGGGAACTGAGCAGAGACACATCATGTGTCTTAGGCCTCATTCAGATGTGGTTGAAGGGACTATCACTGCTTATTACATAAAAGCAGCAGTGATAGTTCTTATAAGAAAATGCAGCAAGAAGCATCATGCCTGCTGATCCAAACTGCGTCCACCATCGGCCGGCTGTGTGACCCATGGGGTCGCACAAGCCAGTCACCGCATGTCCTCAGAGCCGGCCATAGGTATAGACAAACTAGGCAATTGCCTAGGGCATTTGATATGCCTAGGGGCATCAGCAGCTTCTGCTGATTAAAATACTATGCAACATGCCTATATTCTGTGTGTACCATTTCATATGCAGATACAGCCACAGTCTCACGCTGTATATAGGCATGCTGCATATCATTTTAATCAGCAGAAGCTGCTTGTGCATCCTAGCCACATACTGTAGCAATGCAAATAAGATGCATTTTCATTAAAAAAAGGTGCCCAACGTTAGCATTGAGGCTAGATTTATAAGGACACATCTGTACCCAAGCAGAGGCAGAGGTCACAGTGTTAGTGGCAGTGTGAGTGCTGTGTGCATGTGAGTGGGTTGGTTGTGTAGTATTGTACGGAATAAGTGTAAGGAGCATTATGTGTGTTATGTAAAAATGCATTAATAAAGTGCAACATGTGTAAGGGTTACTATGTGTGTCATTATGCGTATAAGGGCATTAATAATGTGCGGCATATGTGTAACAGGGTAGTACTGTATGTGTGTCATTATGTGTATAGGGGCACTAATAATGTGCAGCAAATGTGTAGGGGGAACTATGTGTCTCATGTGTATAAGGGCATTAATAATGTGCGGCATATGTGTAAGGGACATTATTTGTAAAAAGGCATTAATAAAGTTTGTCATAATGTGTAAGGCGCATTATGTTTATAAGGACATTAATAATGTGTCTCATATGTGTAAGGGGCGTTACTGTGTGGAATTATGTGTATAAATGTATTACTAATGTGTGGCATTATGTGTATAAGGTGCTCTATGTGGCGTTGTATATAGAAAGGGCACTACTGTGTCATCTAATGTGAATAAAGAGCAATAGGGTGTGGTGTAATGTGAATAAGGAGCAATTCAGTGTGATGTAATGTGAATAAGGGGCTCTACTGTGAGGAGTAACTTTTAAGGTAAAGTAGTACTACTGTGGGATTTAATATGAATTATGGACACTATCGCATGATCAAATGTGAATAAAGTTGCAGTACTGTGTGGGGTAATTGGAATTGGGGTTACTATTGTGTGGCCATGCCCCTTGCCAGCAAAAACACACCCCTTTTTGGTCTGTGCGCCAAATGTGCGAACTGTTCCTATTTAAAATCTAGGGGGTACAAACACCAAAATAAGGACTGCTACGGGTGAGGGGTGATAGTGCTGGGAAAGAGGTGCAAGGTCAGAGGCGGAACCAGCGGTTGCGCTAGGGGGCACCAGCCAAAATCTTGCCTAGGGCATCATATTGGTTAGGGCCGGCTCTACATGTCCTATATAGAGGCCAGGAAATCTCTGTTCTCTGGTGGAGATCCTGGCATCGTCCCTCCACTGCAATGGCGGCAAAATGCCTCTGTTTGAAAATGCCTCTGTTTGGAGAAAAGTAGGCAGTCACCACCTCCACCCCACCACAAATGGCATTAGACTTTCAATCACTGACAGTCTGATGCTGTAGTGCAACCAACATCATATTTACCCACTATCTCCCTGTCACCCCTACCTCAGTCACCCACTATCTTCCTGTTACCCTTACCTCAGTCACCCCTGCCTCAGTCACCCACTATCTCCCCTATCCCTTTAAACGATGTGTCCCATCAAGGGGCACCAAAATTTGTCTTTGCTTACCAAAAAAAAATTAACCATGAGTACAGAACATCATTACTTTTCTGCATGAGCCGCTACTCTGCCCACATCTGACTGAGGGGCTTAGTCACATGTAAAGATAGAGGGCGCAGTTGTATATGCAGAAGTAACAGCAACCTCTAGTTAGTTATGTGCATTGTTGGTCTTTAAAACATAAGCAGGCTGGAAAGATGTATTTGTGATGAGCACCAGCTTGGAGGAAACTTTGGAGGTAGTGCGAGCTGTGGATCAGTAAATGATCCAAAATGGTAGACTGTGTTTGCGATAATACAATAGTGTGTTTTTCTGATATGTGGTTCCTTTGAGGTGGACCTCATTTGCTTAAGGACAGGAACAGAGGATGTAGATTTTTATTGGGGAGGATTCATTCCCCAGAAAAGGAACATATTATATACAGAGACTTGTTATTCTTTATTAAGCACCTATATAACTGTAGGCTGCCTGTAAGATGGAATCCTGATGGCATTAAAACTTCAGTTGTCAGTAAGCAGACTTTGGGTTCAAAAACAGTAAGGAAGGCAATAAGTAAAATTAGTAATAGTGGTATGACTTTTGGCTATTGGCATGTTGTTAGCTGTCATTGTTTTCGCAGGCAAGAAAGTATCCAGTAGTTGCCATATTGCAAGTGCCCATTTCACTGGACAAAAAGAACAAAGCTGGCATGCTAGGACAAGGAGGAAATAAGAGTGGGGCAGAGATGGCTCTGAGTGAAACGTGCGCTGGCGTATTTAGAATGGGTGCAGTTTGTGCTGTGCAGTATACAGTATATTATAGTATAATGTGAACCATGGGTAACTTGTATCTCTTTCTTTTAGCTCTACAGTCTGCATCTAAGAGCAATAAATACAATTGTCTCTAGTTATTTAAAACAAAGATATCCAATGACATTATGGTTCACTTGCTCTCGGTTATATTGCAGATTTTTAACCCAGTATCTCATTGCCAGCTCATTACATATATCTCATCTACAAGAGTTATAATTAGAAGAAAGTACTCTGTTGTCTTTTTAATGTTGATAACTTACTACTGGATAGTTGACATACACAAGTTCCTTGGCGGCTCTTCTCATAGTCAGAGCCGGCCATAGGTATAGACAAACTAGGCAATTGCCTAGGGCATTTGATATGCCTAGGGGCATCAGCAGCTTCTGCTGATTAAAATGCTATGCGACATGCCTATATTCTGTGTATATAGGCATGCTGCATATCATTTTAATCAGCAGAAGCTGCTTGTGCATCCTATCCACATACTGTAGCAATGCAAATAAGATGCATTTTCATTAAAAAAAGGTGCCCAACGTTAGCATTGAGGCAAGATTTATGAGGACACATCTGTACCCAAGCAGAGGCAGAGGTCACAGTGTTAGTGGCAGTGTGAGTGCTGTGTGCATGTGAGTGGGTTGGTTGTGTAGTATTGTACGGAATAAGTGTAAGGAGCATTATGTGTGTTATGTAAAAATGCATTAATAATGTGCAACATGTGTAAGGGTCACTATGTGTGTCATTATGCGTATAAGGGCATTAATAATGTGCGGCATATGTGTAACAGGGTAGTACTGTATGTGTGTCATTATGTGTATAGGGGCACTAATAATGTGCAGCAAATGTGTAGGGGGAACTATGTGTCTCATGTGTATAAGGGCATTAATAATGTGCGGCATATGTGTAAGGGACATTATTTGTAAAAGGGCATTAATAAAGTTTGTCATAATGTGTAAGGCGCATTATGTTTATAAGGACATTAATAATGTGTCTCATATGTGTAAGGGGCGTTACTGTGTGGAATTATGTGTATAAATGCATTACTAATGTGTGGCATTATGCGTATAAGGTGCTCTATGTGGCGTTGTATATAGAAAGGGCACTACTGTGTCCGTCTAATGTGAATAAAGAGCAATAGGGTGTGGTGTAATGTGAATAAGGAGCAATTCAGTGTGATGTAATGTGAATAAGGGGCTCTACTGTGAGGAGTAACTTTTAAGGTAAAGTAGTACTACTGTGGGATTTAATATGAATTATGGACACTATCGCATGATCAAATGTGAATAAAGTTGCAGTACTGTGTGGGGTAATTGGAATGGGGTTACTATTGTGTGGCCATGCCCCTTGCCAGCAAAAACACACCCCTTTTTTGGTCTGTGCGCCAAATGTGCGAACTGTTCCTATTTAAAAATCTAGGGGGTACAAACACCAAAATAAGGACTGCTACGGTGAGGGGTGATAGTGCTGGAAAGAGGTGCAAGGTCAGAGGCGAACCAGCGGTTGCGCTAGGGGGCACCAGACAAAATCTTGCCTAGGGCATCCATATTGGTTAGGGCCGGCTCTGCTCATAGTAGTCAGATACATAGGCGTGCGCAGCTTATTTTATAGGGGGTGCACCGCAGGAGGGGCGTGTCTAGCACCGCCTTTTGGGGTGTGTCTATCACCACCTTTTGGGTGTGTCTAGACACTGCCCAGGGACATGTCTAGCACTATTTTACATTCAGTAAAATCACATGGCATAATCTAATTTCTCCCTAGTTCCTAATAATAAAGTAGATATAATACACCCGAGAGAAATAAAATGAAACATAATGGTGTGACCACCGGCCCGTACTGACTGTCTGCTATGGCATAACCAGAGTCCTAGCTGCCGCTGCATCCTATCGCTGCTTACACGTCCCCAACCTATACCTGACCCAGTGGCGGAACTAAAGAGTGGTGGGCTAGGTGCATATGCACCCCCCACCCCTTGCACCCCCAAGCACCTATACCCTAATTTTGAGTGGGACATTCTGAAAAGTACAGGAGATGTAGGGGCCTGAACATTTGAGTTTTAATATAACACAAGTACAGTTTAATATATACACGTGCCATCAGAGCCACATTTGCCTCTTTCTATGCCATCACACTCTTCTCCACCAGAAACACCAGCATTTGTCATACGTGTCCCCATGCTCCCAAGCTACTGAAAGTAGTGCCACTTACTCACATACCCCACACAGTATGATCCAATTCACATAATGCCACACGGTATGAGCCGAAATTCACATTAAGCAGAACGGTATGATCTACAATTCACATTATGCCCAGAGCTGGCCCTAATCAATTTGATACCCTAGGCAGATTTTGGCTGGTGTCCCTAGCACTGTCACTACAGATGTAGCCAGCCTCATCTTTGCTGTGCTGCGTACCCATGGGCATATGCATCGCGGCAAGCTGCACTGAACGCTGTGTTGCGAATAATTGCAGCCAGCGTTTTGCTCCATAGAAGTCTATGGCATGCGCGTGAATATGCACGTGTGCATCATAGAGTAAGGCACACTAGTCACACCATCAATGCTGCAATAATGGATGAGCGGAGACAACATCTTGTAGTTCCGCCTCTGACCCAGTACAGCAGCATCACCCAGCATGACCATGAAGCCTTATCCCGCTGGAGTAGACAGTGGTAGAAGTAAATGACTGCAGGTCAGGTGGCACCTCGACCACCGAGAGAGAAAGGGGGAGATAGATGCCCCCCCAGAAGAGGGGGGGGGGGGGGAGATAGGCAGAGAAAAGGAGAGAGAAAGAGGGTGGTAGGATACGGAGAAGGAGAGAGACAGAGGCCCATTTATCAAATAATATTTGCAGCTATGTCCCCGAAAAACACCCGTTTTCAGAAATTAGCCGCAAATATAAGGTTTCCCTGGTATGTATAAAGAAGGGATTGCAGCAGGTATCGGAGATACCTGCTGCGATCCCTACATTTCTGCCCCGCAGCCGCATCCCCCATAGGTTTCTATGGGGGATGAAATGCTGCACAATGTATCCCGATATTGTTCCCTGCAGCTACTGCAATATTTGACTGCGATAGCCCATTGTATCCTAGATCGGGGAAAATAGATCCAGCTGGGTTCCCCGAGAACCTTCTGCCAGAAATGCCTCAGTGCATCGCGATCATCTGAAGGGACCACATATTGCAATGCGATCCTGGGCGGTAAGATCCCGTCTAGATCGCATTCAATATGTAATCCATGATAAATGGGCCCCATAGAGAGAGAGTTATGGGGAAAGAGGGAGAGAGAGAGAGAGGAGAGACATATAGAGGGCGGTGGGGTGGGAGGGTTGGAGGGAGAGAGGGAGAGTGGGGGAGAGAGTGAGAGGGGGAGGGAGAAAGAGGAAGTAGGAGGAAAAAAATAAGAATTTACTTACCGATAATTCTATTTCTCGGAGTCCGTAGTGGATGCTGGGGGTTCCTGAAAGGACCATGGGGAATAGCGGCTCCGCAGGAGACAGGGCACAAAAAGTAAAGCTTTAGGATCAGGTGGTGTGCACTGGCTCCTCCCCCTATGACCCTCCTCCAAGCCTCAGTTAGGATACTGTGCCCGGACGAGCGTACACAATAAGGAAGGATTTATGAATCCCGGGTAAGACTCATACCAGCCACACCAATCACACTGTACAACCTGTGATCTGAACCCAGTTAACAGTATGATAACAGCGGAGCCTCTGAAAAGATGGCTCACAACAAATAATAACCCGATTTTTGTAACTATGTACAAGTAATGCAGATAATCCGCACTTGGGATGGGCGCCCAGCATCCACTACGGACTCCGAGAAATAGAATTATCGGTAAGTAAATTCTTATTTTCTCTATCGTCCTAGTGGATGCTGGGGTTCCTGAAAGGACCATGGGGATTATACCAAAGCTCCCAAACGGGCGGGAGAGTGCGGATGACTCTGCAGCACCGAATGAGAGAACTCCAGGTCCTCCTTAGCCAGGGTATCAAATTTGTAGGATTTTACAAACGTGTTTGCCCCTGACTAAATAGCCGCTCGGCAAAGTTGTAAAGCCGAGACTCCTCGGGCAGCCGCCCAAGATGAGCCCACCTTCCTTGTGGAATGGGCATTTACATATTTTGGCTGTGGCAGGCCTGCCACAGAATGTGCAAGCTGAATTGTATTACACATCCAACTAGCAAAAGTCTGCTTAGAAGCAAGAGCACCCAGTTTGTTGGGTGCATACAGGATAACAGCAAGTCAGTTTTCCTGACTCCAGCCGTCCTGGAACCTATATTTTCAGGGCCCTGACCACATCTAGCAACTTGGAGTCCTCCAAGTCCCTAGTAGGCGCAAGACACCACAATAAGCTGGTTCAGGTGAAACACTGACACCACCTTAGGGAGAGAACTGGGGACGAGTCCGCAGCTCTGCCCTGTCCGAATGGACAAACAGATATGGGCTTTTTTGAGAGAAAAAAACCACCAATTTGACACTCGCCTGGTCCAGGCCAGGTCCAAGAGCATGTTCACTTTTCATGTGAGATGCTTCAAATCCACAGATTTGACTGGTTTTAAACCAATGTGTTTTGAGGAATCCCAGAACTACGTTGAGATCCCACAGTGCCACTGGAGGCACAAAAGGGGGTTGTATATGCAATACTCCCTTGACAAACTTCTGGACTTCAGGAACTGAAGCCAATTCTTTCTGGAAGAAAAATCGACAGGGCCGAAATTTGAACCTTAATGGACCCCAATTTGAGGCCCATAGACACTCCTGTTTGCAGGAAATGCAGGAATCGACCGAGTTGAAATTTCTTCGTGGGGCCTTCCTGGCCTCACACCACGCAACATATTTTCGCCACATGTGGTGATAATGTTGTGCGGTCACCTCCTTTCTGGCTTTGACCAGGGTAGGAATGACCTCTTCCTGAATGCCTTTTCCCTTAGGATCCGGCGTTCCACCGCCATGCCGTCAAACGCAGCTGCGGTAAGTCTTGGAACAGACATGGTACTTGCTGAAACAAGTCCCTTCTTAGCGGCAGAGGCCATAAGTCCTCTGTGAGCATCTCTTGAAGTTCCGGGTACCAAGTCCTTCTTGGCCAATCCGGAGCCATGAGTATAGTTCTTACTCCTCTACGTCTTATAATTCTCAGTACCTTAGGTATGAAAAGCAGAGGATGGAACACATACACCGACTGGTACACCCACGGTGTTACCAGAACGTCCACAGCTATTGCCTGAGGGTCTCTTAACCTGGCGCAATACCTGTCCCGTTTTTTGTTCAGACGGGACGCCATCATGTCCACCTTTGGTAATTCCCAACGGTTTACAATCATGTGGAAAACTTCCCCATGAAGTTCCCACTCTGCCGGGCGGAGGTCGTGCCTGCTGAGGAAGTCTGCTTCCCAGTTTCCATTCCCGGAATGAAACACTGCTGACAGTGCTATCACATGATTTTCCGCCCAGCGAAAAGTCCTTGCAGTTTTTGCCACCGCCCTCCTGCTTCTTGTGCCGCCCTGTCTATTTACGTGGGCGACTGCCGTGATGTTTTATCCCACTGGATCAATACCGGCTGACCTTGAAGCAGAGGTCTTGCTAAGCTTAGAGCATTATAAATTTACCCTTAGCTATATTTATGTGGAGAAAAGTCTCCAGACTTGATCACACTCCCTGGAAATTTTTTCCTTGTGTGACTGCTCCCCAGCCTCTCGGGCTGGCCTCCGTGGTCACCAACATCCAAAACTGAATGCCGAATCTGCGGCCCTCTAGAAGATGAGCACTCTGTAACCACCACAGGAGAGACACCCTTGTCCTTGGATATAGGGTTATCCGCTGATGCATCTGAAGATGCGATCCGGACCATTTGTCCAGCAGATCCCACTGAAAAGTTCTTGCATGAAATCTGCCGACTGGAATTGCTTCAAAGGAAGTCACCATTTTTTTACCATGGCCCTTGTGCAATGATGCACTGATTTTAGGAGGTTCCTGACTAGCTCGGATAACTCCCTGGCTTTCTCTTCCGGGAGAAACACCTTTTTCTGGACTGTGTCCAGAATCATCCCTAAGCACAGGAGACTTGTTGTTGGGATCAGCTGCGATTTTGGAATATTTAGAATCCACCCCTGCTGTTGTAACAGTATCCGAGATAGTGCTACTCCGACCTCCAACTGTTCCCTGGACTTTGCCATTATCAGGAGATCGTCCAAGTAAGGGATAATTAAGACGCCTTTTCTTCGAAGAAGAACCATCATTTCGGCCATTACCTTGGTAAAGACCCGGGGTGCCGTGGACAATCCAAACGGCAGCGTCTGAAACTGATAGTGACAGTTCTGTACCACGAACCTGAGGTACCCTTAGTGATAAGGGCAAATTTGGGACATGGAGGTAAGCATCCCTGATGTCTCGGGACACCATATAGTCCCCTTCTTCCCGGTTCGTTATCACTGCTCTGAGTGACTCCATCTTGATTTGAACCTTTGTAAGTGTTCAAATTTTTTTAGATTTAGAATAGGTCTCACCTAGCCTTCTGGCTTCAGTACCACAATATAGTGTGGAATAATACCCCTTTTCTTGTTGTAGGAGGGGTAATTTAATTATCACCTGCTGGGAATACAGCTCGTGAATTGTTTCCCATACTGCCTCCTTGTCGGAGGGAGACCTTGGTAAAGCAGACTTCAGGAGCCTGCGCAGGGGAAACGTCTCGACATTCCAATCTGTACCCCTGGGATACTACTTGTAGGATCCAGGGGTCCTGTACGGTCTCAGCGTCATGCTGAGAGCTTGTCAGAAGCGGTGGAACGCTTCTGTTCCTGGGAATGGGCTGCCTGCTGCAGTCTTCTTCCCTTTCCTCTATCCCTGGGCAGATATGACTCTTATAGGGACGAAAGGACTGAAGCTGAAAAGACGGTGTCTTTTTCTGCAGAGATGTGACTTAGGGTAAAAACGGTGGATTTTCCAGCAGTTGCCGTGGCCACCAGGTCCGATGGACCGACCCCAAATAACTCCTCTTCCTTTATACGGCAATACACCTTTGTGCCGTTTGGAATCTGCATCACCTGACCACTGTCGTGTCCATAAACATCTTCTGGCAGATATGGACATCGCACTTACTCTTGATGCCAGAGTGCAAATATCCCTCTGTGCATCTCGCATATATAGAAATGCATCCTTTAAATGCTCTATAGTCAATAAAATACTGTCCCTGTCAAGGGTATCAATATTTTTAGTCAGGGAATCCGACCAAGCCACCCCAGCTCTGCACATCCAGGCTGAGGCGATCGCTGGTCGCAGTATAACACCAGTATGTGTGTATATACTTTTTATGATATTTTCCAGCCTCCTGTCAGCTGGCTCCTTGAGGACGGCCCTATCTATAGACGGTACCGCCACTTGTTCTGATAAGCGTGTGAGCGCCTTATCCACCCTAAGGGGTGTTTCCCAACGCGCCCTAACTTCTGGCGGGAAAGGGTATACCGCCCATATTTTCTATCGGGGGGAACCCACGCATCATCACACACTTCATTTAATTTATCTGATTCAGGAAAAACTACGGTAGTTTTTTCACATCCCACATAATACCCTCTTTTGTGGTACTTGTAGTATCAGAAATATGTAACACCTCCTTCATTGCCCTTAACGTGTGGCCCTAATAAGGAATACGTTTGTTTATTCACCGTCGACACTGGATTCAGTGTCCCTGTCTGTGTCTGTGTCGACCGACTAAAGTAAACGGGCGTTTTAAAACCCCTGACGGTGTTTTTGAGACGTCTGGACCGGTACTAATTGTTTGTCGGCCGTCTCATGTCGTCAACCGACCTTGGCGCGTGTTGACATTATCACGTAATTCCCTAAATAAGCCATCCATTCCGGTGTCGACTCCCTAGAGAGTGACATCACCATTACAGGCAATTGCTCCGCCTCCTCACCAACATCGTCCTCATACATGTCGACACACACGTACCGACACACAGCACACACACAGGGAATGCTCTGATAGAGGACAGGACCTACTAGCCCTTTGGAGAGACAGAGGGAGAGTTTGCCAGCACACACCAAAAACGCTATAATTATATAGGGACAACCTTATATAAGTGTTTTCCCTTATAGCATCTTTTTTATATATTTCTAACGCCAAATTAGTGCCCCCCCTCTCTGTTTTAACCCTGTTTCTGTAGTGCAGTGCAGGGGAGAGCCTGGGAGCCTTCCCTCCAGCCTTTCTGTGAGGGAAAATGGCGCTGTGTGCTGAGGAGATAGGCCCCGCCCCTTTTTCGGCGGCCTCGTCTCCCGCTCTTAACGGATTCTGGCAGGGGTTAAATATCTCCATATAGCCCCCGGAGGCTATATGTGAGGTATTTTTAGCCAAAAATAGGTTTTCATTGCCTCCCAGGGCGCCCCCCTCCCAGCGCCCTGCACCCTCAGTGACTGCCGTGTGAAGTGTGCTGAGAGGAAATGGCGCACAGCTGCAGTGCTGTGCGCTACCTTAAGAAGACTGAGGAGTCTTCATGCCGCCGATTCTGGACCTTCTTCTTGTTTCAGCATCTGCAAGGGGGCCGGCGGCGAGGCTCCGGTGACCATCCAGGCTGTACCTGTGATCGTCCCTCTGGAGCTAATGTCCAGTAGCCAAAGAAGCCAATCCATCCTGCACGCAGGTGAGTTCACTTCTTCTCCCCTAAGTCCCTCGTAGCAGTGATCCTGTTGCCAGCAGGACTCACTGTAAAATAAAAAACCTAAGCTAAACTTTTCTAAGCAGCTCTTTAGGAGAGCCACCTAGATTGCACCCTTCTCGGCCGGGCACAAAAATCTAACTGAGGCTTGGAGGAGGGTCATAGGGGGAGGAGCCAGTGCACACCACCTGATCCTAAAGCTTTACTTTTTGTGCCCTGTCTCCTGCGGAGCCGCTATTCCCCATGGTCCTTTCAGGAACCCCAGCATCCACTAGGACGATAGAGAAATAGGGAGAGAGGCGGGTGAGAGAGGGGGAAGGACAGATAGGGAGGGAGAGAGAGAGAGAGAGATTTCATGAGAATGGAAATATAGTAAAAATACACTGACACTTACCACACTGTGTCAGTTTCCTCATGGGTAGGGAGTGGGACGGTGCCTGCGGCTGCTTTGTTCTTCTTCTGTCATGCTGCAGTTCCAATCACACCTGTTCCAGACAGGAACAGTGTTCCCCCTGCTCCTCATGGATCATGTACGCTATAGCAGAGATAAAACAGGGGGTGGGGTCAGAACCTCGGGGCCCCTCCTAACCTTGGGGCCCGGCACGGGTGTACTCTTTGCCACATGTTGCCGAGTTTGCTAACACAGTCACACACACCTACACCTACACACACATCTTACCTTCTCCTTCCTGAGCGGGCTCCATGGGATGGCAGCTGTCAGAGATCCAGCTGCACCAGCAAGAGAAGGCAGGGCTGTACATACAGCAGATCACCGGGCCCAGGGAAAGTTGGGGGTGTGGCCTAATCGCGGACTCCAGTGGCCACGCCCACTTTTAGAAAACCCCATCCAAATCAGCAGGAGCTGCCCGGCCAGGGGAGGAGGAGCACGGGACTTCAGTCAATCAGTGGCAGTGCAGAAAATTACTGCGGCGCTGCACCAGTTAAGCTGAGCTGGCCATATGCTGGGCAACAGCTTAGCATGCTGTATATCATCTTGCCCTGGCTGCAGCAGCCGCAGCAGAGGGGAAAAGCCACACAGCCAGGAATGAGAAGTGATCACCACTCCACTGTGCTGCAGGCGTGGCATGTGAGGGGTGCTGTACATTAGGGGGTGCCTGTGCGCACCAGGAACCCCCTGTGCGCACGCCTATGGTCAGATATACTTATAATTATGGAAATATGTGACAACGGGGCTTATTCAGAGTTGTTAGAAAACCAAAAGAGCACCCTAATGGGCAAAACCATGCTGCACTGCAGGTGGGGCAGATGTAACATGTGCAGAGAGTTAAATTTGGATGGGGTGTGTTCAAACTGAAATCTAAATTGCAGTGTAAAAATAAAGCAGTCAGTATTTACCATGCACAGAAACAATATAACCCACCAAAATCTAACTCTCTCTGCACATGTTACATCTGCCCCACCTGCAGTGTAACATGGTTTTGGCCAGTTGTTAACTTTTCTGGTTTGCTAGCAACTCTAAATAACCCCCAATGCCACACATTAGCTTGACAAAGTACCTACTTTAATAAATGCTCATGACACTCCATAAATAAGTTACCTTAAAATGCAACTATACTTTACTTCATCTTCTCTGAGAACAATTAGCCCTTAGGTGAACTAGTCTTTAGCAAGAGTTTATAATTTAACTCTCAGCGTCTGGGCATATGTCAGAAAGTACTGCCTCAGTCAGAACACTGGCGACCGCTTCCTCCTCCACTCTGCTACCCGATCTCCGGTACTCCTTTATGTCCCACAGCCATCGGATGAGGTGATCAGTATGGCACCTAATTGCTGCTGTCACCAACAGCATCAAGCCGATAAGCCCTGCACTGGCTACACGACCCAGCTTCTGCTGCCGCTGCTATGTTTATAGTGGTTCCTCAGTTGTGCTTGGCGGTGCAGGCAACATCCTAGTTCCCACTCACAGGGGATTCTAGAAACTGACCCACTGCCGCCATGGAGAACCTTATATACAGTGAGCTCTCTCAAGGTGAGCTGGAAACTGACCAACTGCTGCCTGGGAGCTCTAGAAGCTTCCCCAGTGACCCAGTACAGCAGCTGCAGTGCACACCACCATAAACCACTGAACTCTCCATACTCCTTGTTTTCACAAAATATGTATTACAACATATAAATCAAATTAAGGGCCTAATTCAGCTTGAGTTGTAGTTTTTCGAACAGTCGCAAGACTAAAACTTGCTTCTCTAACATGCGAGGGGTCACCCAGCACAGGTCAAGGCCGCCCTACATGCCGGGTCGGGTCCTCCCCGACCCCCCCCCCCCCGCTAACATACGAGCGCATCGCTATACAGTGGTGCACATGCATGATTAAGGTAGCCCCCTACCTACACAGTCTAGCTGCATAGGCAGTTGGAGGGCCGCCATCTGTTGGGTCACAAGTTCACAACTGCTAAGTGTCACATTACGTAGCCGCCAAGACCCATCCCAGCAACAATCTGGACATGCCTGCATTCATTCGGACTGCACCCCTTATATGGAGCATCAACGCCCACAAAACATGGTGTCAACACCCTGGTCCCGTCCCCTCCAGGTCTTAGACTGCCATCGCCTGCGTTCACAGTTTAAGAACTTGCACATGCGTGCACCTTCATGTGCGCATGCGCAGAAATGCTGAAATCGCTATACTGAGTTAGGCCCTAATTTCATTACAGTTAACATATATGTGGATATATAATAAATAAAATGTTATTAATTTTTACCTCAAATATATATATATATATTTAATTTATATACAATGGGTGCCTTATTACCTAAATAAGGCTACATAAACGACAGGTCCTCCAATATGTAAGCTCGATCCACATCTATTTTCAAGCACATTATGGCCCTCATTCCGAGTTGTTTGCTCGCTAGCTGCTTTTCGCAGCAGTGCACACGCTAAGCCGTCGCCCTAAGGGAGTGAATCTTAGCTTAGCAGAATTGCGAATGAAGTATTCGCAATATTGCGAAAAGATGTTTCTTTGCAGTTTCTGAGTAGCTTGAGACTTACTCTGCCAGTGCGATCAGTTCAGTTACTTTCGTTCCTGGTATGACGTCACAAACACACCCAGCGTTCGCACAGACACTCCCCCGTTTCTCCTGCCACTCCCGCGTTTTTCCCAGAAACGCCAGCGTTTTTCACACACACCCATAAAACGGCCAGTTTCCGCCCAGAAACACCCACTTCCTGTCAATCACACTCCGATTACCAGAACGAAGAAAAAACCTTGTTATGCCGTGAGTAAAATACCAAACTTCTTAGCAAATTTACTTGACGCAGTGCGAACATTGCGCATGTGCAGTTAGCAGAAAATCGCACCGATGCAAAGAAAAATAACGAGCGAACAACTCGGAATGAGGGCCTATGTGTCTACAGACGTGACCACTTTGCTTATAGTTCACGCCCAAAATAACTTCTGGTACTGTACATTATTTGACCTCCACACATTCGAAATATGGTTGGTCTCCACATGAATAAAATCAACTTGTTTTTATGTTTCTAGAAATGTTATTAGTACTGTCACCCAAGGTCAGCACTACCCTTAGCAAACTAAAGTGGTCATCCATGGAATGAGTGACATCATTTCACTAATTCACTGTTTATATTTTTCGCACTGTGTGCCGCCTTCCCCTGGGATATAACTTGCACACAACTTTCCTGTTAGGCAATGTCACGCTGTTGAAGTGGGGAATGGTTGTAAGCAGGATGTCACAGATTGTTAGATAGTAGAATAAGCAGGGACCACAGCAGCCGAGAATAGTGATGCTAGGTATTTATTCTACTCAGAAAAAAAATATTTTTGGAACAAACAAATTATCAAGTGACAAAATGTTGCAATTTCTATTAAGTTTATTGAAATAATTTGAGCCACAGCAACTGTGAAGTTTATTTGAGTGAATATGAAGCATTGGAAACATTTATGGAAGCAATTTGTATAACCTATTTCCTTATAATTTGAATGACATCTTCTAGCACACTTAACATGCACTGGGAACATACTGTAATTGAGAGCAGGAAGAGTATACGGTGGTGTGAAATAGTTTTTGCCCCTTTTGGATTACTTCTATTTTTTTGCCTTCTTGTCACGCTTGTTTCAGATCCTGGAACGAAATTGAATATAAGACAAAGACAACGTGAGTAAACATAAAGTTCGGTTTTTAAATGACCGTTTCTTTTATTGATTTGGAAAAAGTTATCCAACACCTACAGTACCTTTGTGAAAATGTAATTGTCTCCCTAAACTTAATAACTGCTTGTGCTACCTTTAGCAGCAACAACTGCAACTAAATGCATCTGATAACTGGAGATCAGTCTTTGACATCACTGGAAGAATTTTGGCCTACTCTTCTTTGCAGAAATGCAGGGTTTTCATGCATGAATTGCTCATTTAATGTCCTGCCACAGCATTGAAATTAGATTCAAATCAGGACTTTTACTAGGGCCATTTCAAAACCTTCATTTGTTTCTTGGGTTAGTCTGTCTCCAATTGCATGTTAAAGCGTGGGGATGAGCCAGTTGGGAGTTGTGTCACGGGGAGCTGACATCCCGACCCACCACTGGCAATCAACTTACCCTTCCTGAGGTCTTTGTGGTGCTGAGCCATCTTATTTCTCTCTATCCCCTTTTGAGGGTAGTGTTGGTGGTGGCTCCCCTATCCCACTGTCCTCCGCTGCGCTGGTGCTGCAGGATGGAGTGGATCTTCTGCTGGCCGATGTGAGTAACCGTCGGGTGCTGCTCATCAGACCGGAAGTGCTGCTGGTTTTAGGGCTGTCACCTCTGATCCTTGAGGCAGTACTGTGCTCGGGCTGCTCAAACTCACCGGCCGGTGAGGAGACTTAGGTATGTCTATGCCAGTGGGTGCGGGGGCAGTTCTTCTTGGCTCAGGAGTCTGCTAGGTGCTTTGTTAGTGTTCTGTGGGCCTTTAGGTGCATGTCCTACAGACACACACCTAAATCTTACCACTGTTCAATTTAAACCATTTGCTGGCCTGCAGTCTTATTTATATACCACACTCATCATTCTTAACATTTTCACAAATCTGTGCTGAATGCTCACAGAGGGCAATGGCAAACATGGCTGTACTATCTGTTCCCAAACAACTTCCAGTAATCACATATGGAAACGCACCATATATTACTGCTATCCTTGAGTATGGTAATTTGTCTTCCTAGTACAAGGATGTCAATGAATACAAGAAACTCTCTATTATGCAGCTTTATTGCTTCAGTTTAGTGGACTGTGAGTCTGACACACTTACTTTATGAGCCACCCGCCACTGCCGCCCATGATTTTCCCGGCTATAAGCTGAACAGCGTTAGATCCTGGAAGAGCACAGCATTGGAAGAGGCTAGAGGCAGAGCCGTGAGCTGTCATTCATGAGCTCTGCAAAGGCCCATGGGGGGAGATGCTGCGGTCGCGCATGCGCAGCAGTCCTCCCGCTGCCGTTTTAACTGCGGTAACATGCCCCATTTATGCATGCGCAGAAGCTGTTGCAGCTGCTGACAACTGCGATCGCGGTAGCCGCAGCCCGGACTACAATGTGAGTGGCCTGGTTCTGTTGCAACTTGACCAGCCGACCGGGGACTTTCCCAATGTCCCGGCGCACCAATCCTCCTCTGCGCGTAACCCAATCCAGAACAGTTCCTGTGCTGATGTTTCCTGCAGGGGCAGTTCAGAACTTAGTAGTGAATGTTGCAAATTAATCAGAAGAAACATTTAAAATAATTGTCCCTGCTTTATAGGAGGGTGCAAAGTCTATAAATATTCTAACAGATCTGAAGAGTTTTATCCTACACTTATATACCCTTGCTTATATAGAAACCGAACACACGTTTCAAACATCCTTATCTTCGTGATTTGTTTGAATTATTATTATCTTTTATTTTTAAACTGTAACATAGTTTTTGCAGCACTTCACAGGGAATATACAAAGTAACAGTGAAACTTGACAAAAAATAGGCAAAGTAAATGTAGGACACAGACAAGGGGTGAGGATTACGTACCTCACGATATCGGGCAAGTAGAAGTGAGTCACTGGGAGGGGAATGCAGTTAATACTTCAATTTGCCTGTACCCAGTGTGAGCACACACTAAGGGATCTATTTACTAAGCCTTGGCTGGAGATAAAGTGGACGGAGATAAAGTACCAGCCAATCAGCTTCTAACTACCATATCACAGGCTGTGCTTGAAAAATGACAGTTAGGAGCTGGTTGGCTGGTACTTTAGCTCTGTACACTTTATCTCCATCCAAGGCTTAGTAAATAGACCCCTCAGAGTCAGTGAATGGGACTAGGAGACAAGAAGCAGTGGAAACAAAATAGTGGTAGGGATGAGCAGAAGGAAAGCGGGCCCAGGCCATGACAGCTTACATACGAAGGGGATGGGTAAACTGTTTGAGGATGAACTGAGCATAAGTAAAGGTCACAGAAGAAAGGGAGAGAGGAGATTCAAAGAGCCAAGAACCACTGGTTTATGAGAAAGCATTGTCAGAACTTGCTGTGCCATGATGCTCATGGGTATACAATTTTCTATATACAGTAAACTCCTGCACCTGCTGGATGTCAATGCTGCTCAGTTGCGCTGACAATTAGTTTCTGTAGTTTACATTGTGACTGCATGTACTACCAGAGATAAATTGTTTCCTGGACAGGTGGTTTCACCTTATAATTCTGCTAGTTAGGGGAGAGGTTTTATTGTATAAAGTAAACATCTTTTTTGCTGTTGTTGATCTGTATAGTTTTATAGATACTTTGAATATGGTCATTCCTTTACTTGACCTATAGCTACTGCATTGTATGTGATGGAACACTCACTAGTTGGAGTTGGCAAAAAAAAAACTACAGTATTTCCTGTATGTGGATGATCTCAAAGACAAGTTAGTTTTTTCACATACCTACCTTTCATTGGGGTAACGGTAATATTACTAAGATGGGAGTTCTATTTGAGATGGGATGTTGCCCATAGCAACCAATCAGATTCTACTTCTCATTTATCTAGCACCTTCTAGACGATAATACCAGGAATCTGATTGATTGGTTGCTATGGAAAACATCCCATCTTAAATAGTACCCCCATCTTAGTAAATTTGCCCCATTGAGTATCATTCTGTTGTATATCTCTCATCTGCTGCCAATATGTTGTGCTTTTGAATTGTCAAATGTAATGTTACATTACTTTTTCCTTAACTGTTTTATTATAACATGGATACAAAAGACCTGTTTTACAGTAACATTTTCTGGTCCAAAATCAAAGACATGTGGGACAGATTGCACAATACTTTGAATCACATTACAGGAAACCGCATCCTGACATTACTTTCATTGGGAAGAAACGTATTTTGAAGCTGAAGATATAGCACATCTGGGAATAAGGGTAAGGTAGAAACAGAACAAAATAAATAGTAGGAGTGAAGACAGCAAGAAATGCCAAGTTTTTCAAGAATTTACATAGAAATATATCTTAAATTGGTTTGCCTTGCAATTTCATAATATAAAAATGTTTTCTTCTACAGACACAGTAGATCCCCATTGGCCTTTTTATGTCAGACCTCGTGCACTGGAAAATTCACTAGCAATATTGAGTTTGCTAGAAAAGAAAATTAACTTGTGATCCAAGACTGAATTGAACTGTATGTTGAGCTAATACAGGATACGAAACACTTTACAACTGTTTTGCTGTAAAAATGACTTTCAGACTTAATGCATTTTTTACGGAGTATTTATAAAGGAAGGAAACAGAAAGTTCTATTTCAACATGAGTCCCTGCTTTTAAGGAACAATTATATTTGAGCACAGTCTGGATTCCTAAGGTTTATATGCCTACACACACTAATACTTTAATTTGTATTGACCTTCCTGTCTTTCTGTTTTGTTATCTCAATCCCTACTTTATGTACAGTATTTTTGTGTGTAACTCTTAGAAAATAATCAATACTAAACTTGCAGCCCAGAATAATGTATATTCATTTTTAAAAGTGCACTTTTAGAGACATATTAATCACAATCCACATTTTTAATGTGGTTCTTTGAAATATTATCTAATAAACCTTCAAAACAAAAATTTATATTTTAGTTTGAATTTACCTAATTCTCTTTCCAGGATACAGGCTCTGATAAAAGCCAGTCCCGACGAAGTCACAATCTGACTGTCTGGTTGTTAATGTAATCTGTGACTAAAGTTTTTGTGAATGTCAAGGCACAGAACCATGTATAAGCAGCATTGCACACCGAAGGAAGCACCATCACAAACCACTTTGTAGTGGTTTGTAGAATTTCACCAGTGAAGATGAATCCTGGATCCACAGATTTGGCCCCAACACCGAACAACAGTCGGTCGAGTGGACCCCAGTTGGAGGTGCACTGCCACAGAAGTTCAGACGTGAGCGCAGCATGGCCAAGCTGATGGTGGCTGTTTTTGTGGCCACGACTAGTCATGCAGCTATCATACCATTCGTGCAGCAGCATACTATCACTGGGGACACAAGTGCTGGAAGCCATTTCCAGACGCCGTCCAAGAACTTCTTCATCATGACAATGCAGCTGCCCACAAGTCCAAGAAATTGGTGGATTTACTTTGTCCATGAACGCATCCATAAACTTGGTCAATCACCATACAGTCCAGACCTGGCCTCTGCAACTTCTTGGTGTTCCCACAAATCAAGCACAAGATGCATAGGATTTGTTTTGAGTCACCAGAAGCTGCAGTGTAGAAGACATACCTGCTTCACACTGGTCCAGCTGCTTCACCAAGTGGTCTGAGCGCATGCTACTTTGACTCCTCTACCGAATAGTTTTAAAAACTGTAATGCTCACTTTCTTTGTAAATATAATACTTTTTGTGCATCCAAAATCTAATTACACCCCCCTCATATGTATGGGCTAGCGATATAGAAGCAACATAGAAGTGAAACTAGTCAGAGGCTCAGTACACCTCCTGCATCATCCGTAAAAGGAGAAGATGAGAATCCTAGTGCTGAGTCATGGGGCCTAATTTCTTAATGCCCAGTGGCTATAGCCGCCATTGGATCCAACCTTAAAGGGAGTATTAATTATCAGCAGAAAGTTCAGCATTGAATGCAAACACCGGAGGTTTGGACCTGATGTGATAATGGGATAACCAGCCAGCACATATATTACATATACTGTAGCATAACATGTATGTTTATATGTGCTAAGTGCTCCCCGTCTGCTCTGTGTACTTGGTGCTGCACCTTCATTTGTTTTATGTTATATCACAGTTTGGTACAGCAATAGCACCAAGGGAGACTGTAAACTTTCATAGCATGTGGTAGTATTATTATTATCCTTTATTTATATGGCGCCACAAGGTATCCGCAGCACCCATTACACAGTACATGATCAAATGAGCAAACAAGAAAACAGCACTTACAGTTCAAGACAATATAGGACAGGTATAGAAAACCCGGGGTTAGGTGCCATCAAAGGGAGTAAGGAGTATAAGATTGTGCAAGTAAGAAAAGGAAAGGCACATAAGGAAAGAAGTCCCTGCTCTTGCGAGCTTACAATCTAAAAGGTGAGGTGCTAACAGACCGGGATGACACAGAAGGGGTAGACATTGAGCATAGACAAGACAGTTAGGAGGAGAGTTGGCTGGGTTTGGTGAAGAAGTGGGTCTTGAGAGGTGGAGAGTCAGATGGGGAGAGGTAAAGCATTCCAGATATAGGGAGCAGCATGTGCAAAGTCTTGTAGGTAGGAGTGGGAGGAAGTAATCAGTAGGCAGGAGAGACGGCGTGCATTAACACAGCGAAGAGGACGGGAGGGAATGTAAAGAGAGATAAGGTCAGAGATGTAAGAGGGAGAAGAGTGGGTGATGGCTTTGTAGGTGCATGTGAGAAGCTTGAATTGGATTCTGAATGGGAAGGGTAGCCAGTGAAGGTCCTGCAAGAGAGGGGATGTGAATGTAGTACATTTGGTGAGGAAGATGAGATGGCAGCAGCATTGAGGATAGATTGGAGTGGAGAGAGGCATTTTTGAGGGAGGCCAGATAGGAGGAGATTGCAGTAGTCCAATCTGGAGATGACCAGTGAGTGGATGAGGGTCTTAGTAGCGTCCTGGGTGAGAAAGGGTTTGATCCTGGAATTGTTTTTGAGATGGAAATTGCAGGTTTGTGAGAGGTACTGAATATGTGGTTTGAAGGAGATGGAGGAGTCAAGGATTACTCCAATACATAGCACTTGGGGGCTAGAGGAGATAGTTGTGCCATCAATGGATAATTAAATTGTGGGAGGTGAAGTTATGCGGGAGGGAAGGAAGATGATCAGCTCAGTCTTAGACATGTTAAGTTTAAGAAAGCACTGGGACATCCAGGAGGAGATAGCAGAGAGACAGTTTGAGATACAAGTGAGGAGAGCAGGGGAGAGGTCAGGGGAGGAAAGGTAGATTTGAGTATCATCAGCGTAGAGATGATATTTTAAGTCAAAAGAGCTAATGAGCTCACCTAATGAGGATGTGTAGAGAGAGAAAAGGAGAGGCCCAAGAACAGAACCTTGGGGGACACCTACTGGTAGAGGAAGTGGGGGGAGGTGGAGTCATGAGAGGAGACAGAGAAGGAACAGTCAGAAAGGTAGGAGGACAGCCAGGAGAGAGCAGTATCACGCAAACCAAGTGAGTAAAGGATTTGCAAGAGGAGAGGGTGGTCTACAGTGTCAAAAGCAGCAGAGAGTTCAAGGAGAATAAGCAGAGAGTAGTGGCCCCTGGATTTAGCAGCAAGAAGGTTATTGCAGACTTTCGTGATGGCAGTTTCAGTGGAGTGCTGTGGATGGAAACCAGACTGGAAAGGGTCAAGCAGTGAGTGGGAAGAAAGAAAGACAGTGAGGCGGTTGTAGACAATATGTTCAAGGAGATTGGAGGCAAAAGAAAGGAGATTGGTCGGTAGTTGGAGAGATTGGTTGGATCAAGGGTTGTTTTTTTAAGAATAGGGGAGAAAAGTGCATGCTTGAAGGCAGAAGGGACAGTGCCTAATGAGAGTGAGAGATTGAGTAGATGGGCAAGATGGGAACAGGCAGAAGAAGAGAGGAAGCGGAGAAGGCGGGAGGTAATAGGGTCAAGTGGGGAGGTGGAGGGGGGTGAGGACCGGATGAGGACCATGACTTCCTCTCCAGATACAGGGAAGAAAGATGTCAGAGTTGGTAAGAGGGAAAGAGAGTGGGGGATCAGGAAATGGAGGAGGAGGGGTTGCTCAGGTTCTGGTGGGATGTTATGTCCTGACGAATGGAGTCAATTTTGGATGTGAAGTAGGTAGCAAAGTCAAGAGCAGAACGTGAAGAGGGGAGTTGAGGCGGGGGTGGGCAGAGGAGTGAGTTGACAGTGGCAAAGAGACGCCAGAGGTTTGAGGATTGGGAGGAGATGAGGTTTTTGAAGTAAAATTGTTTAGAGAGGGTAAAGGCAGCAAAGTAGGATGAGAGCATAAATTTGTAGTGGAGGAAGTTGGCCTTAGAGTGTGATTTCCTCCACTGTCGCTAAGTGGTATGTGAGCATTTTTGCAGATATCTGGTGCATTTGCTGTGCCAGGTTTGAGGTGTCGATCTGCGAGGGTGAATAGTGGTTGGTGGGGCGATAGAGTCAAAAGCAGAGGTAAGGGATGCATTGTATAGGGAAGTAGCTTGTTCAGGGCAGGAAAGAGAGAGAATAGGAGAGAGCAGCGAGTCAAACAGGGAAGATAGGGAAGTGGTGTCAATAGCCTCAATGTTACACTTTTGTGATGGTAGTCTTAGGTGGTAAAAATGGAGAAGCAGATAGAGATAGGTTAAAGGTGAGTAGGTGATGGTCAGAGGGGGGGAACAGGGAGTTGGAGAAATCAGAAAGATCACAGCAGCGGTGACTGAAGACCAGATCCAGTGAGCTTCCACTCACATGGGAGGGGGTCCTCTGGGTGAGACCAAAAGAAGAGGTGAGGTTAAGGAGTTTTGAGGCAGGTGATTTTGGGGGTTATTTATAGGGATATTGAAATCACATAGGATAATGGAGGGAATGTCAGAAGAGAGGAAATGAGGAAGCCAGGAAGCAAAGTTGTCAAGGAATTTGGAGGGCATGCCAGGGGGCGGTAAATTACAGCTTCTCGAAGATGAACAGGTTGGAAGAGGCATATGGCATGGACCTCAAATGTAGAGAGTGTAAGGGATGGTTCTGGTGGTATGAGTTGGTATGAGTAGCTAGAGGGTAGTAGGAGCCCAACACCACCACGGTGGCGACCCCCAGGTCGGGGTGTGTGTGTGTGTGTGAATGTGAGACCCCCAGCAGAGAGAACAGCGGGAGAAACTGTGTCAGAGGGGGTTATCCAAGTTTCAGTGATGACTAGGAGATGCAAGGAATTTGAGATGAAAAGGTCATGGGTGGGGACTAATTTATTAGACAGATCTGGCATTCCAGAGGGCTCAGGAGAGAAGGAGAGAGTCTGAGGGAGTGATGTGAATGAGATTATCAGGGTTGATGTAGCAATGAGGTGTGATAGATTTAGAAGACAGGGATACAGAGGATGTAGTGAGGGTGCTGGCCCCTGGGCTCGGAAGGGACACTGCAGCAGTTGAGCATAGAGGGAGTAAAGTGTGGTACAGAGGGATATGAGATGAGGTAGGGAGAGTAGGCAGGGAGCAGGGCAGAGTGGTGGATGATTGGGCCCATGGTAGCGTAGAGGTGAATGACAGTGGGATGTCAGGGGAGGAGTGGAAGTGAGACAGTGGAGTGGATGGGAGACAAAGGAGGGCAGAGAGAAGGAAATGTAGGAGACTAGGGGAGAAGGAAAGAGGTGGGAGCAGGGGACAGAGAAAAGGATAGGGCAGACAAGGAGTGTTGGGGTTGATATGACAGGCTAGACATGCTGTAGTGTGGATTAGGTAAATAGAGTGACACATTTGGAAATAGGAGTGGTGGTTGTAAGATGAACAGAGCAGTAGAATTGCAGAAATGCAGGTGAAAGTAAAGTGCTGGAAGTGTTCAGTGGCATTAAAATTTGGTTACAGCAGAAAGTTTATGTAGTTGCAGAAATAGAAATTGAAGGATGTGTTAGAAATGAGAGAACATAGGAGGGTTATCAAAAAGCAAAGGTAATTCAGACTGGATTTGCAAGTGTGTAAAGAAAATGATATAGGTTCAGCATGTGCATGAAGATGTTTGTGAATACTGCAAATAAACAGACAAGTAACTGAAGGAGAAATTAAAAATTGTAAGTGTGCGTCAAAAACATGGAAATACAGTGCTTATTGTCCAGGTTACACAGACAGGAGTTGTTACGTGTGGTAAGAAGGTGAACTCACAATTGTGCCAATGAAGATCTTTGTGATCCTGATTATGGATGGAAACTTGATATTACATATGTTCCTTTCTGCAAATGGGTTGCATAGTGGGGTTCATTCCTAATTGTTCGTTCGTTGCCGATTTTCGCAACGGAGCGGTTAAGGCAAAAATGCGCATGCGCATGGTTCGCAGTGCGCATGCGGTTAGTAATTTAACACAAAACTTAGTAGATTTACTCACACCCGAACGAAGATTTTTCCTCGTTGAAGTTATCGGAGTGTGATTGACAGGAAGTGGGTGTTTCTGGGCGGAAACTGGCCGTTTTTTGGGAGTGTACGGAAAAACGCAGGCATGTCAGGGAAAAACACGGGAGTGTCTGGAGAAACGGGGGAGTGGCTGGGCATGTGTGTGACGTCAAACCAGGAACGAAACTGACTGAACTGTTCGTTATTTGTGAGTAAGTCTGGAGCTACTCAGAAACTGCTAAGAAATTTCTTTTCGCTATTCTGCGAATCTTTCGTTCGCAATTCTGCTAAGCTAAGATACACTCCCAGAGGGCGGCGGCTTAGCGTGTGCAATGCTGCTAAAAGCAGCTAGCGAGCGAACAACTCGGAATCACCCCCTGTGTTCACAGAGTGAAAGTTGGAGGGTGATCAATTTGCATTTACAGTTGATATTGATAAGTAGTTCATCTGTTATTTGTGTTGTTAGATGTTTTATTTCTGTTTTCATCCAGTTGAAGTCCAGGCTAAGTCCAGGCTTTGATATTAAAATTATATATCTTCTCCCTTTGAGCCTACTCCCTTAGAGTCCTACACCCTGGATCAATCAGCCAGGCTTAATCAGCCTACAATACTCTAATATGAACTAATACAAACATGTAAGGTATAGGTTCACTGATTAAAATCCTACCCATTGCCCAACACCCACTGTATGTACAGCTGTTGGTATTATAGGCAGTAATTTACATAAAAAATTGCCATCACAATGGAAATAACATTATTCAAGATTAACATCCTAACCATCATATTTTTTCTATCTGTCCATTGAAAAGTTGGGTTCGGTGCATTAAAGCTAGGACATCTCGATTAAAGAATAGCTTTTTTCCATCTGTAATCGTCAGTTTTAATCAGAATTGGTGATTTTTGGTGATTTTTAACTATTTGTGTGACCTGGATTGTAATTTCATTGTGTTTTTACAATGACAATAAATGAATATATATCTAGTTCTATTAGGGTACTGCAGCTAGTGGCATTTCAATAATATACATAATTTAGTGATGTGCACCGGACATTTTTCGGGTTTTGTGTTTTGGTTTTGGATTCGGTTCTGCGGCAGTGTTTTGGATTCGGACGCGTTTTGGCAAAACCTCCCTGAAAATGTTTTGTCGGATTCGGGTGTGTTTTGGATTCAGTTTTTTTCTACAAAAAACCCTCAAAAACAGCTTAAATCATAGAGTTTGGGGGTCATTTTGATCCCATAGTATTATTAACCTCAATAACCATAATTTCCACTCATTTTCAGTCTATTCCGAACACCTCACAATATTATTTTTAGTCCTAAAATTTGCACCGAGGTCGTTGGATGGCTAAGTTAAGCGACCCAAGTGGCCGACACAAACACCTGGCCCATCTAGGAGTGGCACTGCAGTGTCAGGCAGGATGGCACTTCAAAAAAATTGTCCCCAAACAGCACATGATGAAAAGAAAAATAGAGGCGCAACAAGGTCGCTGTGTGACTAAGCTAAGCGACACAAGTGGCCAACACAAACACCTGGCCCATCTAGGAGTGGCACTGCAGTGTCAGGCAGGATGGCACTTCAAAAAAATTGTCCCCAAACAGCACATGATGCAAAGAAAAATGAAAGAGGCGCACCAAGGTCGCTGTGTGACTAAGCTAAGCGACACAAGTGGCCAACACAAACACCTGGCCCATCTAGGAGTGGCACTGCAGTGTCAGGCAGGATGGCACTTCAAAAAAATTGTCCCCAAACAGCACATGATGCAAAGAAAAATGAAAGAAAAAAGAGGTGCAAGATGGAATTGTCTTTGGGCCCTCCCACCCACCCTTATGTTGTATAAACAGGACATGCACACTTTAACAAACCCATCATTTCAGCGACAGGGTCTGCCACACGACTGTGACTGAAATGACTGGTTGGTTTGGGCCCCCACCAAAAAAAGAAGCCTTGCACAAACTGGCTCTACAGAGGCAAGATGTCCACCTCATCATCATCCTCCGATTCCTCACCCCTTTCACTGTGTACATCCCCCTCCTCACAGATTATTAATTCGTCCCCACTGGAATCCACCATCTCAGGTCCCTGTGTACTTTGTGGAGGCAATTGCTGCTGGTGAATGTCTCCACGGAGGAATTGATTATAATTCATTTTGATGAACATCATCTTCTCCACATTTTCTGGAAGTAACCTCGTACGCCGATTGCTGACAAGGTGAGCGGCTGCACTAAACAAACTTTCAGAGTACACACTGGAGGGAGGGCAACTTAGGTAGAATAAAGCCAAACTGGCAAGGGCCTCCAAATTGCCTGGTTTTCCTGCCAGTATACGTACGGACTGTCTGACATGCCTACTTGGATGCGGTCACTCATATAATCCTCCACCATTCTTTCAATGATGAGAGAATCATATGCAGTGACAGTAGACGACATGTCAGTAATCGTTGGCAGGTCCTTCAGTCCGGACCAGATGTCAGCACTCACTCCAGACTGCCCTGCATCACCGCCAGCAGGTGGGCTTGGAATTCTTAGCCTTTTCCTCGCACCCCCAGTTGCGGGAGAATGTGAAGGAGGAGATGTTGACGTGTCACGTTCCGCTTGACTTGACAATTTTCTCACCAGCAGGTCTTTGAACCTCTGCAGACTTGTGTCTGCCGGAAAGAGAGATACAACGTAGGTTTTAAATCTAGGATCGAGCACGGTGGCCAAAATGTAGTGCTCTGATTTCAACAGAATGACCACCCGTGAATCCTGGTTAAGCGAATTAAGGGCTCCATCCACAAGTCCCACATGCCAAGCGGAATCGCTCTGTTTTAGCTCCTCCTTCACGTGTGGCAAGTTCAAAGGGTTGCAGAACCTTGCACAACATTGAAATCATTCTCCACTGCGCTTGAGTCAGGTGCATTCCCCCTCCTTTGCCTATATCGTGGGCAGATGTATAGGCTTGAATGGCCTTTTGCTGCTCCTCCATCCTCTGAAGCATATAGAGGGTTGAATTCCACCTCGTTACCACCTCTTGCTTCAGATGATGGCAGGGCAGGTTCAGGAATGTTTGGTGGTGCTCCAGTCTTTGGCACGCGGTGGCTGAATGCCGAAAGTGGCCCGCAATTCTTCGGGCCACCGACAGCATCTCTTGAACGTCCCTTTCATTTTATAAATAATTCTGCACCACCAAATTCAATGTATGTGCAAAACATGGGACATGCTGGAATTTGCCCAGATGTATAGCACGCACAATATTGCTGGCGTTGTCCGATGTCACAAATCTCCAGGAGAGTCCAATTGGGGTAAGACATTCTGCGATGATCTTCCTCAGTTTCCGTAAGAGGTTGTCAGCTGTGTGCCTCTTCTGGAAAGCGGTGATACAAAGCGTAGCCTGCCTAGGAACGAGTTGACGTTTGCGAGATGCTGCTACTGGTGCCGCCGCTGCTGTTCTTGCTGCGGGAGGCAATACATCTACCTAGTGGGCTGTCACAGTCATATAGTCCTGAGTCTGCCCTGCTCCACTTGTCCACATGTCCGTGGTTAAGTGGACATTGGGTACAACTGCATTTTTTAGGACACTGGTGACTCTTTTTCTGAGGTCTGTGTACATTTTCGGTATCGCCTGCCTAGAGAAATGGAACCTAGATGGTATTTGGTACCGGGGACACAGTACCTCAATCAAGTCTCTAGTTGCCTCTGAATTAACGGTGGATACCGGAACCACGTTTCTCACCGCCCAGGCTGCGAAGGCCTGAGTTATCTGCTTTGCAACAGGATGACTGCTGTGATATTTCATCTTCCTCGCAAAGGACTGTTGGACAGTCAATTGCTTACTGGAAGTAGTACAAGTGGTCTTCCGACTTCCCCTCTGGGATGACGATTGACTCCCAGCAACAACAACAGCAGCGCCAGCAGCAGTAGGCATTACACTCAAGGATGCATCGGAGGAATCCCAGGCAGGAGAGGACTCGTCAGACTTGACAGTGACATGGCCTGCAGGACTATTGGCTTTCCTGGGTAAGGAGGAAATTGACACTGAGGGAGTTGGTGGTGTGGTTTGCAGGAGCTTGGTTACAAGAGGAAGGGATTTAGTTGTCAGTGGACTCCTTCCGCTGTCACCCAAAGTTTTTGAACTTGTCACTGACTTCTGATGAATGCGGTCCAGGTGACGTATAAGGGAGGATGTTCCTAGGTGGTTAACGTCCTTACCTCTACTTTTTACAGCTTGACAAAGGCAACACACGGCTTGACACCTGTTGTCCGCATTTGTGTTGAAATAATTTCACACCGAAGAGCTGATTTTTTTGTATTTTGACCAGGCATGTCAATGGCCATATTCGTCCCACGGACAACAGGTGTCTCCCCGGGTGCCTGACTTAAACAAACCACCTCACCATCAGAATCCTCCTTGTCAATTTCCTCCCCAGCGCCAGCAACACCCATATCCTCATCCTGGTGTACTTCAACAGTGACATCTTCAATTTGACTATCAGGAACTGGACTGCGGGTGCTCCTTCCAGCACTTGCAGGGGGCGTGCAAATGGTGGAAGGCGCAAGCTCTTCCCGTCCAGTGTTGGGAAGGTCAGGCATCGCACACGACACAATTGGACTCTCCTTGGGGATTTGTGATTTAGAAGAACGCACAGTTCTTTGCTGTGCTTTTGCCAGGTTAAGTCTTTTTATTTTTCTAGCGAGAGGATGAGTGCTTCCATCCTCATGTGAATCTGAACCACTAGCAATGAACATAGGCCAGGGCCTCAGCCGTTCCTTGCCACTCCGTGTCGTAAATGGCATATTGGCAAGTTTACGGTTCTCATCAGACGCTTTCAATTTTGATTTTTGGGTCATTTTACTGAACTTTCGTTTTTTGGATTTTACATGCTCTCTACTATGACATTGGGCATCGGCCTTGGCAGACGACGTTGATGGCATTTCATCATCTCGGCTATGACTAGTGGCAGCAGCTTCAGCACGAGGTGGAAGTGGATCTTGATCTTTCCCTATTTTAACCTCCACATTTTTGCTCTCCATTTTTTAATGTGTGGAATTATATGCCAGCATCAATAGCAATGGCCTACTACTATATATACTGCGCACAACTGAAATGCACCACAGGTATGGATGGATAGTATACTTGACGACACAGAGGTAGGTAGAGCAGTGGCCAACTGTACCGTACTGCTATATATTATATACTGGTGGTCAGCAAACTGTGCAAAACTGAAATGCACCAGAGGTATGGATGGATAGTATACTTGACGACACAGAGGTAGGTACAGCAGTGGCCTACTGTACCGTACTGCTATATATATTATATACTGGTGGTCAGCAAACTGTGCAAAACTGAAATGCACCACAGGTATGGATGGATAGTATACTTGACGACACAGAGGTAGGTACAGCAGTGGCCTTCTGTACCGTACTGCTATGTATATTATATACTGGTGGTCAGCAAACTGTGCAAAACTGAAATGCACCACAGGTATGGATGGATAGTATACTTGACGACACAGAGGTAGGTACAGCAGTGGCCTACTGTACCGTACTGCTATATATTGTCAAAGTCGAAAAATATTGTAATACATATCCATTGTACTAACCCCTCATGCACGCTGCTCGTGCACCCAGTCCCCCGTGCGTACACATACCTGCAAGTTGCGTAAGAGACGCTCCTGCGACTCGTGCGCATGATATGTGTATTTACGGTGGAGTTTGTGAGCGTGTAGCGTGCAACTCGAACGTAGCATATTTAACCCAAATAGTGCATTTTGTAGATATAGTTCCCTTAGATCGTGTCAGCGAGTAATGTTAGTTTAAACAGTTCCTGGACAGAGAGATTCGTCTTTGCATGATAGGAAGGGTCAGACAAAGGTTGGTAGGTGATGTCTGGTATCCAGCTGTAGGGTATTTTTAGGGTAACAAACCGGTGTTAGCTAGGAAAAGATCGCTTGCTCCTGCGTATAGTTATGTACAAAAGTAGATTATGAACATTAACTGTATTTGCTGTAAATTACACATGCGGCGGGAATCCAGAGGATACCTCCCACCAGAGCAGTTGGGGAAGGACATTGCCTACCTATTCAAATCCACCTATGACCTTTGCTGTAATGTAGAGACACATCCCTGTGTCCAATGAACAATGACATTACAGTGACCATTGTATTGTGAATGTATGTTGTATATAAAAAGACCACTGTTACCTGGCCGGACACAAGTCTCTGAAGGCTTTCTCCCTGATAGCTGAGGACTGGTCCAGGACGCGCTTGCGAACGATTCCCCACGTATGTATATTCTGTGTAGCCATTATTCTCTATTATTCTGTTTAGATTTCCTTGTTAGCCTGTAGTGTATAACTTGTATCTGTTTACCCCTTTTCTCTGAATAATCCACTGCGGTGTTAGAGCCCAGTGGTTTACCACAAACCGGTGCTGTGTTTTCACTTTCCTGCAAAGGGCTTTCTTAGCGTCTTAATCGGTATAAGGTGTATAAGCATTGTTAAGGTTTTAAGGTATTACATCGTTGCAGTACTAGACTGCTAAGGTTTAAAGTATAAGCACATCCTTACACTGTTTCATTACTAAAGAGTTACTGTATATCACTCTGTGTGCGTCCGCGCCGCGTGTACGTTGTACCCATGGCACGGCGTCTGATATGCTAATAGCGTATGAGTACGGTACTCGGTGCGCTAACAGCGTGCTTAATAAGAAGCGTGAATCCGTGTGCGTACGTGCCGCTCGTGCGTCGCGCCACGGCACAGCGTCTGATACGCTAAGTGCGTATCCATACGGTACTCAGTACGCAAATAGCGTACTTAGTCCGTAGCGTGTGTAATAAGTCTAGCGGCCATAGCGGCTCCACGGTAATAGTGTATAGCTTTATGTTTTAAGGTAATATTTGACATTATCAATTGGGGGCATCGTCCGGTCCTCCTCATATCCGCAGCCTAGCAGGACAAGGCAGACTTTATCTATCAGCAAAGGGCGGGAAGGTATAAAGGTATCCCCTGTTAGCCTTCTCATGGTCAAGTGGATACACGGGTGCTGATTAGATAAGCGTCTGCTCCGCATGGTTTGTAGGGATGCTGGTGGGATCCGAAAGGTAAGAACGTAAAGCTATTGTTTTTTTAAATCTGTGAAATTTCTGTTTGGTGCCAACTGCGCACGCAACACACGCACACACCTGTATTTTATTTGTGTATTCTGCATATCTACTCGCTTGTTGCCATTAGCATTGATTATTAGATACATTTTGACCCGTGCTGAGAAATTTGTTGCTATGTAGTTAAAAATATAGAATAATATTTAAGGGAGTACGTGTAAAACACACACGCAGCCTGGCCTAGTTATAAAGGTTTATACAGGAGATACTGTGTGGTGTTTGGTAAGCGATTATAGTTAAATATCGTTTACATTTATAGAAGTGTGGTATTTGTATTACTGCGGATGTATACGGCCATTGTACACATGTTTCGGAAAAACGTTCGAGACTGAGTACGCAACGTAAAGGCCTACACATGTGGCGTATTTTATGCAACGTGCGTACAGATACGCCCACTGAATACAAATCACACAATAGCATTGTTTCAGTTTAGGCGAGACGGTAGCTACGCGATAATAGCACAAATTGATCAGTGTCCAATATTTAGTTTAAAAAACCTTTTTCTGTATTACCTCTGGGAAAAGCTATCAGTTAACAGGAAAGGATTTTTCTGATCAGAAAACTATAGAATGTTAGTGTGGGCTGAATAGGGTGTGAATATATTGAACCCCGCTTGGTGGTCTTGGTGATCTTGGTGAAGCTTGGTGAAGCTTGGTGAAACTTGGTGAAGCTTGGTGAAGCACGGTCTAGGTGAAAACGTGGTGAGCACGGTCCAGGTGTACACGTGTGATGTAGTGTGATAGAATTTTCGTGGTATTACGCTCCGGCTGTTTTGGAGCACAGTAGGGAGACTCCAGTGATCCTACCACTTATAGATAGCAAGTGTCTATGAGCGCACGGTTGTATGAGCAACACGTGACGCAACGTGATACGAGGTTTTGCATATTTGTGCGTAAATCTTGTCATCATACGCGTTGTAGGAAGCACATGCAAGCGTGATTTGTGTAAAGTAAAGGTTTAGGGAATTTTCGCTGGTCTCTCAGGAAAATCTCTAGAGGTAGGGCCTGCAACGGCTACACGTGTCTGCTAAAGAAGGCGGATCCGTGGTACTCGGAGCAGAAGAAGTTCAGTGGAAGAGCTTTAAGGATTTCCACCGTAGACTACTGTGTTTGGTGCATTTTAGGAAGTTTTCCCGTGTTAAAAAGGTCCACAATGGAAGCCAAGTGCACAACACAGGGACGTTCAGCAGTCAGGGTTCAGACTGCAGATTTCAGACCCAGGGGGTCAGCTCGGTAAGTAATGTGGGGGAAGTATGGTCCCCACACTGAGACCTTTTGTGATGAATGGACACGAATGACTGTGGGGGATAAAGCACCATTTCCTGGGATAGGTAGTTTTGACTCAGAGGTATTACATAATCTAAGGCTTAGGGTCTGTCTGATAAAATCCCAAAAACAGAGGATCAGACACACAAACTGTTTACATTTATGGCAACGAGAGAGTGATATGCAGAGGGAACTAGCTTACACAGCTGGTTCTAACCCTAGCAGGAAACTGATAGCAACCGCACCACTACCGTACATTACAGGAGAGATAATGGCTACAGAGAATGGCATACTGATATATGACGATAAGAGTGCACTTAATAAATGTATTAATGACGATAAGAATAAACTTAATAAATGTATTAATGACGATAAGAGTAAAACTGATAAATGTATAAATTCTAACCCGTGCAAATTGCACCCCATTTTAAACTTCCCTCAGGATTACAAGCAAGAAAGTGAGCCCAGCACGATGTCAGCACTTTCTCTAGCAGCCACCATACAGGACACCCAGGTGGGCATGGCCCAATCAGTAAGAGCAGTAGTAAAGCCCCCTAGCGGAGGGTCAGGTGAGGTCGTGTCCACAGGTAAGTACGGTATTGTACATTATGCACAGACAATTGCACCTCACATTGTAGAGTCAACACAAGATGGTGTAATTGAACTAAATCCTGTCAGGGTGATCGCAGTCCCCAATGGGAGGACTGACGCTCAGGGAGTCACTCCCGTCAAGGACATTGCTATGCATTGTCCCTGGTCCCGGGCAGAATTGAGAATAATTATGTCTGAATTTCCCGATCCCAGAAAAGATCTAGTCGGATGCCAGAGGTTTATTAAAGAATTAGGTAATGCCACCGAACCCACAAACAAAGATTGGCGAACAGTGCTACGAGTATGTCTACCTTCTAATATTGACCCTGCAAAATTTATTACTGATTGTAAATTAGACGCAGAAGTACCTCTCACTGAGGAGTACACTCAGGAGAATGTACGACAAATCAATCTGCAATTAGGAGTGTATTTCCCAACTGTTGTCAAGTGGAATAAAATCTTCTCCATTAAACAAAAAGAAGGTGAAACTGCTTCTGACTATTTCCATCGAGCACTGCAGGTAATGGCTAGATTTACTGGGATCAAAGACATTAAGGATAATGTGCATCATAGAGAGGTAGCTGTGTCCGTGTTAATGGACGGGTTAAAGGAAGCGTTGAGAACCAGGGTACAAACCACTCAACCTAACTGCAGAGGTATCTCGGTGGCTGCCTTAAGAGAGTCCGCTGTTAAGCACGATCGGAACATCATTAAACACAGGCAGTCACAGGGGGATAAGCTGATGACAGTAAGTATAAAAGTCCTGACAATGAAGCCACATCAGCCTAAACCCCAGACCCCTGATGGTAAGTCGTATGTGGTAAAATGTTATAACTGCCAGAGGGAAGGACATTACGCACGGAACTGTAATTTTAGAGACCCACATAAGGTATATCGACCCCCTAGACCAGAACATGACACACTGTATGACGCACGAAATTGGAATCAGGGATCACATAGGGAAAATTTTGGCCCGCACCTGTAGTCTGCAGCCAGTGAAGTTAATTGATAGCCTTGGAAGTGAACCTGAGGTTACAGTGAATATAGTTGGTAGATCATACCTTGTAGATACAGGGGCGGCCAGGTAAACTCTGTGATTTATCTTTAAATGTTTCCTCTTCATCTCTGACGTTCACCGACAGAACTACAGCTCAAACGTCACATGTCTACTCTGTCTTTTCAGAGGTCTGCCCAACCCCAGTATATCTCACCAGCATCATTGTGCCTGGCCATGCACAGAGGGTGGAGAGTGGAAATACTGGTGGGGGAAGACTGTGCAGAGATACCGATAGACATGTTGGTGTGACAGCCTGATGGTGAACGGAAATCTGACAATTTTTCTTTTTATTATTCTCTCTCTTTTTGTTTTTCGTGTTCTACGGATGGTATTTCACACAACAGTTAAACACATGGTAATGCAAGATTTATGCTCCCTACAGAAATGTCGCTGACTCGTAAAGAATATCGTATCACTGGAGTGTCCGTTCCGAGAAGACTGAGAGGCAGCACTGTTGAGATGGCATCTGAGCAAGGAGAACAACAAGACTATAGGCGGTTATCGTACCAGTTTTCTTTCCCTACTATTATTTTCTTTACCTCCCATTACCACTCTTCCTTTCTCCTCCTGCAAGATGGACTTACCCCAAGAGACTGCGTTCCGGGTTTTCCTGTTGACCCTGTTGTTGACCAGAGCAGTCTATTTCGGTGAGAGTACCAGAGAGGTCGAGAAAGGATCTGGAATGGGTTCTGATGACAAAGACGGATTAGTATAATTCCAAGAGCAACACATTCACCGAGCAAAGGCGAGTATCAGAAAACGATCTGGTAGTCATGACACTAGGAGACATTGTGAAGGATTGTTAGCTGAGGAAAATTGTATCTGTAGAAATTGTAAAAACATAGTTGAGGACGGGTGCATCCAGAGATGTCAGTCCAGCCTTAATATCAACATGGACCGTCATCCATTGAGTGACTATCACTCATTAGTGGGTAAGGTTTTAAACCAAACGGAATGCTGGGTGTGCTCACAAGTACCTCAAGGTCAGAGCAAGTAAGGATTAGTACCGTACCCTTTAACACTAGATGAGGTACTTGAATTAAGGGGTGGGAAACCGGTGGACAAGAAATTTAATATTTCCAGGCCTCCTAGTTTGAAGCTCCACCAATATCATGTGGATAGGTCCTTAATATGTTTCAACATTTCCAATCCCCGAAAGCCGGGAAATTGGGAAGTGACATGGAATAACCCAACCATGGCATTTTCACACAGAGCCGATAGAATGCCCGTAGACCCAGAATTTATATGCCAAATAGCCGACGGTGGGAGATATTTTCGGTACAGGTATACTCTAGGATGTAGGACCATGCGGGTTGGAGAAGTATCTCCAGGGTACTGTGCGCATATCATACAGCCTGATACGTGTACTGAACAAATGAGAGAGTTAGGGATAGGATTTTTCACCTGGAAGGTTTGCAATATGGTGATGTCATATTCTGTCCCATATGTTCTCCCCGATGATGCATATTTCATATGTGGGAGGAAGGCGTATAAGTGGCTTGCCCCAAACTCAGAGGGATTGTGTTACATTGGAAGAGTGTTGCCAGAAGTAATGACCATTACCCATAATAAGATGAAAGACATTCACCGCAATGCTCAAGCTCCTTACACTCACACTCATTACGAACACATCGTTAAGAGACACCTTATAGATAGGACAGAGCACGCAGCCTCTGATTTGATCCACGAATCCACCGGGATTCAATTCCTACTCGCGTTAGATATCACCCGTACCGCCAGAGGAATTATAAATTTTAGGTATATTCATGCGCTAGCGAACCTGATAGACAATATCACCGAGATGTATGATGACACCTTCAGGTATACTGGGAGGGAATTGCAAGCTTACAAAACGGAACTGATCCAGCACAGGATGGTTCTTAATTACATCACAGCGGTGACAGGCGGGTATTGTGTCACCCTAGCAACTCAGTATGGTGTGAAATGCTGTACGTATATTACAAACAGCACTGATGACCCCACCGAGGTCGAAGATCAAAAGATGGACGATATCTTGCAGTTGAAGTGGGAGTTCCGAAGGAGACACAACCTTACCCTGACTGCTGTGAGTAACGAACTGACCGGCTGGGTTTCATGGTTGAACCCACGCAATTGGTTCTCAGGTTTAGGAGAATGGGCTCAAAATGTTATCGTGAATGTAGGAACGTTTCTCCTTTGTATCCTGGGAGTTGTCATAATGATTGGTTTGATATTTAGATGTGTTCGGATTTTAATGCAGCGCAAGCGCAGTGCCAAAGTGATGAGTTTAAGGAGCGAGGGCATTGTTACAACAACTGGTTTAATTTATGATCCATCAATTGAGACAATGTTGTGATAAGACGTGATTCCACGGTCCGTTTCTTTCACCCGTTTCTCCTTTGTTTTTCTCCCAAGCGAAAAGACATCCATTCGGAAAAAGACTAAAGACTTTGATGGAGAAGACTACAGACCTTTTATGGACATTTCTACAGACTTTGAGAGACACTTATAGACTTTAAAGACTTTTTATGGACACTTGAAAGACTTTGATTATCACCCACAGCAAGGATACACCTATCCGGACAAGACTTCAACAGTCACCCAAGGACAATTGCACACATTATCATATGAATGTATTTGTGACATGTTTCTTATCTTCATCTCTACAATCTTCAGGTAGTGACACACATAGTCGACAGGTGATATAGGTACATATACTAGCACTCACATGTTTCCCCCCCCCTCCATGTATCATCAACTAATGTGCACCCCATTTGTTGGAACAAGAAGCCGAAAAGAGCTCGGTAGTGTTTGTTGGCCCACTTACAGACCCTTAATATGGGATAAGAAGGATTTAATGTATACTTCGCAATACCTCGAAGCTTATCTAGAACATGTACGGCACGATGATACATGCTCCTCAGACATGAATTTCATACATACATGCTTTTACTATCCCACTAGGCCATACGTTTCTCGCCTACTCCTCTCCTCCCTCCACCCAATCATTTATAGGTATTTCATATGTATTGTATATTTTTCTGCTTAAATGTTTAGATTGTGGCAGTTATTGTTGACTGCCAAAGGGTCGACTGTCAAAGTCGAAAAATATTGTTATACATATCCATTGTACTAACTCCTCATGCACATGCACGCTGCTCGTGCACCCGGTCCCCCCGTGCGTACACATACCCGCAAGTTGCGTAAGAGACGCTCCGGCGACTCGTGCGCATGATATGTGTATTTACGGCGGAGTTTGTGAGCGTGTAGCGTGCGACTCGAACGTAGCATATTTAACCCAAATAGTGCATTTTGTAGATATAGTTCCCTTAGATCATGTCAGCAAGTAATGTTAGTTTAAACAGTTCCTGGACAGAGAGATTCGTCTTTGCATGATAGGAAGGGTCAGACAAAGGTTGGTAGGTGATGTCTGGTATCCAGCTGTAGGGTATTTTTAGGGTAACAAACCGGTGTTAGCTAGGAAAAGATAGCTTGCTCCTGCGCATAGTTATGTACAAAAGAAGATTATGAACATTAACTGTATTTGCTGTAAATTACACATGCGGCGGGAATCCAGAGGATACCTCCCACCAGAGCAGTTGGGGAAGGACATCGCCTACCTGTTCAAATCCACCTATGACCTTTGTTGTAATGTAGAGACACATCCCTGTGTCCAATGAACAATGAGATTACAGTGACCATTGTATTGTGAAAGTATGTTGTGTATAAAAAGACCACTGTTGCCTGGCCGGACACAAGACTCTGAAGGCTTTCTCCCTGATAGCTGAGGACTGGTCCAGGACGCGCTTGTGAACGATTCCCCACGTATGTATATTCTCTGTAGCCATTATTCTCTATTATTCTGTTTAGATTTCCTTGTTAGCCTGTAGTGTATAACTTGTATCTGTTTACCCCTTTTCTCTGAATAATCCACTGCGGTGTTAGAGCCCAGTGGTTTACCACAAACCGGTGCTGTGTTTTCACTTTCCTGCAAAGGGCTTTCTTAGCGTCTTAATCGGTATAAGGTGTATAAGCATTGTTAAGGTTTTAAGGTATTACATCGTTGCAGTACTAGACTGCTAAGGTTTAAAGTATAAGCACATCCTTACACTGTTTCATTACTAAAGGGTTACTGTATATCACTCTGTGTGCGTCCGCGCCGCGTGTACGTTGTACCCACGGCACGGCGTCTGATACGCTAATAGCGTATCAATACGGTACTCGGTGCGCTAACAGCGTGCTTAATAAAAAGCATGAATCCATGTGCGTACGTGCCACTCGTGCGTCGCGCCCATGGCACAGCGTCTGATACGCTAAGTGCGTATCCATACGGTACTCAGTACGCCAATAGAGTTCTTAGTCTGTAGCGTGTGTAATAAGTCTAGCGGCCATAGCGGCTCCACGGTAATAGTGTATAGCTTTATGTTTTAAGGTAATATTTGACATTATCAATATATTATATACTGGTGGTCAGCAAACTGTGCAAAACTGAAATGCACCACAGGTATGGATGGATAGTATACTTGACGACACAGAGGTAGGTACAGCAGTGGCCTACTGTACCGTACTGCTATATATATTATATACTGGTGGTCAGCAAACTGTGCAAAACTGAAATGCACCACAGGTATGGATGGATAGTATACTTGACGACACAGAGGTAGGTACAGCAGTGGCCTACTGTACCGTACTGTTATATATATTATATACTGGTGGTCAGCAAACTGTGCAAAACTGAAATGCACCACAGGTATGGATGGATAGTATACTTGACGACACAGAGGTAGGTACAGCAGTGGCCTACTGTACCGTACTGCTATATATATTATATACTGGTGGTCAGCAAACTGTGCAAAACTGAAATGCACCACAGGTATGGATGGATAGTATACTTGACGACACAGAGGTAGGTACAGCAGTGGCCTACTGTACCGTACTCCTATATATTATACACTGGTGGTCAGCAAAATTATGCACTGTACTCCTACTATATAGTATACTACAATTCAGCACAGATATGGAGTGTTTTTCAGGCAGACAACGTATACTGGTGGTCACTGTCAGCAAAACTCTGCACTGTACTCCTCCTATATAATACAGCTGCTCCCCGTTCCCCACAATTAAGCAGTGTGAGCACAGATATTTGCAGCACACTGAGCACAGATATGGAGTGTTTTTCAGGCAGACAACGTATAATACTGGTGGTCACTGTCAGCAAAACTCTGCACTGTACTCCTCCTATATAATACAGCTGCTCCCCAGTCCACACAATTAAGCAGTGTGAGCACAGATATATGCAGCACACTGAGCACAGATATGGAGCATTTTTCAGGCAGACAACGTATACTGGTGGTCACTGTCAGCAAAACTCTGCACTGTACTCCTCCTATATAATATTATACTGGTGGTCCCCAGTCCCCACAATTAAGCAGCACACTGAGCACAGATATGGAGTGTTTTTCAGGCAGACAACGTATACTGGTGGTCACTGTCAGCAAAACTCTGCACTGTACTCCTCCTATATAATACAGCTGCTCCCCGTTCCCCACAATTAAGCAGTGTGAGCACAGATATTTGCAGCACACTGAGCACAGATATGGAGTGTTTTTCAGGCAGACAACGTATAATACTGGTGGTCACTGTCAGCAAAACTCTGCACTGTGCTCCTCCTATATAATACAGCTGCTCCCCAGTCCACACAATTAAGCAGTGTGAGCACAGATATATGCAGCACACTGAGCACAGATATGGAGCATTTTTCAGGCAGACAACGTATACTGGTGGTCACTGTCAGCAAAACTCTGCACTGTACTCCTCCTATATAATATTATACTGGTGGCCCCAGTCCCCACAATTAAGCAGCACACTGAGCACAGATATGGAGTGTTTTTCAGGCAGACAACGTATACTGGTGGTCACTGTCAGCAAAACTCTGCACTGTACTCCTCCTATATAATACAGCTGCTCCCCAGTCCCCACAATAAAGCAGTGTGAGCACAGATATATGCAGCACACTGAGCACAGATATGGAGTGTTTTTCAGGCAGACAACGTATACTGGTGGTCACTGTCAGCAAAACTCTGCACTGTAATCCTGCTATAGCTGCTTCCCAGTCCCCACAATTAAGCAGTGTGAGCACTCAGCACAGATATATTATGCAGCACACTGAGCACAGATATGGTATGGAGTGTTTTTTTCAGGCAGAGAACGGATAAAAACTGGTGGTCACTTATCAGCAAAACTCTGCACTGTACTCCTCCTAACAGCTGCTCCCCAGCCCTCCCCACAATTAAGCAATAAAGCACAATCAAGTTCAACAATAAACGGAGAGGACGCCAGCCACGTCCTCTCCCTAACATTTCCAATGCACGAGTGAAAATGGCGGCGACGCGCGGCTGCTTATATAGAATCCGAATCACGCGAGAATCCGACAGCGGGATGATGACGTTCGGGCGCGCTCGGGTTAACCGAGCCATACGGGAGAATGCGAGTATGCCTCGGACCCGTGTAAAAAGGGTGAAGTTCGGGGGGGTTCGGTTTCCGTGGAACCGAACCCGCTCATCACTAATACATATGATATGTTTACTGGTCAGCTCCTGAATTTTGGGAAGTAAACATAGATGGTGAGCTCCACTGGGGCACAGTCTGATGTAAATGCCCAAATATTCTCTTTAAAGTGCTGCGTAATATGTATGCACTACGAAAATGACTTCATAAATGAATATTTAGCAATTCAGTAGTGTCTGTAATTTGCCATTTTGACCTGTGCACAATAAAAGCATTATTTAAGCACAATTTTCATATTTACATACAAATATACATGGAAAGTTTTTAGAGTATCCCAAGATTGTGTATCTGGTAAAATGTATCTCATTTGCTTATACTTTTCTTACTTTAATAATCCTCAACTGCCCAGATCCCGCAGTTTTTTGGCCACCTGGAACTTATCTCTGTTTACTGGTGTAGTTATGCTTAGTTGCCTTGTACTTGTCCTATATTGTCTTCAACTGTTTTCACTGTTTTCTTGTTATGATTATGTGCATATGTACTCTGTAATTGGGCGCTGCGGAACCCTTGTGGCGCCATATAAATAAAGGATAATAATAATAAATAATTATAATGATAATTATAATAAGAGCCTATTTATCGACTTAACGCATCAGTCCTTCACATACAGTAACAAGCCTTTGCCATGTGTTAAATCCACTGCTGTTCTGCTACTTGAAATTCTGTTATAGTGGACAAGGTTATGGGACATTTTTCCACTAATAAAGCTGTACTTAGAATACAACGTTCAATGAGGAAGCTCAGCTGATTTTGATTTCATGCAGAGAGAACAGGGAGTACACCCCCTGCTGCTACAACTGTTTACCTTTTTAGGGATTATATGATTAATGGATCCTTTAGACATCCTTTTTCCACTGGAAACAGGGAGAGCCACAGCTGTAAAAACACCTCCCCCTTTATTCCATGCTTAAATGGAAATAGGACTGCAGGTAGCAGATAGCAGAACTAGATTTATTAAGACAGGAGTTGCTCACAACCACATACAGAGTCCTCTACATGGGATGATGAGACAACATAGTGTGCTAAGACACAATGACAAGCAGTATTACCATGATTTCAGGGGTTTTGTGGCAAGTAGTTCTCTGGGACCCAAAGCAAAAGTTACCATGGAGTCACACAAAGCTGCAACTGTTCTTGGTGTCATTACACAGTACATAGTGCATAGCAAACTGTTAGAGAAATGTGCATCAGCTCACTTTATTATGTATTTTATTTAGAGATGTGCGGCGGGCACATTTCGTGTTTTGTGTTTTGGTTTCGGTTCTAATTCCATTTTCGAGTTTTGGTTTTGGCTTGGTTTTGCCAAAACCACCCTTTCGTGTTTTGGTTTTGGATCTGGATGATTTTTGAAAAAAACATAAAAACAGCTAAGATCACAGAATTTGGGGGTAATTTTGATCCTACGGTATTATTAACCTCAATAACAATCATTTCCACTCATTTCCAGTCTATTCTGTACACCTCACAATATTGCTTTTAGGCTGTCGAAGTCAAAAATATTACATAGAAAGAACATACAGACTACACATATAAGTCGCTATACTTGCAAATACGTGCAGTGAGCACAACAATATATGGTAACACACGCATTTACACGGACATGCCACAGAGATGGATTCGACACTTATTTCATACAGTACATAATTATAATAATATCAAGTGCCAGACATCATAATGATTTAAAATTATAAAATGAAGTAATGTCATGTATGTGTATTATTGGAATGAAGCACGATACACCTGTCATATTTAGTATTAAAGCAACCATATTAATGTGTAGATTCATTTGATACTTGTTATTAAGTTGTAGGACATTGCAACAAATAGTTATGATTAAATGTATGAAAGCTAAAATTACTCTTATTAGTACAATGGACAGGAAATTCATGCCAGCCCCTTTTTGATGTCTTCAAGGCTGAACATGTTTAGCATACGATCAGACTAGTGACTCATCATGAATGAGAAAGTTCCCTCCACCAAAAATAGATAACACATTACAGAGACACACAGTTGCCAGTTGCTGTTTTGTACCAGACGATGATGGAGTTGCTGCCAGACCAGTTCCTGTATTTATTTGCTGAGAGAAAGAGATATATTAAATAGGAGGATGCATTGAAAGATATGGTAATTGTATGCTGGCCTGTAACTGTATGTATTTTGTATTAACTGATTACTGTATAAATTGTAACCAAGTAACTCTATGTATACTGTACATTGTAATATATTGAATCCATATCCTTTTAATAACAAATATATACATCAATGAGCTTTGGAACTCAGATAATGTGTGGGTGTATTGTTTTCTCTTATGGGATGCAGTGTTTTGCGATGTACAGTGCACTTTTATCGTATATGGTAATAAGATGCGCCTGGCGTCTGTAGTATATATTAGAGTGGGCATTTTAAATATTTGTTAGAAAGCAATTTGGTATTTACAGATGAGGGCTCGTCCGCGATATCAAGGTCTTAATGATGCACTGTACATTATAAACGCAACGCTGTGGTCGATCAGCTTGTGGTGGACGCATCCTGATGCTGAGAAAATCATATCCGTGTGTTCTGTCGTGTTATCAGTAAGCCAATGATATGAACAAGGGACAATGTGTTTCTCATAATATTTAAGATGCTAAAATTTATTTTTATTGTTACAAAACAAAGTTCAAATAAGTCATATTGTGTTTGATTCAGATTGGATTGTTTATCTCTTAAGTAGATTTAAAAGTACATTTAAAAGTTGCTGCATAGCCTTGATATAGTTTTTTTTTTAAAAACTCAGGCCTAAAATAACTTCTGGTGCTTGTATAATGTGTGATTTCTTTGTGACAAAGGAAGCCGCATGGTCTGTCCTCCATTTTGGACTAACCACATGGCCGGTCCACCATCTTGTGTAAACCTCATGGATGTGGAAGGGGGAGGAGCAGTGGCCATTTTAGGAAGGTCATTTTCTAAATAGCTGATTTTCAGTCTGCTCAGAACAATCAGTTTCCTTTGTCACATCAAGCACCATTTATGAATTACCAATGCATTTATTTAACCCATGCCATAGTCAATTACAAATAGTTTCAATTGGGCCTAGTGAGAGTAAATGGAGAGATAAGTTTTTTTTTCTTTCCTTCTTGTCTGTGCATAATTACTTTACATCAAGTGGGGGGTTGCACACAGATAGAAAAAGGAAAGTTAGCGTTTTTGTTTTTGTTTTTGTTTTGTTTTTTCCTTCCAAGACTTGTAGAATCTGCTTTCTAGGGAGGATAGCCATTGAAATGCAAATTAACCTGTGTAACTGCTTTTTTTAGCAGTGAAAAGCAAATAGCTTTGATATGCAAATAAGAGGTAAGGTGTCTCATAGGAGACCAGTGAATGGTACATATCTATAATATTATTATAATTATGTGTATATTTATATCAGTGTATGTTTTGCAAAATAGCTATCCAATCTGAATCATATCATTTAAGTAAAAGATTATTGCTAGATTCATTTAGATCTGTGTGAAACTGGATACATTTGTTGCTATATAGTTAAAACTGAAATAACAGTGTTTAAGGAAGTAAATATAAAGCACAACATGCAAGTCTGGCCCGGTCATTAAAGGTTTAAACAGAAAAAAAACTGGGTGTTGTGTTAAGTGAGCGATTATAGTTAGTATTGCTCACATTTATAGAGACTGTGTGGTTTGTTGAATTGCAGACGTACGGTTTTGTACACGTGTCTCGGACAAAGTACAGGACTGCGCACGCAGTGTAAAAGACACGCACGGTCGCGTGTTTACGCAAAGTGCATAAGAAAGCGGGCGCGAAGTACAAATTACACAATAGTGTCATTTAGTTAAAAGGTGGGACAGTAGCCATGCTACAATAGCACAAAACTACCCGGTTTCTAAAGCAGATTAGTATAAAAAATTTGTTTAAACTGTATTGCCTCTGGGGGAAAAGTTGCCGATCAGAACGAGTGGAAATTTTCTGTACAGAAAAACAAAGTGTATTTGAGTGAGCGAAAGCGGAGTGAGTGGATTTGAACCCCGGAAATCGGGTCCCGTGGTACACCAAGTAAGTGGAGGCTTGGTGGCGTGAGGGGGCTGACTCACGTTAAAATAGAATTGAAATACGCAAATCGTGATGAGAATTGCAGAGGAGCGTCATTGTGTAATATTGAAGTAAAAAGTTTTTTTGTTACGCTCCAAACTGAGGGTCGCAGTTTGTACATTGACCCGTGGTCGTACGGCAGATAGGTAACAAGTACCTATACGCTGTGTGATTGGACCGCGCGTTTGTGGGTGCGGTATATAGCGCAACTTGATACCCCTTTTACTAGCTTTTGCGTATAATCGTGGTGTCATTAGCGCTGTGTAGAGCATACGCAAACGTGATTTGTGTATAAAAAGTGTATAGGGAGTTTTCGCTGGTCTCTCTCAGGAAAATCTCCAGCGGTGGATATTTACTGGAAAAGGTAAGTCACTCCTAACACTTCCAGTAAATAGAAACCAATAGGGCCTCACTGGGTACGCGGTGTTCACTATTGGAGTGAGTCGTGGTGCTCAGCGGAGAAGGAGCGAGTGAAAGCGCTAGTTGTCTTTCACCGTCTATTTGCGGTGTACATTGGGGATTGTGTTTATTGGCAAAAAGTCCACGATGGGATCCAATTGCACAAGCAGTGGGCGTTTGGTAGCTAGGGTTCAGGCTGAAGAAGAGTTGGGACTGAGAAGGTCAGACTCGGGACCGAGAAGGTCAGAATTGCGACCGAGAGGGTCAGCAAGGTTTATTATGTGTGAAAAAATATGGTTCACACACGGAGGCTTTTTGCAATGAATGGTTACGTATGACTGACAAAGATAGGGTACCATTCCCTAGGGTGGGCAGCTTTGAACCAGAGGTACTGCAGAACTTAAGGATAGGGATATGTCTGATAAAATCCAGAAAACAAAGGGTCAGACATACAATTGTTTAAACCTGTGGCAGCAAGAGGGGTTGGTGAGTTTTATCCTAAGGTATTGCAGGTGGTATGTCTAACCAAAGTCATATAAGACAAGAATGGAAATATAAGAACTGTTTGAACTTGTAGCAACAATAAACAAGTAGAAAAAAAAGAGAATGCAAGTACACCGCCATATGTAGATGTGGAAGCAGTTACGGCCAGCATACAAACTATAGAAAATAATAAAAATATGAAAAATATGACTGTAACCTATATATGTACTAATGAATGTTGAAGTTTTATTTAGGAGGAGAAGGTGACCTGATTGTTTTCAGCCATTTCTCATGTACCCAGAGGAGTATCCAACCGGTAAAAGAAGAGCAGTAGCCTGTGGGGGAAGTGGCTGAGACCAGTGGAACAGGTAAGTATGGTATCATTCGTGTACATATATAGTAAAACCCAAAAATAAAGCAAAAAAAATCAAGAAAGTAACGTCAGAAATGGAGTCAAACCTGTCCGCACATTAGTATTTTCCAGTAGGACAGCGGACAGAGACAAGGTAACCCCCGGGTATTTCTTTCAGTTACCATATAAGAAGTATTCATTCCTAGTAATGCCCCTAGTCAAGATGAGCTCGGAAATGTTTGTTGGACCATGTACAGACCCCTAATATGGGATGAGAAGGATTGAATGAATACTTCGCATGACCTAGAAGCTTGTTAAACTTTTTTTTTTGTCTTTTGCAGTAATAGAAAACTCTCCATCTGGATAAGATCACTGGTAAACACTAATTCGGCAAATGGGAGGTGGCTGTCTCTGTGCTAATGGACGGGCTCAATAAGGCATTGAGGGTCAGGGTACAGACTTCTTTGCAAAATTGGAAAGGGGTCACAGTAGCTAATCTTAGAATGTGGGCTATTGAACATCACAAGAATAGTGCTAGGCGCAGAGAACAACAGGTGGAGAGGTTGAGGACGGTAAGTATACTGGCACATACAGGAAAGACCCATCAGTCCAAACCCCAGATCCCTAATGGTCAATAATATGTTACACTTGTAGGAAGGAAGGACATTTTGCCAGAGATTGTAGGAGTAGTAGAACACATAGTCAATATAGACCCCCTAGACAGAAAACACAAGCCACATTATTAAACACATAGAAGGGACCAAGGGACATATAGTAAGGAATCATAAGCCATATAGAAAACACAGATTCGGTTAATGGGAAGAACAAAATAAATGCAATATTACCCTTTGACAAAACTTGCTGGGGTTAAGATGGGGCCTCAAAACTTTTGCTTCTTTTTCCTAGCAGAAATGGCCCCTGATTAACTTAATTTTGTTAGATATGATATACCGTATATACTCGAGTATAAGTCGACCCGAATATAAGCCGAGGCACCTAATTTTACCACAAAAACCTTGGAAAACTCATTGACTCGAGTATAAGCCTAGGGTGGGAAATGCAGCTCTAGCCGTACACAGCCCTCAGTGCCAGATATGCACTCATACTGCCAGATATGCCCCACAGTGCCAGATATGCCCTCATGCTGCCAGATATGCCCCACAGTGCCAGATATGCCCTCATGCTGCCAGATATGCCCCCACAGTGCCAGATATGCCCTCATGCTGCCAGATATGCCCCCACAGTGCCAGATTTGCCCTCATGCTGCCAGATATGCCCACAGTGCCAGATATGCCCTCATTCTGCCAGATATGCCCCACAGTGCCAGATATGCCAGATGTGCCCTCATGCTGCCAGATATGCCACACAGTGCTAGATATGCCCTCATGCTGCCAGATATGCCCCACAGTGCCAGATATGTCAGATATGCCCTCATGCTGCCAGATATGCACCAGTGCCAGATGTGCCCTCATGCTGCCAGATATGCCCCAGTGCCAGATGTGCCCTCATGCTGCCAGATATGCCCCACTGTGCCAGATGTGCCCTTATGCTGCCAGATATGCCCCACAGTGCCAGGAAGGGTACTTACCCTCCATCGCTCCTGCGTTGTCTTCTGAAGGAGGGACACGGAGGGCACAGCGTGCGGCTCTCCTGTGTCCCTCCTGCATCTCCGTCTCCGGCGGCGTGTGTGTATTAAATGAAGTGCCGGTTCGTGAGCCAATCAGAGCTCATGAACGGGCAGTTCATTTAACACACACACACGCCGACGGAGACGCAGGAGGGACACAGGAGAGCTGCGCGCTGTGCCCTCCGTGTCCCTCCTTCCACTGACTCTGGTATAAGCCGAGGGGGCTTTTTCAGCACAAAAAAACGTGCTGAAAGAGTCGGCTTATACTCGAGTATATACGGTACATATACTGTGCTCCCGCTCAGGAAGTACAAAGTATGTTAGACACCCACGAAGACTAATGTTACATTTCACTGTTCTAGATACATGTCCATCACAGGTAGAGGAAATTATCTCACAGATACCGGGTTCCCTATGAACTTAGGATGGACAGGACACTGGATTGATGGCTGGGATAGTCCCAATAGCGATACGATAAACACAGAAATTTTTTTAAGGGGAGTAGACCAAGTAGAGAATCACTTCCCCGTAGTGCCCAATCCAGTTGTCAAATTTTTATAAAATCTTCTCCACCTCTACAAACTCATCTGTCACCAACCTCTATTCTGTTTCTCTACAGTTTCCTCTTCATCTTTTGCGTTCACACAGGGTGGTACAATACATGGACCCAATTACAGTTCAAACTCCACATGCCTAGGTCCTTCAGAGTTCTGCCCGAACCCAGTATATCCCAACAGGATAACACCAGTATTACTGCAGTGTGCCTTGTCATGCACAAAGGGTGGAGGAAGGATGAGAATACTGGTGAAGGGAAATTTTGTATAGACACAGATATGCCTGTTGGTAAATGGCAAACCTGACATTTTCTTTTTCATTTTCTTCTTCTTTCTCTCCTCTAGAGATGTTTTTTTTTTTTTTTTTGAGTTATGCTCATTGTACTCAAAAACACCCTTAAGGAATTATTGTTATGTTTTGGTGTGCACTGATGTTTTCTCAAACTGGGTAGAGGCATTTCCTGCCACCACGGATGCTGCTGTGTTTACCGCAAAGAAAAATTGCGCAGAAATGTGTGTGTAGATAATGGTACCCCTAGAAGTATGACAAAAACTTGAAATTGTACTATTGTGATCATAGATACGGCCACTAGTATTATGTAGCATCAGATACACTCCCAGATCTTCACTTAACGAATCACCCTCTTCTAAATTTGTTTTTGTTTTTGTTTTGGTATTTGTGGGGTTTTTTGGGTTGTTTTTGGAAGACAACCTCATGTCATGATTGATCCACACAATGATCAGAAATACACTAATGAGGTGACAGTACAGTACCTTATTGAGATGAGCCAGCATTTGAGAACTTAACAAAAGAACTTGAAACTGTTGATTGTTGGTATGCCAAATACTAACTGTCTTGATTGTGAACCAAGAGACTGTGTGATTGTTCTTACGCTCAGGTTGCCTAATAGACAGGTGGGAAGGACCATACCAAGTTTTGTTGACAGCACTATCCCAGTGAAAGTAGCCGAGAGAAAGACTTGGGTCCACGATTCCCATTGCAGGAAAGTTGGTAGTCCGGAAGTAACTCGTAAATGGAGTGAGATCGCAAAAGTATCACCAGAGACTGTTCCGTGAAGACTGAGAGGCGGCACTGTTGAACACTACCCGAGCGTACTAAAGGATTGCTGAAAGACCAGTCATTGTAATTGATTTGTTATGAACAAGAGTTGTTTTGTTCTATTTCTCTTTTCTCTCTTTCCAGCTGACAAACATTTTTTTTCAGGACATTCTATTTTTGCAAGGTTTTTTTATGAGGAGTCGAGTGTGGGACTGGAACTGGTTCTGGAAGAAGGAGTGATTTCCTTATAGGATCCCAGGATTAGCCGATCAGTTTGTTAAAGACAGATAAAAATCAAAGGTCTAGTAGTTATGGAGTTCGGAGGTAATCAAGAACAATCAGACAATGGCTATTCACACATTGCAGATAAAGAGCTCATTAATATATGTGGAAGAAAGGTTTATGAGTGGCTCTCCCTGAACTCCGAAGGTTTATGTTATTTAGGAAGGACACTACTTATAACCCTTGTTCAATTATTAAACAGACCTAGCAAACGTTCCAGAAATGGAAACAATGTTCAGAAAATGATAGGAATATGTAGATCATAAAAATTTTATATGTCACTTTCACGATTTGTTTGTGGCTTCTTCATCTACCCAGCAGAACCTCAATCGAATCCAAACATCAGTGTACAAAGACGTAGGTACATGTATGTGTGAAATGTTCGTCGCAAATCAGACATTATAGGCCAAAGCACTGTCCCAGCATACTCTATAGGTTGAATGTTGTCCCACACCCAACCAGTGGTCCCGTGACCGCCAAGTGCATATAGAGGATGTCTCGTCATCCTCCCTGTCTTCCCCAAATACAGTCAAGTGTCTGATTTGCGAAATGAATACATACTTGTGTCTAGGTCACCGATTATTGTATAAAATATTTTTTTTTCTTATGTTAATAAATGATGGCAGTTATTGTTGTCAACCCGACTGTCGAAGTCAAAAATATTACATAGAAAGAACATACAGACTACACACATTATAAGTCGCTATACTTGCAAATACGCGCAGCGAGCACAGCAATATATGGTAGCACACGCATTTACATGGACATGCCACAGAGATGGATTTGACACTTATTTCATACAGTACATAATTATAATAATATCAAGCGCCAGACATCATAATGATTTAAAATTATATAATGAAGTAATGTCATGTATGTGTATTATTTGAACGAAGCAAGATAGCCCTGTCATATTTAGTATTAAAGCAACCAGATTAATGTGTAGATTCATTTGATACTTGTTATTAAGTTGTAGGACATTGCAACAAATAGTTATGATTAAATGTATGAAAGCTAAAATCACTCTTATTAGTACAATGAACAGGAAACTCAGGCCAGACCATTTTTGATGTCTTCAAGGCTGAACGTGTTTAGCATACAAACAGACTAGTGACTCATCATGAATGATAAAGTTCCCTCCACCAAAACTTGATAACACATTACAGAGACACACAGTTGCCAGTTGCTGTTTTGTACCAGACGATGATGGAGTTGCTGCCAGACCAGTTCCTGTATTTATTTGCTGAGAGAAAGAGATATATTAAATAGGAGGATGCATTGAAAGATATGGTAATTGTATGCTGGCCTGTAACTGTATGTATTTTGTATTAACTGATTACTGTATAAATTGTAACCAAGTAACTCTATGTATACTGTACATTGTAAGATATTGAATCCATATCCTTTTAATAACAAATATATACATCAATGAGCTTTGGAACTCAGATAATGTGTGGGTGTATCGTTTTCTCTTATGGGATGCAGTGTTTTGCGATGTACAGCGCACTTTTATCATTTATGGTAATAAGATGCGCCTGGCGTCTGCAGTATATATTAGAGTGGGCATTTTAAATATTTGTTAGAAAGCAATTTGGTATTTACAAGGCCTAAAAGTTGCACCGAGGTGGCTCTAGGACTAAGCTAAGCGACTCAAGTATGCGGCACAAACACCTGGCCCATCTAGGAGTGGCACTGCAGTTGCAGACAAGATGGCACTATTCAAAAACTAGTCCCCAAACAGCACATGATGCAAAGAAGAAAAAGAGGTGCAATTAGGTAGCTGGATGGCCAAGCTAAGCGACACAAGTTTGCGGCACAAACACCTGGCCCATCTAGGAGTGGAACTGCTGTTACAGACAGCATGGCAGATTTAAAAAATAGGCCCCAAACAGCACATAATGCAAAGAAGAAAAAAAAGATGCAATGAGGTAGCTGTATGACTAAGCTAAGCGACACATGTGTGCGGCACAAACACCTGGCCCATCTAGTAGTGGCACTGCAGTGGCAGACAGGATGGCAGATTTAAAAAATAGGCCCCAAACAGCACATGATGCAAAGAAGAAAAAGAGGTGCAATGAGTTAGCTGGATGGCCAAGCTAAGTGACACAAGTGTGCGGCACAAACACCAGACCCATCTAGGAGTGACACTGCAGTTACAGACACGATGGCACTTAAAAAAACTAGTCCCCAAACAGCACATGATGCAAAGAAGAAAAAGAGGTGCAAGATGGAATTGTCCTTGGGCCCTCCCACCCACCCTTATGTTGTATAAATAGGACATGCACACTTTAACAAACCCATCATTTCAGCGACAGGGTCTGCCACACGACTGTGGCTGAAATGGCTGGTTTGTTTGGGCCCCCACTAAAAAAGAAGCAATCAATCTCTCCTTGCACAAACTGGCTCTACAGAGTCAAGATGTCCACCTCTCATCATCCTCCGATTCCTCACCCCTTTCACCGTGTACATCCTTCTGAGTATTAACTCGTCCTCACTGGAATCCACCATCACAGGTCCCTGTGTACTTTCTGGAGGCAATTGCTGGTAAAGGTCTTTCCGGAACACTTTATAATTCAATTTGATGAACATCATCTTCTCCACATTTAGTGGAAGTAACCTCCTACGCCGATCGCTGACAAGGTTACAGGCTGCACTAAACACTCTTTCGGAGTACACACTGGAGGGGGGGGGGGCAACTTAGGTAAAATAAAGCCAGTTTGTGCAAGGGCCTCCAAATTGCCTCTTTTTCCTGCCAGTATACATATGGCCTGTCTGACATGCCTACTTGGATGCGGTCACTCATATAATCCTCCACCATTCTTTAAATGGTGACAGAATCATATGCAGTGACAGTAGACATGTCAGTAATCGTTGGCAGGTCCTTCTGTCCGGACCAGATGTCAGCTTTCGCTCCTGACTGCCCTGCATCACCGCTAGCAGGTGGGCTAGGAAATCTTATCCTTTTCCTTGCAGCCCCAGTGGCGGGAGAAATTGAAGGAGGAGCTGTTGACGGGTCACGTTCCGCTTGAGTTGACAATTTACTAACCAGCAGGTCTTTGCACCTCTGCACACTTGTGTCTGCTGGAAAGAGAGATACAATGTAGGCTTTAAACCTAGGATCGAGCACGGTGGCCAAAATGTAGTGCTCTGATTTCAACAGATTGACCACCCTTGAATCCTGGCAAAGCGAATGAAGGGCTCCATCCACAAGTCCCACATACTTTGCAGAATCGCTCCATCTTAGCTCCTCCTTCAATTCTGCTTCTGCAAAAGCCTGATGAGGGGAATGACCTGACTCAAGCTGGCAGTGTCTGAACTGACTTCACGTGTGGCAAGTTTGAAGGGTTGGAGAACCTTGAACAAGACGGATATCATTCTCCACTGCGCTTGAGTCAGGTGCATTACCCCTCCTTTGCCTACATCCAGTGGCGTAACTACTGCCCCTGCAGTCCTCGCGGTGGCTTGGGGGCGAGGGGCTGCGGGGGCGCCACTGATTTACAGCAGACTGACATGCGGACGAGCGTCCGCATGTCAGTCTGCTTTCTCCCTCCCTCCGCCGGTTGTTGCAGGGACACGGAGGGCACAGCCGCGCCTCCCTGTGTCCCTCCTGCTGCATCATCTCCGGCGGCCGCGGGTCTGATAGGGAGAAGTGCCGTCCGTGAGCTCTAATTGGCTCACGGACGGCACTTCCCCCTATTGGACCCGCGGCCGCCGGAGATGATGCAGCACGAGGGACACAGGAGAGGCTGTACCCTCCGTGTCCCTCCAAAAAGCGGCGGCGGGGGGGGATGATATCTGGCACTGGGGGGAATAACTGGCAGGGGAGGGATATCTGGCACTGGGGCATTGTCTGGCACTGGGGGCATATATGGCACTGGGGGGGGGGATATCTGGCACTGGGGCATTATCTGGCACTGGGGGGGAATATCTGGCGGGGGGGGGGTGGATGTCTGGCACTGGGGGGAATAACTGGCAGGGGGGGATATCTGGCACTGGGGCATTATCTGGCACTGGGGGGGAATAACTGGCAGGGGGGGATATCTGGAACTGGGGCATTATCTGGCACTGGGGGCATATATGGCACTGAGGGGGAATATCTGGCAGGGGGGGATATCTGGCACTGGGGGCATATATGACACTGGGGGGAATAACTGGCAGGGGGGGGATACCTGGCACTGGGGCATTATCTGGCACTGGGGGCATATATGACACTGGGGGGGAATATCTGGCAGGGGGGGATATCTGGCACTGGGGCATTATCTGGCACTGGGGGCATATATGACACTGGGGGGAATAACTGGCAGGGAGGGGATACCTGGCACTGGGGCATTATCTGGCACTGGGGGCATATATGACACTGGGGGGGAATAACTGGCAGGGGGGGATATCTGGCACTGGGGCATTATCTGGCACTGGGGGCATATATGGCACTGGGGGGGAATATCTGGCAGGGGGGATATCTGGCACTGGGGCATTATCTGGCACTGGGGGCATATATGGCACTGGGGGGGAATATCTGGCACTAGGGGCATATATGGCACTGGAGGGGGGGGGGAATATCTGGCACCGGGGGCATATATGGCACTGGGGGGGATATCTGGCACTGGGGGCATATATGGCACTGGGGGGGGGGCATATCTGGCACTGGGGGCATATTTGGCACTGGGGGGGAATATATGGCACTGGGGGCATATTTGGCACTGGGGGGGAATATATGGCACTGGGGGCATAGCTGGCACTGGGGGCATAGCTGGCACTGGGGGCATATGTGGCACTGGGGGGGAATATCTGGCACTGGGGGCATATGTGGCACTGGGGGGGTATATGTGTACCTGGCACATGGGGGGGGGGGGGGCTATATTTGGCACTGGGGCATGTGAGTACCTGGCACCGTGGGGGAATATCTGTCACTGGGGACATATGTGGCACTGGGAGCACAGCCCTAGCAATGAGCATGACACACAGTGCATGAAACACCTGGCAACGAGCATGACACACAGTGCATGAAACACCTGGCAACGAGCATGACACCCAGTGCATGAAACCCCTAGCAACGAGCATGACACCCTGAGCATGAAAACCCCTGGCACCGTACATGGAACCAAGAGGACGAAACCCCTGGCAACGAGCATGACACCCAGTGCATGAAACCCCTGACAACGAGCAGGTAATTGAAAAGTAATTAGAAGCCTTACTGTAGGACTTAATGTGTAATGGGCATTACGGTGTGTGGCATAATGTATCACGGACATTGCGGTGTGTGTCATAATGTGTCACAGGCATTACGGTGTATGGTATACTATATCGCGGGCATTGTGATATGTGGTATAATGTCTCAGGGTCATTGCAGTGTGTGGCATAATGTATCACGGACATTGCGGTGTGTGTCATAATGTGTCAGGCATTACGGTGTGTGGTATACTATATCACGGGCATTGTGGTATGTGGTATAATGTCTCAGGGTCATTGCAGTGTGGCATAATACATAACGGGCATTGCGGTGTGTGGCATAGGGTGTAACGGGCAGGGCATTGCGGTATGTGTCACAGGCATTACGGTGTATGGTATACTATATCACGGGCATTGTGGTATAATGTATCACGGACATTGCGGTGTGTGTCATAATGTGTCACAGACATTGTATGTGCTATAATGTATCAGGGGCATTGCATTGTGTAGCATAATGTATAACGGGCATTGCGATTCCTGTCATAATGTGTCACAGGCATTACGGTGTGTGGCATAATGTGTCACGGGCATTACGGTGTGTGGCATAATGTGTCGGGGGCATTACAGTGTGTGCATATTGTGTCGTGCATTATTGTGTGTGGAATAATGTCTAAGGGCCATTGCAGTATGTGGAATAATGTATACTGGGCATTACTATAGGGAGGAAAAATGACAAATAATGTAAGGGGCATGAATCAGGATTATTTTTCTTTCCTGTGGTGGCCAACGTATGGGCGTGCAGGTTGCAGAACTGGGGTATAAGGTAGTCTTTTCCTGCAATGCCACGCCCCTTTATGCGAAACCACGCCCATTCCAATGAAACCACACCCCTTATTTTGTCGCGCACGCCTTCGGCGCGCGCATATTTATCCCTTTCTTGCTCCCAATTATGTAGCATGAAGGAAGGGGGGGGGGGGGGGGTGCCGAAGAATTTTTTGGCTTGGGGGAGAAAAATTTCTAGTTACGCCACTGCCTACATCGTAGGTGGATGTATAGGCTTGAATGGCCTTTTGCTGCTCCTCCATCCTCTGAAGCATATAGTGTGTTGAATTCCACCTTGTTACCACCTCTTGCTTCAGTTGATGGTGGGACAGGTTCAGGAGTGTTTGCTGGCGCTCCAGTCTTCAGCACGCAGTGGCAGAATGCCAAAAGTGGCCCGCAATTTTTCGGGCCACCAACAGCATCTCCTGCACACCCGTGTCATTTTTCTAAAAATTCTGCACCACCAAATTAATTGTATGTGCAAAACATGGGACATGCTGGAATTTGCACAGATGTAATGCACGCACAATATTGGTGGCGTTGTCTGATATCACAAATCCCCAGGAGAGTCCAATTGGGGTAAGCCATTCCGCGATGATGTTCCTCAGTTTCCGTAAGAGGTTGTCAGCTGTGTGCCTCTTATGGAAAGCGGTGATACATAGCGTAGCCTGCCTAGGAACGAGTTGGCGTTTGCAAGATGCTGCTACTGGTGCCGCTGTGGGAGTCCACACATCTACCCAGTGGGCTTTTACAGTCATATAGTCCTTAGTCTGCCCTGTTCCACTTGTCCACATGTCCATGGTTAAGTGGACACTGGATACAACCGCATTTTGTGGGACACTGGTGACTCTTTTTCTTTTTTTTTAATATTACATTTTTATTGAGTTTTCATTCAAGTTACAGTTACATTTAGATAGGGAAAACCAAAAAAAGAAGGGGGAAAAGACACGAACACAACAAAACTAATAGGGACAAGGGGGAGGAAGGGTATATATCAGGAAAATCTTAATACAACAATGAAAGCAGAGTATGATAAAGGAAAGGAGGTCTGCATCAGTTAGCAAGTTAAGGTCCTGTGTGGACCGGAGATCGAAGTACAGAAAGGTCGGGTAGGTCAGTTGAGGCACGAGATACACCCATTTGGCCTGATCTCTCCTTATATAGGGACCATTTAAACCATTTCCTACTAATAGAGTTAGTCCCTGAAGAGTAATTGCCCTCCGCAGTTTCAAAAACATAATGTTGATGGACTCTATTTTCTATCATCAATATATTGGGGATAACCGCCGACTTCACTTGTAGGCAATGGCGGCCTTAGAGGCTATGAGAATGTGGCCCAAAACGTATCTATCACAACTAGACAGTTCACCAGAGTAATAATGAAAGAGTGCCAAGAGGGGGTCAGGTATAAGAACCACTCCTAGTATACTAGAAATGAAAAGAAACACCTCCCTCCAGAGCGACCGTATTGCCGGACATAGCCAGAAAATATGAAGGATATCTCCCACCATCCCACAATTCCTCCAGCAACTAGAGGAGACATCAGGCCAAATCTTATGCAGACGCTCCGGTGTAAAATATACTCTGTGAACCAATTTATAATACATTTCACAATGATTCACACATTTAGAAATTTTGAAGCAAGATTTAAATATATCTTTCCAGATATTTTCGGTGAAAACCGTAGGGAGGTCCTTTTCCCATTTAGTCTGTGATGGGAATACTCCATGGTGGGATTCAGTTACAAGATGTTGGTACCATCTAGAGATGCCACCTCTATTACCTCTAGGCACTAGAAGAGACATCAATAATTTAGGGAGACCAGTATGGAGGACTCGGTTGGGAAGGCAGCTGCGAAGCCAGTGCCTCAGTTGCAGATATTTATGAAAATCTTGTTTAGGTATTTGAAATTGTTCCTGGAGTAGGGAAAAGGGGACCAAAACACTGTCTCGAAGAACATCTTGTAGGGTGGAGAGGCATAGATCTTGCCAATGGTGCAAGTGTAAATCTGGGATCAATAGGGCTATAGCATGGAGAGACAGCTGGGGGGAGGGCAGAGTGCCAGCTGGGAGAGATCTAGTTACGGTTCTCCAAGCAGACAACGTTGCGTGGACAGCGGAACAATCAGCAACTCTAGCAGGGATTGAAATGGTGGGCAACCAGAACAAGTCCGGCAGTGTAAAGGGAAATACAGCATTCTGTTCTAAGGATACCCATGGTTTAAAAGTATCCTGGGTGAACCAATCCCTGGCCTGAGTGAGTAAACAAGCAGTATGGTATCTCTCTAAATCCGGATACGCGACTCCACCTGCACACTTTGGAGCAATTAAAGTGGATTTCGCTATCCTCGGCTTTGAGCCCCCCCATATATATTTGGATAATAAACGATTAAATCTATTACAAATATCTTTAGGGAAGGTCCTGGGGATAGTACGGAAAAGGTACATCAATTTTGGTAAGAGAACCCTTTTCGCAGCTGCCACCCGTCCAACCCAGGAAACAGGGCCGTTTCTAGACAATTTGGATCCCAGTGCGAGATTTCAAAATGCCCCCCCCCCATTGCTCTAAAAAAAATAGCTTGCCCCCCCCCCACATAGCTATAAAAAGAAAAAGCATGCTCCCGACAAGGGTGTGTGGCCTGATTAAAATGGGCGTGGTCTCATTAAAGTGGGCGTGGCCTCGTCTGATATCATCACGTCCACCACAGGGGGGGGGGGAAATAAAAATAAAAAAGTCCCCATTTTACACAGTACGCAGGCAGGTGTCCCCATTTTACAAAGTGCGGCAGGCAGGTGTCATCATTTTACACAGTGCGGCAGGCAGGTGTCCCCATTTTACACAGTGCGGAAGGCAGGTATCCCCATTTTACACAGTACGGCAGGCAGGTGCCCCCATTTTACACAGTGCAGCAGGCAGGTATTCCCATTTTACACAGTGCGGCAGGCAGGTATCCCCATTTTACACAGTACGGCAGGCAGGTGCCCCCATTTTACACAGTGCGGCAGGCAGGTATCCCCATTTTACACAGTGCGGCAGGCAGGTGTCCCCATTTTACACAGCGAGGCAGGCAGGTGTCCCCATTTTACACAGCGTGGCAGGCACGTGCCCCCATTTTACAAAGTGCGGCAGGCAGGTATCCCCATTTTACACAGTGCGGCAGGCAGGTATCCCCATTTTACACAGTACGGCAGGCAGATATCCCCATTTTACACAGTACGCAGGCAGGTGCCCCCATTTTACACAGCACGGCAGGCAGGTGTCCCCATTTTACAAAGTGCGGCAGGCATGTATCCCCATTTTACACAGTGCGGCAGGCAGGTGCCCCCATTTTACACAGTGCGGCAGGCAGGTATCCCCATTTTACACAGTACGCAGGCAGGTGCCCCCATTTTACAAAGTGTGGCAGGCAGGTATCCCCATTTTACACAGTGCGGCTGGCAGGTATCCCCATTTTACACAGTGCGGAAGGCAGGTATCCCCATTTTACACAGTACGCAGGCAGGTGCCCCCATTTTACAAAGTGCGGCAGGCAGGCATCCCCATTTTACACAGTGCGGAAGGCAGGTATCCCCATTTTACACAGTACGCAGGCAGGTGTCCCCTTTTTACAAAGTGCGGCAGGCAGGTATCCCCATTTTACACAGTGCGGCAGGCAGGTATCCCCATTTTACACAGTGCGGAAGGCAGGTATCCCCATTTTACACAGTACGCAGGCAGGTGCCCCCATTTTACACAGTGCGGCAGGCAGGTATCCCCATTTTACACAATGCGGCAGGCAGGTATCCCCATTTTACACAGTACGGCAGGCAGGTGCCCCCATTTTACACAGTGCGGCAGGCAGGTGTCCCCATTTTACACAGTGCGGCAGGCAGGTATCCCCATTTTACACAGTGCGGAAGGCAGATATCCCCATTTTACACAGTGCGGCAGGCAGGTATCCCCATTTTACACAGTGCGGCAGGCAGGTATCCCCATTTTACACAGTACGCAGGCAGGTATCCCCATTTTACACAGTACGCAGGCAGGTGCCCCCATTTTACACAGTGCGGTAGGCAGGTGTCCCCATTTTACACAGTGCGGCAGGCAGGAATCCCCATTTTACACAGTGCGGCAGGCAGGTATCCCCATTTTACACAGTGCGGCAGGCAGTTGTCAAGTGGGGGGGGGAGGAAGGGGGAGAGAGAGAGATACTACTTACATCTTCCCGCTCTTCGGGTCCGGCCGCCTCACGTCCCTCGCGCCGGCCGCCTCCTCCTTCCAGGCGTATCTCCTCTCCTCCCTCTTCCCGAGCGCTCCTGCTCGGGGGCGGGGCTTCGCGGAATGATGCGTTTGCGTCGTGACGTCACAACGCAAACGCATCATTCCGTGAAACTCCGCCCCCCCCAGCAGGAGCGCTCGGGAAGAGGGAGGAGAGGAGATAAGGACACACAAAGTGCCGCGGCGGGCGCCCCGTGCGCTTGCACGGCTCGCCCGCCGCTAGAAACGGCACTGCCAGGAAACCTCCTGCATCATCCCGTCTTTAATAAACAGTTCAAATGCCCGAAAGAGTGGGTCGTAGTTACATCCCAGTAAATCCCGCTCCCTAGATATATGTACACCTAAATATTTAAGCGATCTGAGTTGCCACGCATATTTATAATCATTCTTTAGACGTCTAAGTGCGCTATCAGAAATATTCAGAGGGAGGGCCTCAGTCTTAGTAGTGTTCAGCTTATAGTAGGAGACCGCTGCATAAGAGTCCAAGAGAGAGTGTAAATGTGGTAAAGACGATTCAGGCTCTCTAGGGCATACTAAAATGTCGTCAGCAAAAAGACAGATTTTATGCGGCAATCCCCCCACAACCGGGCCCACAATTGAGTCCAACATCCTAATCCGCTCCGCCAGAGGCTCAACAGCCAGAACAAAAATGGGGGGTGATAAGGGGCAACCCTGACGAGTACCATTAGTAATATTAAATGTAGAGGAATTGCAACCATTGGTGAAAACTGAAGCCGAGGTCGAGGAGTACAAAGCCAAAATGGAGTCAAGTATCCTGCCCGCAAACCCAAAACGGCCCAGGGTAGCACGCAAATAGTCCCAGTGGATCCTATCGAATGCTTTTTCTGCATCTAAAGAAAGGACCAATAGAGGTTCGCCCTGGACCTGGCAGTGTTCAATCAAATGAATAACCCTGCGTGTATTGTCCGACGCTTGCCGGCCTAGAACAAAACCCACCTGGTCAGGGTTGATCAAACTAGGTAAGAGAGGGGATATCCTATTCGCAACCATTTTAGCAAACAATTTAAGGTCAGTGTTCAGCAATGCTATTGGGTGGTAATTCTGAACTACTGTGCGCAATTTGCCTGGTTTAGGGATAGTGACTATCCGGGCCTCTAACATCTCCTTCGGGAAACATGTGGAGTCAGAGGCTTTATTGAAGACTGACGACAAAAGTGGGGCAAGGGTTGATTTAAACGTTTTATAAAAGTTAGAGGGGTACCCATCTGGGCCGGGGGCATTATCCATGGGACAGGAATCTGTGGCTGCCTCGACTTCTCCGAGTAACCAGGGAGAGCCAAGGGACTCACGAGTCTTAGGGTCAATAGTGGGGAGAGACAACCCATCCAAAAACCCAGTAATATCAGCCAGAGTAGGCTGAGGGGTACCAGGGTCATCTCTGAGGTTATACAGCCGCGAATATTATTCGGCAAACGTATTAGCTATCTCAACTGGATCAGTTACTTTAACTCCAGTAGACGCATGAATAGCATGTATGCGTTCCTTAGCTCTACGCCCCCTCAGTTTACGCGCCAGCAAACGCCCTGCTCTATTGGCAAGCATATAATATTTTTGATTAAGCCGCTGCAAATTGCGGTGAACTTCTGCTAAGGCAAATGTATTTACCTTTTCACGGGCAGCAAGGAGTTGCTTAAATAGGGATTTGTTAGCAGGGGTAAGTTTATGTGCAGATTCCAGTCGGGAGACCTCTCTTTCGGCCGAGGCGTATCTATCTCTATAATCACGTTTAAGTCTAGCCGCTATTTGGATTGCAGAGCCTCTAACCACGGCTTTCAGAGAACACCAATGAGTGAAAACGGCTGTATCCTCGGGGCAATTAGTAGCCAGATATAGATCTAGAGATTGCCGGATGGCCTGGTGAGCCTCAGGGCGGGCAAGAAGGCACGAACCCAGTCTCCAGGGACCATGGGGAACTACCCTTTTACTGATATCCCAAACTACGACAAGTGGCGAGTGATCTGACCAAGACATAGGTAATATATCAACTTTACTTATAGTCACTAACGTCCACTTATCCACTAATGCCAAGTCTATCCTAGAGTACGAGCTATGGACATGGGAATAAAAAGTGTAATCCCGCTCTGTAGGGTGCTTGGCCCTCCATACATCATACAACGCATATTCAGCTAGCAGTTGACCAAATTTGCCTGAGAGATCCTGGATTGGACTCCTACGAAGGGTTCGGGTTGGACGGGAGCGGTCAATATTAGGATCTAACACCATATTGAAGTCTCCAAGGATTAAAAGCGCACCTCTAGTATGTTCCTGGAGAGTTTTACAAAAGGTTCTAAAAAATGAGATTTGTTTGGTATTTGGGGCATAGCAAGAGACCAGAGTGGTCTCGACATTATCTAACTGACCTACTAAGATTAAATATCTCCCGTCAGGGTCTTCATATTTAAAAGACAAAACAAACGGGCAGTGTTGCGCTATAAGAAGAGCCACGCCAGCTTTCTTGGTGGGCCCATTTGCAGTATAACAATGCGGGTAACGGGAATTAGTGAAGAGGGGGGGATTCTGACTCTGAAAGTGCGTCTCCTGTACTGCGACCACATGCGCCCTAAGCTTATGAAAGTAATTTAAGGCCAATCTTCGCTTTTGGGGGGAGTTAAGCCCTTTGGCATTAATAGAGACTATGTGCACCATATTCAACTACAAATAGAGCCGATGACTCTGCAGACCAATTTCCGTGCATAAACTGATATACCTGATAAGGGGGGGGGGGGACATCAGAAAACAGGTGCGAAGACATAAGGAAAATAAAAAAGACAAAACAAAATTGATCTCTCTTGAGATCACAACCAGTCGCCATAATGTGGCGGCTGTGTAGGCTAAAGGGGGGGTTAGTGGCATATCTCCTACCCGCCACCATACATTCGTACTTTAAAACAATGAACACGAGAACATCTTAATAATACGAGAACAGCTGACTACACATGTGTTTGAGCAAAACATGAAGAGCAGATAAGGCAGAGCAGAAGCGCTCCAACTTGGTAACACAACGCAGTAATCAAACACTAGAATCAATCCAGCGACTCTCACTACTTATCAAAATTCCCCAACAGGCCAACATTAATATTAAACTGTTATGCCCGAGGAGGCGCCAGGCACAACGCTCGAAAAACAGAGCAATTAGTAAAACAAAATATGCTAACAGGAAAACACATCAGAAACACGGATAAATCGCACATCGTACCCAGCGCCTCCCCAAACACACCACAGCCTTTAAAAACTCAGATAGGGGCAAAGGTAATATTGACAGCAAACAACTAGGGCCCTCATTCCGAGTTGTTCGCTCGCAAGCTGCTTTTAGCAGATTTGCTCACGCTAAGTCGCCGCCTACTGGGAGTGAATCTTAGCTTCTTAAAATTGCGAACGACGTATTCGCAATATTGCGAATAGACCTCTCTTAGCAGTTTCTGAGTAGCTCCTGACTTACTCGGCATCTGCGATCAGTTCAGTGCTTGTCGTTCCTGGTTTGACGTCACAAACACACCCAGCGTTCGCCCAGACACTCCTCCGTTTCTCCAGCCACTCCCGCGTTTTTCCCAGAAACTGTAGCGTTTTTTCACACACACCCATAAAACGGCCAGTTTCCGCCCAGAAACACCCACTTCCTGTCAATCACACTCCGATCGCCTGAACGAAGAAAAAGCCGTGAGTAAAAAACCTAACTGTATAGCAAATTTACTTGGCGCAGTCGCAGTGCGAACATTGCGCATGCGCACTAAGCGGAAAATCGCTGCGATGCGAAGAAATTTACCGAGCGAACAACTCGGAATGACCCCCTATATCCGGAGAGTCACTGGAGTCAGAACAGTAGAAACATATCAACTATGTAAGCTGCACGACCCAGAGCAGGCGCCTTCACTTCACCGAGAGTCTTGCTGAAGTCGACGGGGGGGGGAAGAGTCCGCAGAAGGTCCCGCAATGTTCCATGATTTAAGCAGTTTCGCCCCTTCATCCGCAGTTGAAATAGAGACAGTGGAGCCATCTCGAGGAATCAACAGCTTAGTAGGGAAACCCCAGCGATAAGGGATATTAGCCTTTCTTAGGGCAGCAGTGATGGGATGAAACGATCGTCGTTTGTAGAGGGTGGCTGCAGACAAATCACCAAAGAGTTGAAGTCCTTGAAGGGCAGAAGATGTGTCAGACGTCGGTCTAGATGCTTTCAATAAGGCCTCTTTAACGTGAAAGCAGTGTATCTTCATTAAGACATCTCTAGGGGCATCGTCTGGAGCCGCTCTGGCACCGACTCGGGGACCCCACGCAGTTTAAGATTGTTACGTCGTGATCTGTCCTCCAAATCCATGACCTTGTCCCGTAAAAGTTTCACCTCCGCCTCTAATGCATCATTAGAGTCCAGTAGGCCGTTATAGGACCCAACAACTTCCTCCATTTTAGTTTCCAAATGGTCAGTGCGGCCACCCAGGTCATCTATAGATTGTTGACATGCCGTTAAGGAGGTACGGAACTCGGCCGCCACCTCCTCTTTAAAGCGAGACAAAAGTAGCTTCATAGTGCCCACAGTGAGGGCATCTCCATCTCCGACCTTGTCCAGACTCGAAGCGGCTGTAGATGCAGAGGGGGGAGCCTCCATAGGGGGAGGGGTCTGAAGAACTGCGTCCTTAGTGGAGGTCCCAGTGGCTTTAGGACGAGACATTTTCGGAGATGACTTGAAAAATGAAAGCTGCGGGACAGGTTTTGAAGGTTTGCCGCGTCGAGAAGGCATAATAAGGCACAGAGGAAAACAGCTCAACGTTTCCAAACACAGAAGATAGAAAAATCTGAAGGCTCCACCGTCTCACTGACTATCAAGACATCTCGTAGATAATGACAGGGGTAGGAGAAATCTCTTGCATTACATTGGCATGAGCAGGGCTGACAGGGCTATGAGACTAGCCATCCTCTTATGTACGCAGAAGAGACACCGGGGGGAGCTCCAGCCCAGCACCCCAAGCGCACACTGGTGATATTCAGGCTAGGACGGCAGGCTATATATAATCAAGGCTGCTATAATGATAATTGTAATTTTAAGAATTCCCGGCAGCTCCAGGTGTAGTTAGAGGGGTGACAGAGTTGCAGCCTATCCACAAGGGAAGGTTCCAGGCGGGGGAGGGAGGCGTCAGTGGGGGTGTAGATAAGGCCCGCCGTGGTCGCCCCCACGGCCGTATTACTGTTAGACTTCAGCCCCCGGATCCAGTGTAAAGTGGCTGGAGGCCGCAGCCGCCCGGTGACGGAGGGAGCTGTGCAATCCTCCTGTGTTGCCCAGTGAGTCACCCACAGCCATGGACGGACTCGTGGAGGGGCAGGGGTGCTGCAGGACCCCCGGGTGCCCAGAGGTGAGCAAGCAGGGGGGGGGGAACCCGTTGGCCGCATGGGGCAGTATTCGCCTTAGGGGGCGGGAAGGAGCTGTATGGGATGTGGTGGGATCAGCGGGGTAAGACCCCAGTGGTATAGGGGGTCAACCTCATAGAGAGCCGCTGATCTCAGGCAAGGGAGGGCCATGGCCGGGCCAGCGGTCCACCCGCAGCAGCGGGGGACGGACACCCGTCCAGAGCTCGTAGGGAGGGGAAGGTGTATTCACCTAAGTGATGCCGGGGTAGCGGGCCACGCACACCCGGGTGCCGCCGGACGTCTCCTCCAGGCTCCCGCCGAGTCTCTTCCCGTCGCTCGGCAACCAAGATGGCCGCCGCCTGGGCTCCGGAGCGCTCAGCTCGGCTCTGGTCCGGTCCTTGGCTGCTCCTTCCGTTCGTTAGGGAGCACTGACAGGCTGGAAAGAGGTCCTGGTAGGGGACAGGGTCCAGGCAGGTTTCTCAGGCGTCCCAGGGAGGCCAACCACTCGGCTGGGGAGATGGACAGAAATTGAGGCCCCGGCTTCTGTGCAGTGAGTAGCCCGCAATCCGCAGGAGCCAGGAAACCGGCTCCCCGACTCCGCAGCACTGACTCACTGCTAACACCTCTGATATAGAATGCTGGTCAGAGCACTGAGGGTAGGTAAATAGGTATGAGGACGCTGTTTTATCGTTCAGAAACTCCCAGGTCCCTGGGAGCTCATGTAAAGTGCAGCCTGCTCAATCAGCCTCCAGGCCATGCCCCCCATGACTCATTTTCTGATGTCTGTGTACATTCTCGGTATCGCCTCCCTAGAGAAGTGGAACCTAGATGGGATTTGATACCGGGGACACACCATCTCCATCAAATCTCTAAGTGTCACTGAACTAATGGTGGATACCGGATGCACCTCTAACACCAACATAGCTCTCAAAGCCTCAGTTATCCACTTTGCAAAAGGATGACTGCTGTCATATTTCATCTTCCTTACAAAGGACTGTTGGACATTCAATTGCTTACTGGAAGTAGTACAAGTGGTCTTCCGACTTCCCCTCTGGGATGATGATCAACTCCCAGCAGCAACAACAGCAGCGGCAGCAACAGCAGGCGTAACACTCAAGGATCCTACGGAGGAATCCCGGTTAGGAGAGGACTCCTCAGTCTTGACAGTGACATGGCCTGCAGGACTACGGACGTTCCTGACTGAGGAGGAAGTTGACATTGAGGGAGTTGGTGGTGTGGCTTGCAGGATATTGGGTACAGGAGGAAGAAGGGATTTAGGTGTCAGTGGACTGCTTACGCTCTTACCCAAAGTTTCACAACTTGACACTGACTTCTGATGAATGCACAGCAGGTGACGTATAAGGGAGAATGTTGCACATGCAGCACAAGGTCTGATGCAGCACAACACGTTGTTGTTGTTGTTATAATTATTATACTGCAGCAGTGGACATAGAGCAGCAGCGTATATTGTCACTGGAATTACTGATGACACAGGACACTACCACTGGTCTGATGCAGCCCAACAGGTTGTTATAATTGTTATACTGCAGCAGTGGACATATAGCAGCAGCGTATATCGTCACTGGAATTACTGATGACACAGGACACTATCACTGGTCTGCACAACACAGCACCACTTTATACAGCTACACTGGATAAATGGCAACAGAGAACACCAACACTGTGAATGGCTGGACTCATACAGCACAATACACTGACTACACTGGACTGGTCTGCACAACACATCACCACTTTACAACTACACTCGATATATAGCAGCAGAGAACACCAACACTGTGACTGCCTGGACTGATGCAGCACAATACACTGAGTGACTACACTGGACTGGACTGAGCAGCACAACACTTGCCACCCCACTTTCCCGCCCCAACACACAGACACTGAACACCGAAGATACGTCCTCTCTATACACTCTCTGAGACTGGAGTGAAAATGGCGGGGACGTGCGGCTCCTTATATGGAATCCAAATCCCACGAAAATCCGACAGCGGGATGATGACGTTTTGGTGCATTCGGGTTTCCGAGTCAGTAGGGAAAATCCGAGCCCGGTTCGGATCCAGACTCGGAAGCCAAAGTCCGGTAGGGTTCGGTTCTCTGAGAACCGAACCTGCTCATCTCAAATTTTATTACAGGTTGAGTATCCCATATCTAAATATTCCGAAATACGGAATATTCCGAAATATGGAAGTTTTTTGAGTGAGAGTGAGATAGTGAAACCTTTGTTTTTTGATGACTCAATGTACACAACCTTTGTTTAATAGACAAAGTTATTTAAAATATTGTATTAAATGACCTTTAGGCTGTGTGTATAAGGTGTATATGAAACATAAATGAATTGTGTGAATGTAGACACACTTTGTTTAATGCACAAAGTTAGAAAAAATATTGGCTAAAATTGCCTTCAGGCTGTGTGTATAAGGTGTATATGTAACATCAATGCATTCTGTGCTTAAATTTAGGTCCCATCACCATGATATCTCATTATGGTATGCAATTATTCCAATATACGGAAAAATCTGATATCCAGGTCCCAAGCATTTTGGATAAGGGATACTCAACCTGTATTAAACAGCATTACCTTATTTACCTGCACTATACACTTGGAAACAAAACAGTACTAAAACAAGATTAGGTACTATCAGACAGGAAAAGAGGTAGGAGGGCCCTGTGCACAAGCTCACAATCCATAGAGTAAGTGTTAAGAACAAACTAAGCACAATGGAAAATATCTGTTTAGTTAATTCAGCAGCATTACTTTTAAATGAAATATAATGTTGAAAATAATATTATTGATATATTTCCTCTGCATACTGTGTTACTTCACCTTGGTTTAGATATGTGCAGCCAGTTATTGCACAGTACTACATTTCTTTACATTTGATATACAGTAAGGGTTGTTTGGCTAAATTCCCTGTTTTTGTGTATAGCTTTGATTATAAAAGCACATGCGGCTGGATCTTAAGACACTACAGAGAAGCCTTTGAGGGCCACATCTGGCTCTTGAATGTACTGTATGTCTGTAAATATATAGCTTATTCAGTATATAAAAAAAGTCACATGAAAAAAAGTTAACTGAGAAATTTCCCATGTGGGAACATCCCAAGGAAGAGGGGTATTCCTTTTCTTTGAATGGTTTATTCAGCTTTTACACAGTAATTTATGTCTCACTATGATAGACAGATAAAAAAAAAGGCAAAGAAACAGCTGACAAGTATCAAATCTTGGAGCTATATAAATTCCAGAGACATAAAGTACTAACCAATCAACCTCTGTCCTTTTGCAGGCTGTGTTTGACAGGAGCTGATTGGCTAGTACTTTAGCTCCACTTTGTCTCTCCTCAAGCTTTGATACATCTTCCCCGTAGTTTCATTTGAGACATGGTGCTGGGAAGAATGCAGGGGGTGGAAGCCCTCCACAAACATGATAGACATTACCTAGGAATTATTTAGAAGTGTAGTTTCAGTGTAATCGATGGTTTTGCCCATTTGTGATTCTCCTGTTGCTTGATTGCCATGCCAAGAGGCATAAGACATAGCTATATAACTAAATAGATGCATATGTGGCCCCAGTGCAGTTCACAAACAAAATACTAGATTTTGGAATTTCCTATTGCTACTTAGCTCCCAACGATCTGATTTCAGTGGGATAGTCTTGATTTTTAGAAAACTGTAAAAACATTCCGCAATCGGATGTTTGCTTGATGTTGAACAATTTCTGAAAGATTTTTTCTGCCTGGCTCCATCACTTTCTATCCTCTGACATCTCCACCATCATCATGGGTGATTTCAATATTGCTATTGATAGTCCAAAATCTGCTGCTCATGCCTCCAAACTACTCTCTCTAACCTCTCTCAGCCTCTCCCAATGGACTGACTCCTCTACTCATCAGGAGGGCCACTGCCTTGATCTAGTATTCACCAGACTATGCTCAGTTTCTGACTTCACTAACACCCCTTTTCCTCTCTCAGATCACAACCTTATCACTTGCATGCTCTCCACCATTACTTCAAACTCAGAGTCATTGAAGTCCTCTAATCCTCCTTAAACCCACAGAAATATTAACACAATTAATTTTCAAGAACTGTCCACCTCTCTGCAACAACTGCTCTCACCTATTTCCGAATTTACCAACCCACCAGCCACTATCAAGGCGCAAGCTCTTGCTTCCTACTTCGAGGACAAGATTGATGAGATCTGAGATGAAATGGTATGCTCTTCCTCAGCCAGTGACCTGCTCAGTTCTCTACCTGAACCCTCTGGCACTCTCTCCTCATTTGATCCCACAAGTGTAGATGAAGTGTCAACACTCTTCTCAGCCTGCTACTCTACTACCTCTCATCTTGAGCCTATACCCTCACAAGTAAGTAAAACTCTGTCTCCTGTGCTAATCCCAACCTTAACTAACATCTGTAATCTCTCTCTCTCTACTGGTATCTTTCCTTAACTGTTCAAGCATGCACTGATTACTCCCCTTCTGAAAAAACAAAATGCTGACCCTAACACTCTCTCAAACTACTGTCCCATCTCTCTGCTGCCATGCCTCTCCAAGCTGCTTGAGAGACTTGCCTACTCTCGCCTCACACACTTTCTTAAAACACACAATTTATTTGACCACTTCAGTCAGGCTTTTGTTCCCAGCACTCCACAGAGACAGAATTGACTAAAGTAGTGAATGATCTAGTCACTGCAAAGTCCAACGACCATTTCTCACTTCTTATTCCTCTAGATCTCTCCGCTGCTTTTGATACTGTTGACCATTTTCTTCTCATACAAACACTACAATCACTAGGTCTTAAAGACACAGTCCTCTCTTGGTTCCTATCCTACCTATCTAATCGCTCCTTCAGTGTTCGCTTCTCTGAATCCACCTCCTCTTCGCTACCTCTTTGAGTTGGAGTACCACAAAGCTCGGTCTTAGGTCCTCTGCTTTTCTCAATCTATACCTTATCTCTTGGTAAACTAATCAGCTCTTTTGGATTTCAGTATCATCTGTACGCAGATGATACTCAAATCTACCTATCCTCCCCAGATTTTTCACCATCTGTATTGGGCATGGTCAAAGAATGCCTTTCTGCTGTTTCATCTTGGATTTCATCTTGCCACCTCAAAGTTAATATTTCCAAAACAGAGCTACTTATATTTCCACCGGGCAATAGTTGTTACCAACCTGATATCTCAATCACTGTTGAGATCTCAACAATCAATCCTACCCAACAAGCTCGCTGCCTAGGTGTCATACTCGACTCAGAACTGTCCTTTGCTCCCCACATTCAATCTGTCTCAAGATCATGTTACATGCATCTAAAAAACATGTCCAAAATACAACCATACCTTACACAAGACACTGCAAAAACTCCAATCCATGCTCTCATTATCTCCCGCATTGATTAATGCAATAGTCTTCTTACTGGTCTTACCAAAAAGAGACTCTCACCACTACAATCCATTCTGAATGCAGCTGCGAGGCTAATCTTCTTTGCTAGATGTTCATCGTCTGCAGATCCACTCTGTCAGTCCCTTCATTGGTTACCTGTATTCTACCGTATTCAATATAAAATACTTTTACTCAATCATAAGGCCATTAACCATACTACGCCAATGTACGGCTCTTCGCTTATTTCAAAATATCTCCCAACCTGACCTCTCCGATCTTCACAAGTTCTGCGTCTCTCATCCACACTCATTACTTGCTCCCATGCACGACTGCAGGACTTTCTTCGGGCTGCACCCACTCTGTGGAATGCCCTACCACGCACAATAAGACAAGCCACTAGTCTCCAAACCTTCAAACGTTCCCTGAAAACTCACCTCTTCAGGCTAGCTTATCACATTCCAGAACCACTCACTCAACCTTCATAACCTTTCCTATCCGATTATATCTCCACTGTACAGTCCGCACATATCCTCCACATATTTTCTCTTTCTTCACTTTCCCTTCTTTCTGACCAGGGTTCATCATTGCTATGATGTGATATCATGCAATCCACCTAGAACCTTTGCAATCTGTTGGACAAATACTGTATGCAATAGATAATGCCTTTCCTTGTGTATCAATGCCTTATTCCCTATAGATTGTAAGCTTGCGAGCAGGGCCTTCCTACCTCTGACTGTTTGTTTATTACCCAGTTTTGTTGTATCATTGTGTCCAATTGTAAAGCGCAACGGAATTTGCTGCGCTATATAAGAAACTGTTAATAAATAACAAATGTTTAAAATGGGGCATGGCACTTCCCAGGAGGCCACACCCCCTTTGGGGTTGCACACAAAAAGTCCTGATCCACACTTCACGAGGGCCAATGTGCAACTTTTCTGCATTTATTAGTTATTCAATGGTTCGAGTTGAATATTGCACGTTGGGGAGCTGGAGGCTCGCATCTAATGTGAGTCATTCAGGTGTATGGCCATCTTAATTCATGCAATATACTGTATGCCCAGGGCCAGATTAAGGCTTGAGGTGGCCCCAGTACAACTAAATTGTAAGGGCATCTACCAATAAAATTTACCCCCGCCCAAACACCTGCAACTGCTGCCGCTATACCCCTTACCAGCAGTGCGACAGCATGGTACATTATGTCCACAACACTGCTGTCAATGCCAGGATCCACCTTGTGGCAGCAGATGTGATTTATGTTAGGAGCCGCCACAGCGGCCTACTGCTTCGGCGGGTCCCAGCCATTGCTAAGTGACCGGGACAGCGCATCACACCAGCCACAGTGGCTGATGGTCCCGATGGTTGCTGGGCAATCAGGGTTTCTGCAGCCACAATGTCTTCCGGTCCCAGCTGTTACTAAGCAGGCCCGGTTCTCCTCCTCTCTGCTGATTGGCTCTAGTTCCTGGTAAAAGGCAGGGAAGTCTCAGCCTCCCTGCTGGTTCTAGCTTCTACTGGTCAGCAGTCACCTGCCCTGCTGCAGCTTGTTCTGTACATTTTTCTACCAGACTGTGCCAGCTGTTTGTCCTGCATTTTGTCTCTGATATTGGTAATCTCTGCCTGCACCTAGCTTTGCCCAGATCTGAGCCTGTCTTGTAACTTCGCCTTTCAGTTTCTGGACCTGGGTTTTAAATTTGTTGGACTCTGGACCTTGCTCTCAGCTATTGCCAATTCTTTGTGGATTACCATCAGCATTTGTCTTATTATCTCTGTTACCCTCCTCAGTCTGATCCTAGTGCTCACTTAGTTACTACATAGACTCCCTTATCGTACAGTATACATAAGTCCTGGTGGCATCCAAGTACCATAAGAAAGTACTTCTTGCAGGAACGGCGGCTGTTATAGGTGAAGTCCTTCATAGTCAGACTTAAGGAGTTGTGTGGTTATCTAGGTGTGCAATAACAATTTCATATATATTGTCATGCAGGGGTCAACATTTGGGGCAGTATGCATTCCCTCCATTGGCCTCTCTGTGTCCCCTGCCTCCACTCCATCATCATCACTGTATCCACTGCATACCCACTGCCACCCCCGCCTGCCTGCTTGCCTCACCACCATTCAATGAGTCTCTAATGTTTCCCTGACATCCCTTCATCAGCCTTTCCGTGTCCCCTTTCTCCAAATCATCATCCTCACTGTATCCCCTGCATACGTACTGTCACCCCAATCTGCCTGCAGGGGTGATATTCAATATAGCCCCATTATCGTGCTGATCACCCCCATTAGTGTTGGGTTTAGCTGCATAAAGCAACTAAACCCGATTAAACTAAAGGTCGTGATCCCGAAAAGTGCCATTTGGGCGCCCAATGGGTTACGTTTCACACATTTCAGCTCTCACCAAGGGGGGTCTGATCTGAAATGTCAGTGCCTGTAGCCAATTTGCCCGAATGAAGTTACAATTGAATAGCTCCATTGGGCACCATCTGATGGCTGTCAGCGCAAATTACATTTAAATTCCACCCAATGACTCCTTAGCCTTACCCTGACTCCCCTTCATCTGCCTTTTTGTCTCCTTTCTCCCCTCCATCAGCCTCTTTGAGTCCTCTCCCTCCCCTCCATCATCCTCACTGTTCCCCCAGTATACAGTACCTACTGTCAGCCCAGTCTGCCTACCTGTCTCACCACCATTCATTGATTCCCTAACCTTTCCCTGCCTCCCTTTAATCAGTCTCTCTTTGTCCCCTACTTCCCCTACATCAGCCTCTCTATGTCCCCTGCATGTAGCCTGCATGTTGTCCACTATCGTCCCTGCATACCCTCTGTCATACCTTTCGAATCCTCTGAATACCTTCCATGTATCGTCCAATATCTCTGGCCTCCCATTACTTCCGTACCTGTCCCTGCCTCCCCTCCATCATCTCTGTATCCCAATCGATCCTCTTCTCTATCCTTTGCATCCCTTTACTCATTTTCTCTATATACTCCAATATCTCTGGACTCTCCTCCATCATCATCTCTGTGTTAGGCGCGGCGGCTCTCGCCGGCGCCCGACCATTGCTAAGCAACGGGGCTGGTGCGTCACGTCCGCCGTGCCTCCTCCTGATCCCTGCACAGTGCCTGGCAATGGGAGGATGCTGCGCGCGGAGAGCCGCCGGGTCCTTGCAAATGGGGACGCCGGGGGCGGACAGCATTCCCCATTGCCATGCAATTCCAATACACCTGAAAGCTCTGGGTTGTGCAGCCGGGCAGATGCACGACATCACTAATTAGATTCTCTACAGCTATTGGGGGAGATTCCTGTTATATTCCCCCTCACTGTCTGACACAGACGCCGGTGATAGCTTCTTGTGAGCTGCTTCCTGAAGCCTTATCTGATCCTGCAATCCAGAGTCCTGGTGTCCACTCAGTCCAGTGGTCTATAGTCGTAATCCAAAACAAAAATTGATCACGGATGCGCTAATTATGAATAGCAGCCTATGAGAAAAGATGGTGCCTCACAAATTCACCACAATAATCACAACAGATATAAATATTTTTTCCCACAATGGCGCATATCACTTAAATGTTTGAAAAAAAGTCCTTACTCCAATTGACTGTAAGAATGGAAATGGTCCAAAATCCCTTTTGTCATGAAGTAGAATAATTCTCATCCATATGTAGTATAATTTCACAGCAGGTTCTCAATTCCAATTGACTGTAAGAATGGAAAAGGTCCAAAATCCCTTTTGTCATGAAGTAGAATAATTCTCATCCATATGTAATATAATTTCACAGCAGGTTCTCAATCTCAAAGAGAAGAACAAAAGGATCTAGTGCAATATTGTCTGATCAAATGAGCAGAATTAATTTTATTACATTAGACTCACAATAAAAACATGAAAAACAAGCATATCACCACAAATTGTGGGTGGGGATCATCACAGCTGACAAATTCCACTCTATTTCCCGTCCCAGATCGAATGGGGTTCAGAGGCCAAAAGCCCAGGATTCTTTCACCTCATATGGTAAATCGTGGATCCAGTGATGTTATCCCTCAGATTGGTCTCACCAGCAACCTAAAGCTTTTCGGACAACACGTCCTTCCTCAGAGGCATCATGCTGCTGTGAAATTATACTACATATGGATGAGAATTATTCTACTTCATGACAAAAGGGATTTTGGACCTTTTCCATTCTTACAGTCAATTGGAATTGAGAACCTGCTGTGAAATTATACTACATATGGATGAGAATTATTCTACTTCATGACAAAAGGGATTTTGGACCTTTTCCATTCTTACAGTCAATTGGAGTAAGGACTTTTTTTCAAACATTTAAGTGATATGCGCCATTGTGGGAAAAAATATTTATATCTGTAGTCGTAATCCAGCCAGTTTCCTTTCCTGTGAACCTGTGTCTTCTACCTCGGGGTTCCCGTTCACCTGCCTGTGCTTACACCGGTGTTGTGAGTAGCGGCTCTGCTGCACCTTACGTCCTTGGCCGTATCTCTCTGTTACTTTTGCTTTGGAGTTTTCTGCGGAGGTCTCTGCTTGGGCTGTCCTTGCCGGTATACGATGGTGTCGTGTAGGCGTGTGGACAGCATAATCTGTTGTTGCTATTTATCCTGGCGGCTTATACTTTTGTTTAAGGTTCTGTAGTGCTCCTAACTCCGTGTTTAAGTTTTTTAGTTAGAGGTACCCCTTGTTCTCGCCCCGTCTCAGTTTACACCTTGTCTCCAACTAAGACTGGGGGGCATCGGAGTTGGGCAGACTTAATCCGCCCTTCAAACGCGGCTGCCGTGGGCCCAAGCAAACATAGTCTCGCAGGCGTAGACTGACCACAAGGGTGAGACAATGGAGTCAGGGCTCTTTAGGGGTAGCTATTGAACTTTATCCTAACTGCAGCATCACGTTCATGTGTTTAAGGTTATACACTCAGTAACTCTCATTCCTAGCACAGTGAACATAACACTCTGTAACCACAACTACTCCCCCTCCCATATTGCCTCTTTCCTCTCCCCTCCCCCCCCTGCATCTCCTCTCTCATGCTCTCTCCCCACTATCTCCTGCCTCCACTCCACTATCATGTCTAGCTACTTCCCAGATTGACAGATAGCTCTTTACAAGAGGTTCTGCAGGAGCTGTACTACCATTTTAAAACATGGACAGGGAAGCTTTCCCCTCAGTATGATGTAGGGATCACTGCTCCCTGTACATCCACAATGATCATTTGAGAATTTAAAGTAACACAAAAACTACAGTAAGCCTATTCGCTACACTGACAGACATCCATATACTGCAGTATATAGAGAAAGTAAAGTAACCATGTATGAACTCGAATAAATTAATATGTGTGTGTATGTATGTATACAAGATAAAAAGTCAGTGTACTAGTTCTTAATTTATCACCAGTGGTCACTATTGTCAATGTTTAAGTTGTTTTCATCACACTTTCTCCACTGTGGGTCTGTGGATGGCAGCTTGGTTCCACAAAACGCCACTAGGTCAATGGCAAAAGAAATCTGGAAATAATGGAGATGGGACAAGCACCCTGATAATGTAGTAGTTCTTAAAACAATATATCCACACAGTATAGATAGGTAATCTGTGTACCAAATATTGGATTTTTACAGGTACATCAAAATAATTTGTTTCCTCCTCTTCTCCACCACCATAAACTTCACCTTATGAGGGTCAGCGGTCATCAAACCAAATAACCAGGTCAATCTGTTGGCTAACAGACATATTAGGTAGATGTTTGTGTCTCTGACTACTAGTCTCTGGTCATGTGCTGAGAAGGTCACCCGCTGTGCATAGCAAGTTCCTTGTAATATCAAACGTCCGTTTCACTGACAAGCTTCTTCAGTGTGTGAAGCAGAAGCAGCGGGGTGCTACCAGAGTGCAGAGAACCAGTTGAGCATGCATGAGAAATCGCAGCTGGGGACTAGTTACCGCCAGGCCTACTGAAAGTTGTGGATGCTGCAACCATCTTGTGCAGCAAGGAACCAATGAGACAAATCTAGCTAGTGAGTATACCTACCACAGAAGTTCTGAGTGAGTACACAGAGAATGTTAATGTTGTGAGCAACAAGAAAACAAAGTGCCAAGCCCAAGTGTCCATTTGTCACACGCTGCACATTGTAAATGGAAAAAGCAGTGTAATACAGTCCTTCAAAGCAACACCTTACCAACCAGCCCCTGCAGCTATTAAGACAAATACTCTCTGTTCAAGAACAGCTGAAATACATATTAGTGATCTTTAAGGAGAAAGATACTGACTCATTTGTGCAAGTGAAATTAAGTTACTTCATATGGAAAGGACTGAGTTTCTTTACCAAATGAACCCTTACTACTAAGTAAGACTCACTTGTTGAAAGACACTAATATACCTTCGCTAATTTCATCCTCTTTACATAGACTATAGATATAGTGACATTCTTGTTAACCCAGGATTCATCGTGCTTACATGTGTCATCACCCCCATTGCAAAACGATGGCACTTCAGGCTTTAAAGAGAGCTCCAACATTATTTGCCCCGTAAAGATTAAAACAGACTTGCTAGGGAAAGATTGGAATATGGACACCCTCATTATTATTGTGTCACATTGGAATGTGCATATATTTGTGATTAGATTTATTTTGTCTATTGAATTATAAATGTTCCTGCATGTGGTTAGCTAAAGTCAACTGTGATTTACCAATCTTCTTTGATGCCATCTTATTCTTGTGATTGTCACATTTTTGCCAAATAACTAATCATCCTCTTCAATCCAGAGTTCATTATGGCTCAATAAAAAGAAATCCTGTTGGAATTGCTGTCTCATTCCTATTGCGTATCAATCTATCCTACCTCTCTGAGCAAGGTACTACAGACAAGGCATGGGGAAGAACATTTTAGGGAAAAGGTCTGTCACATAGCTACCTAACATCTGTGATATCTCTTCTAACCACTTAGAAATACCTGCCAACCCTGGGGTGTTACATATAGCGTAATGTGTATAACGGGCACTACTGTGTGGTGTAATGGGTTTAAGTGGCTCTACTGTTGCACAATGTGCATAAGGGTCTCTTTTGTCTGGTGTAATATGTATAAGGACTCTACTGTGGTGTATTGTCTATAACGGGAGCTGCAAGCAGAAGTCACAAAAGTTACCATGGAAATGGAAAGTCATTGATCTATGAATATGCAAGCTTAACTGACTTTTCCTTTTGCTCTGGAAAATAAATTTAATTAGATTTACCATTCTATCCTTTTAAACAAGGACACATATGGATTACACAAGTTCTGTTACTGGCTAAAACCCGGTGAAATTCAGGCTTGAAGTTAGCTAGCCACCAAAACCGGTGTATTTAATGTGTGTCCCAGTTTTAATGGATAGTATGGTAAGCCTAAATTTAATGATTCTTTGGTCTTCTACCAGTAGGTACAATTTAAGGTGATATTTTTTTCTATAATTAGAAGTTCATAACACATTTTTTATCCAAATAATTACATTTCTGCTTTCTAAGTCTGACCATGCAATGTAAATTACATTCCCAACAGCTTATAATTAATCAAACCAGTACTTTATATTACATTGTTTCAAAATATTTTATTGAAATAAACAATTCCTTTCTGTGATATGCCCCTTTGTTTCCAAATGTGACCCAGCTATGTAACTATTTTGGTTTCCTCTGACTTAAATATGGGATTTCAAATGTCAGATCTCCAGCGATATACAAAGTGGTAACTACGAGATAAGAAAGTTTTGCTATTGAAAATATTCTTATCTGCGCTCTCCTTACTATGAAAATCAGTAACTTCCCAAAAACTATTTGCCTTCCTCTAAAGTAAACCTATCCCATTCCTCATTATAGATAAGAGTGGAGATCTATATTATCCTAGTAAATGTTTTATATGTCTCTGGTTCTTTTCCAGATATTATTTGCATTAAAGTTTTAGTTATTGCTAAAACAGTTCTAAATTCCGATCAATGTCCTAGATAATGGTGCAATAATTACTTCTTGTAACAGTCACTTACTGTACCAATATCAGTACCTTGGGGGTAATTCAGAGTTGATCGCAGCAGCAAATTTGTTGGCAGTTGGGCAAAACCATGTGTACTGCAGGGGGGGGGGGGGGGGGGCAGATATAACATTTGCAGAGAGAGTAAGATTTGGGTGGGATATTTTGTTTCTGTGCAGGGTAAATACTGCCTGCTTTATTTTTACACTGCAATTTAGATTTCAGTTTGAACACACCCCACCTTAATCTAACTTTCTCTGCAAATGTTATATCTGCCACACCTGCAGTGCACATGGTTTTGCCCAACTGCTAACAAATTTGCTGCTGCGATCAACTCGGAATTACCCCCCTTGTCTGTTACTGTTGCAATTCATTTATACACCACACACAGGCTGAAATTAAGGTTTTTACGTTTATTTTCACTATGGCTACTTCATAGACATGCTTTGGTCCGAGACTCAGGGTCTGTAGGAGATACATAAAAATGGATAAATTAATTTCTGCTCATTTGTTGCATTCTAAAATTAGCTATTATTCATTTTTATAGTATCATGGTAAGCATATTACCACTGCTAATGCCACAGCAGGTATCTGAAGGCAAAAGACAAAAGACCAGGGCCCCTAATCCCGGAGGAACCCATTTTCACCTCTTATTCTTATGTACTGTATGGTTATAGCTCGTCACCAATAGCACCAATAACCTGAGAAGGCTTGTCCTAGGAAAGAGGCTGGGAACAATGAAAGGTGAGAAGTAACAAGGAGGACAAGGTAATTATGCTGGAGCTGAGCGGTGTGTGCTGTCAGGTGTATATTGAAGGGGGGGGAGACTGTGAGGTAATTAATGAAGTGTTGGTTCTGTGCAGTCATTATTGAAAGGAGGGGTATCTGTGAGATAATCACTGAAGGGGGGGTGCTGTAAGGTAATTATTGAAGGTAGGGAGTGCTGTGAGAGGTAGCATCAAATACTACATCTGTCCCAGCAGACTCTCTTACCCTGCCAAATACCTGCACTGTCCCTGTAGATACAGGCTGGTGGGAAGGGGCTCACTGTATGGCCCATTTTCAAGGACTGCACCCCACCAGTTCTCTGCCATTTGGACATTGAGGTCCGTGCAAGGGCAGCGAGGTCCTTTGTACCTTGTTGGATATTACCCTATTGTTTATGGTTGTGAAGGGCCCCCATAACAGTTCAAGCTTCAGGACGCCAAAAATGTAGGTCTCTTCCTGCAAAAGACTCCCACTACCAGCATTGAATAACCGAGTGCTGCATCCGCAGACTTAGCATTGGATCACCATTGGGCCAGATAGTGGTCTTCCGAGTAAGTCTATGCTTACTCAGAATGGTTGCTGCAACTCTGTTCCTGGAGCCAAGGAAATCTGCATAGGAAGAAGCAGACCCTGGCCACACCTACAAAATGGGGGCAACACACCCCCATTTTGTAAATCAGTCCCAGTTGCCACCTCCATTGTGGGGCACTGCAAACTAGAGCGCAGATCAGTATCTGCACATGGATACTATGGGGGAGATTCAAATGTTTGAAAAGTCGGTTGGATGTCTGTTTTTTCCTGTCTATTAGATAGGAAAAAACAGACTCCCAACTGACTTTTCAAACATTTGAATCTCCCCCTATAAATCTCTTCTTAGGGTCTCAACTATGCGACCTATCAAGAACCCCTTTCAGACAGCGGCCAGACCCAGCATATTGCAGGGCTGGTGTTGTCACTGCTGACATGTGCGGAGACAGGGCTTGGAGATCAAATGACCTCCAAGCGCCGCCTCTTCTCTATGCAGTGAAAAGGCCCCTGGGTCGCATTGACCTGGGTAACCCATTTACACTGCACCGCGACCATGGTCCTTCCTGGGACCAACCCTGCAAGCTAGCCAAGTTGGATTCCCGGGTAACTGGACCCAGGATAACCCTTTTAAACAGAGCCACTCACAGGTTATCACGACAATAATCCAGGTTTTTAGTGGCGGCGTAAAAGCGGTATATGTGATGTGCCAGCCTTTCGTGAGCTGTTTGTTCTGCTAAAGTTACAAAAATAAATGAGACTGTCTTAGCAAGTAAATGAGCACATACAACTATATTGAAAACAAGATTCTCTTAAAATAGTTCTGAAAAGCAAACATGGTAGACAGAGAGAATTAGGTAATAGCCCACAGCATTTTATACAAATGATCACTGTAACATTAAGCTACAGTAAGTAAAACTTGGAAGATGGCCACCTTTGGATGGAAACTGTGGATTAGGTGTAATTCGGTATTAATTTCACCTTTATTGTTGCTCTATTCCTTTGTGTTACAAATACTAGATATTCATGGTTTCAGGATATTTTCATGCCTGAGTATCTTTAATTACCACAAGTGGATCTATTGCCAGTAAGCTGTGTAGGTGTTCTATTAAGTTCTGCTGTGGAGCGAGAGATTCCCCCGGAGAGCTGTGTGTCCTGTTCACCTAGGATTGATCTGAGGGGGTGTGGAATGAAATCTGGCTCCTGCTTCCGAATGAAGAACTGCTCTGTGGCTTTAATATCAGTTTGCACCACAAAGATGACTTTCATCCCTCGAGCACAGCTTACTTCTCTTACTTCATCCCAATCAGACAAAGCGGTAAAGTTTCACATTTGCTTTCTGTCACAATGTCAACAAAGAAGTTAATTACATTGTATTATATTGCTTTAATAATCTACAAGGATTGAACCCAAAGTGACATTTTGGATTATTTTAGGTTATTGAAAATCACAATGCACTTATTTCCTGAAGTATAAGAATATGAGTGGTTATAATTTTTATACAGGTCAAGCAAAACTCAAAAAATTTGCTGGCTCTTTTAAAATGTTTTATACTGCAAAAACACATGTACAGTGCTTGAATTATTTTACAAAGTTAATTGAAAGAGTTTGAGTAAAGTTGAGTCAGCAATGATAGATGGAGATTTGTCCAATAATACTATGTGCAACGTCATAGTAGCCCACAGGCACAAAAATGTTGGCAATCTAAACTCAATTTATCAATTGACCATATTTCCCCTAACTTTTACAGACAACTAAAGGTCAACACCATCAAAATATCTATTTAACCCCCATTGTTATTTGTACTATTGTCAGCAATGAGGTGATTAATTTAAGTGCAATCAGCATTGGTCGATTTAAAGCAATGGTGTTACTTCATTCCAGTTGCTGGAGGCAAGATCAATCTTGGTGCACCCTCCTATCCCTCCCAAACACCATGATATTTAAAGAGCAAGATAGTGTAATAATGTATTTATGATTGCTTAGATACGCATCCAGTGCTACCAAATACATTGGAGGTGTATCTAGAATTTTATTCATTTTCTGGGCATACTCTTTCTGACTGCCCACTGCTGCGCTTGCTGCTTATCTGCTGCTCACCCGAGTACCGACTCCAATCCACACACACAATCACAGCCCTTCTCTCTGCATGCCCGCTTTAGTCCTCACAGGCTCAGGGTCATGCACAGAAGTCCCGGCAGTCCTTACAGCACATCGCAGGGACAGGCTCTGAAACTGGATCATACAATCAGCCGATATAATTGCATATTGCAATGCGATCCTTGGTGCTAATATCGCACCCAGATCACACTGCATATGCGATCATTGATAAATGGACCCCTTAGTCTTTCTGTACAAACTCCCCTCTGGATTAACTAATAAGAGAATGTAGGGTTTGATTCATTCACTGAAAATGGTGAACAGTTTCCATATAATTATTAGAAGTGTTGCTGCCTAGTGTCCTCACCCGATTTCCCGACGACCAAGGTGTTGGGAGGGCTAGGGTAGGCAATAGGGGGAGGGTTAGGGTTAGTGTTCAGGACGTGAGGGTCAGGTTTAGACTTTAGGGTTAGGGTTAGGGTTAGTCTGCGGGACGTTAGGGTTGGACACTAGGGATGGGTTGGGGTTAGTCTGCAGGACATGAGGGTTAGGCACTAGGAGGAGGGTTAGTGTTAGGCTCTGGGAGAGGAGGGATAAGCTGAGTGGTAAGGTTAGGGTAAGGCACTGGGGGAGTTTAGGCTGCGGGAGGGGAGGGTTAGGGTTAGGCACTAGAGGGAGGGTTAGTCTGCAGGATATGAGGGTTAGGGTTAGTCTGCAGGATGTGAGGGTTAGGGTTAGGCACTAGGGGGTGGGTCAGGGTTAGTCTGTGGGATGTGAGGGTTAGGGTTAGGCACTAGGGGGTGGGTTAGGGTTAGTCTGTGGAACATAAGGGTTAGGGTTAGGCACTAGGGGGTGGGTTAGGGTTAGTCTGCAGGATGTGAGGGTTAGGCACTAGGGGGAGGGTTAGGGTTAGTCTGTGGAACATAAGGGTTAGGGTTAGGCATTAGGGGGAGCGTTAGGGTTAGTCTGCAGGATGTGAGGGTTAGGGTTAGGCACTAGGGGGTGGGTTAGGGTTAGTCTGTGGGATTTGAGGGTTTGAGTTAAGCACTAGGGGGAGGGTTAGTCTGCAGGATGGAAGTGTTGGAGTTAGGCACTAGGCGGAGGGTTAGGGATAAGCTGTGTGTGGAGGGTATCTTTAGAGTTATTCTCTGGAAGGGGTGGGATAGGCTGCGGGTCAGGGTTTAGAGTAAAGCACTGGGGTGGTTTAGGCTGCGGGAGGGTTAGTGTTAGGCTGCGGGACAGGAGGGTTAGCTTCATAAACTAGGGTGATGGTTAGGGTTAGTCTGCAGGACATGATGGTTAGGGTTGGGCAATAGGGGGAGGGTTAGGGTTAGTGTGCAGGATGTGAGGGTTAGGGTTAGGCACTAGGGTGATGGTTAGGGTTAGTGTGCAGGACATGATGGTTAGTGTTAGGCAATAGGGGGAGGGTTAGGGTTAGTGTGCAGGATGTGATGGTTAGGGTTAGGCACTAGGGTGATGGTTAGGGTTAGTGTGCAGGACATGATGGTTAGTGTTAGGCAATAGGGGGAGTGTTAGGGTTAGTGTGCAGGATGTGAGGGTTAGGGTTAGGCACTAGGGTGATGGTTAGGGTTAGTGTGCACTGTGCAGGACATGATGGTTAGGGTTAGGCACTAGGGTGATGGTTAGGGTTAGTCTGCAGGACATGATGGTTAGTGTTAGGCAATAGGGGGAGTGTTAGGGTTAGTGTGCAGGACATGATGGTTAGTGTTAGACAATAGGGGGAGTGTTAGGGTTAGTGTGCAGGACATGATGGTTAGTGTTAGGCACTAGGGTGATGGTTAGGGTTAGTCTGCAGGACATGATGGTTAGTGTTAGGCAATAGGGGGAGTGTTAGGGTTAGTGTGCTGGACATGAGGATTAGGGTTAGGCAGTAAGGGGCGGGTAAGGGTTAGTCTGTGGGACGTTAGGGTTAGGCACTAGGGGGAGGGTTAGGGTTAGTCCGCAGGAAATGAGGGTTAGGCACTAGGAGGAGAGTTAGTGTTAGGCTCTTGGAGAGGCAGGATAGGCTACGTGGGTAGGGTTAGGATAAGGCACTGTGGGTTTAGGCTGTGGGGCATAAGGGTTAGGCAGAGGGAGGGTTAGGGTTAGTCTGCAGGATGTAAGGGTTAGGGTTAGGCACTAGGGGGTGGGTTAGGGTTAGTCTGTGGGATGTGATTGTTAGGGTTAGTCTGTTGGACATGAACATTAGGGTTAGGCACTAGGGGGAGGGTTAGGGGAGGCACATCCACACTGAGGACACTGCTGGCACCCTTGCACTGCCGACACTGTCAGCACCACAACACTGAGGAGACCACTGACACCCCTGCACTGCTGACACTGCCAGCACCACCACACTGATTACACCGCTGGCACCCCTATACTGCCGACACTGCTGCCACCCCTGCACTGCTGCCACCACCACACTGAGGACACAGCTGGCACCCCTGCACTGCCAAAACTACCGCACTGAGGACACTGCTGACACCGCTGCACTGCCAATACTTCCACTTTAAGGACACCGCTGGTACCCTTGCACTGCCGACACTGCTGGCACCACCACACTGAAACACCACTGACAACCCAGGACTGAGGACCCTCTGTCACAATAAGTTCACTATTGGTGTAGCTAACCTGCACTGTATCTGACCTGCACTGTAACCTGTGCTGTATCTGACCCACACTGTATCTGAACCACATTGTATTTAATCTGCACTGAAACCCACGCTGTATCCGACCCACACTGTATTCGACCTGCATTGTATTTAACCGCACTGTATCCAACCCACACTGTATTTGACCTGCGCTGTATCCAACCCACACTGTATCTAATCCACACTGTATCCGACCTGTGCTGTATCCAATCCACACTGTATTTGACCTGCACTGTAACCTGCACTTTATTTGACCCAAAATATATAACTCACAGTGTATGAGACCCGTACTGTATCTGACCTGCACTGTATCTCATACTATATCCGACATGCACTGTATCTGACCTTGCACTGTAGCCATCCCTCACTGTATGCGACATGCACTGTATCCAACCTGTATCCGACCCACAGTGTATCCAACCCGCACTCTGACCTGCACTGTTTCCGACCCGAACTGTATCCCACACAGTATCCGACCTGCACTGTATCTCGCACTGTATCCGACCTTGCACTGTAGCCAACGCACACTATATCCAATCCGCACTCCAACCTGCACTGTATCCAACCCACACTGTAACCTGCACTGTATCCGACCCACACTGTATCCAACACACACTGTATCTGACCCGCACTGTATGCGATCTGAACTATATACAATCCGCAATGAATTCCACCTACACTGTATCTGACCTGCCCTCTATCCACCCGCACTGTATCTGACCCACACTGTAACCTGCATTGTATCTGACCTGCTTTGTATCCAACCTGCACTGTAACCCGCATTGTATCTAAACCGCACTGTATCCGACCAGCACTGTAACCTGGTCAATATGTAACTGTTTGTCCCAAAGTATTGCACACTGTACTACACAGGTACGGAATGCTGTTTTTTGTGATTGGGAAGATTTGGGGGAGCTGCTTGACAAAAGCGCTGATTGATCAGGGCTTTACATGGGCACAGAGTGCCAGTTATCAGTGACCCAGGAGGGAGGTACAGACTGGGCACTGAGAATAGGTATGTTCTGGGGGCATGTGCACTTGTGTAGGAGGCATCAATGTGTGCTGTTGCTTATTTACCCATGGTTTTGTTGTTTTTTTCTTGCTGTTTGGTAACTACTTTAGAACAATGATATTGTACACACGATTCTCAGGTAATTTCTGTGTTGGATTGTTTTCTATTGATAGTACTTGTGAGTTGGTTTGAGTGGATATTGCCATGTGTTTGTGCCGCTGCTCTGTTGCTTAGTTTAGCCAGCCAGGCTTTGGCCTATGTTGGTGAACAATATCATGAGCAGTGAGGTGGTCAAAATTGACTGGAAATGAATGTTATTGAGGTTAATAATACTATAGGAACAAAACAAAAAAAAACTGTGATTTTAGCTGGTTTTATGGGTTTTTTAAAAAAAAAAAATACAGATCCAAAACCCGAAAGGGTGGTGTTGGCAAAACCAATCCAGATCCAAAACACAAAAGGAGAACCAGTTCTAAAACCAAAACACAAAACCTGAAAAGTGTCCGCTGCACATCTCTAGTCTCTATATATTAATATGAGGACTGGGACTTGTATCAATCTATAAATATTGATGGGTTCTCCAGAGAAATATGTGAGAAGTGGCAAGACTCAACAGACCTGTTTGCAGTACTCAAACCTAGCTCTGCAGTCTTTAATCTAGTTTAGATTTAATCTAGTTTCTCCACCTCTTGCTGACTGTCTTTGATCTGGCTCCTCCTTGGGGCTGGGCAGCACCTACTGGGAAGGATCACTGTCTCAGTCTGCCCCCTAATCAGGACCACGGAGCCTCATCAGACTTATGTGTTAGTGCTGCTTTCAGGGACTGAGATCTCCCTCACTACAGAGTGCTCTCCCGACACCCTCTGGCAGCTCCGTCCGATTCCACTTCAAGCACCCTGACATGTACCGCCGCTGCAGCTCCCTCTCCTCACCCTGGCCATCTCAGCATCCTCTAACAGTCCGGGGGCACTTGTCTCTGTTTGCAAGCACCCGCCGAGGTCACATGTCACTCAGCAGCCAGCGTACGGGTGAAAGTCCTGGATCACCACATGCTGGCTCTGTATTACTGTGCAGCATCTGCACCAACATATTAATGTCTCCACAAACATCCCCTTCATTGCAGCAGGGGGTTGCCACATGCTTACTGGCTCTTCTATTTCTATATCTATTTCTGGCTCTTCTATTACTGCTTCTAAGCGGTCCATTGCTCGTTGGCTCAGATTGACCATTCAATAAGACTATTCTTCGGCAGCTCTGACGCTACCGAGTTCTTTCCAGGCCCACTCCACAAGGTCGGTGGGTTCTTCCTGGGCGGCTGCCCAGGGCGTATCGGCCTTACAGTTGTGCCGTGCAGCTACCTGGTCTGGGTCGAACACATTTCTTAAGATCTATAGTTTCGAGGCCTTGGCCACAGTGAATTCCGCACACCACGGAATTCACAATGACAGGTGCAGTATCATTGATGTTTTCGGTGAGAATTACACAATTAGAGAAGAATCGCACACAGCTGATGTGTCACTGCCAGAATCACACACAGCTTTGCACACATACTCACACGCAGCTTGTGTTAATGGCTGAATTTTATCCTCAAGCTTTTTACCCTTATTCATACCGAATTACATTTTATTTTTACATTTTACTATAAACTGTTGGTAAGTGCATTATTCAAATAAACTGTTCTGTATAAACAATTATCAATATTAGTAATATACACTCATTACCCCTGTGTTTGCTTTATAATTATACACAACCCTGTAACAAGGTCCTGATTGTAATTTGCGAATGTATGCTAATTTGCGACCATATGGTATTTCACGAAGAAAGACGCAATGCTTTCACAAATTTGCTTGGGTCTCCGGGTGCCTCCCCTTTTGCGTATTTTTCTTTTACTTTTTTTATAGTTCTCGATGGTATGGGTGTTGCTTGTAATTTACGCAGTTTTGTGTATCTTCGCAAAAACAAAACATTTTGCGATCACTATATTTAGCGTTCAAACCTGAATTAGGCCCCAATGCTAATTTGTGCAATGTTCATTATGGGAAAAATCAGTATTGAACATTCACCATCGCCATATTAGTAGAGGAATGATCTCTTATAGAATATACTGTTGCCATATTGGTGCAGTTGGTATATCAACTCAATGGTGCATATTTGTGGTGGCCATATTGGAAGAGGCACATAGTGGTCTTTGAAATGCTATGATACTATTGGTAGTGGAAATGGATAGTCATGGTGACGCACGCTTGGTGACCATAATTTAAAAAGATCTTAAGTATGGCGTCACCACCATATTAAAGCTAGAAAGTCAAAAGGGAGCATGTGTGGCGACTTTAACAAGGGTGAGACTTTATAATAAAAGTGATACAACCAAATTCTAAATGAAATATGTAGGCAATAGCAATTTTTGTTGAGCCATTCCTTTTTATGATCATGATGCGATTGCCTACTTATTTTATTCAGAATTTAGTGTATTGGGGTGAATCGGTAGTGCTGAGTAGGGTTTTAAAACGATGTTCAGGTGGGATTCTTCTAAGTGATTGAATCTAATGTAAGTTTATCATCCTACTGAACTATTAATATTAATAGGCATCCAGTGTGGGGGAGTTAGAAACGTAAATAGATACAGTATGTCTTGGTTTATAGGTAAAAAGATCACAGCGGCCGATGGTCATCAGTTAAATATAATAATAAATTGAATAAACATATATACATACTGTACATGTGTAATAAAACAAAATTAGCTAAAAGCAGCAATCAATTGATACAAACTCACATTACCAGATATTGAGATCTATTTACTAAGCCTTGGATGGAGGTAAAGTGGACAGAGTTAAAGTACCATCCAACCAGCTCCTAACTGTCATTTTTTAAATCCAGTCTGTGACATGGCAGTCAGGAGCTGATTGGCTAGTACTTTATCTCCATCCACTTTATCTCCATGCAAGGCTTAGTAAATAGACCCCACATTCCGTTAATTGATGAAAAAAACAATAAATGCTACTGTCAATAGTTGTAACTTGTAGCCAAATTGTATCAATATGTTTAAAAGGACTTATTTATAGCCTGAGAGAGCCTTCTCAATTCTGTGCATGTTCTCTTTTCCGGGAGTTCAATATATATTAGCTACCCCTGATTGGTATAAAGATAGCAGAGGTCACTAAAAGCACAAGTTTGGATGGCCTGATGCGAGCAATGTTGTGTAGCTGGAACCGACAAGATTGCGCCAGAGCTTGGATGTAGAGTGCAAAGGAGAGGGAGGAGTCAAGAGTGACGCCCAGGCAGCGGAGTTGGGGAATGGGGGAGATGATTGTGTTGTCAACAGTGATAGAGATATTTGTAGGGGGTGTTGCTCTGGCTGGGGGAAAGATAATGAGTTCAGTTTTGTCCATGTTGAGCTTCAGAGAGCACTCAGACATCCAGGAGGAGATGGCAGAGAGGTAGCTGGAGACCTGAGAGAGGACAGAGGGGGACAGATCAGGAGAGGAGAGGTAGAGTTGTGTGTCATCAGCATAGAGGTGGTATTGAATGCCAAAGGAGTTAATGAGCGCACCCAGGGAAGAGGTGTACAGGGAGAACAGAAGGGGGCCTAGGACAGAACCCTGAGGGACACAAACAGGAAGGATGGAAGGGTGTGAGGTTGTTCCGGAGGCAGACACAGAGAAGGAGCGGTTAGTGAGGTATGAGGTAAACCAGTCAAGGACAGTGCTAGAGAGGCCAACGTTTTGGAGTGTGTGGAGGAGGAGAGGTGATCCACGGTGTCAAAGGCAGCAGAGAGGTACAGAAGGATGAGCAGAGAGAAGTGGCCCTTGGATATGGCCGAAAGCAGAACATTGGTGACTTTAACCAGGGCAGTCATCTGTGGAGTGGAGTGGTCAAAAGCCAGATTGTAGTGGATCAAGATGGAGTTGTCAGAGAGTTAGCTAGTGAGACTGCTGTAGACCAGTCATTCAAGTAGTTTGGAGACGAAAAGGGAGAAAAGAGATGGGGTGGTAGCTAGTGAGTGATGAAGGGTCGAGGTTGTTGTTTTTTGAGAATAGGGGACACCAGAGCATGTTTGAATCATGAGGGAAAGATGCCGGTAGAGAGCGATAGGTTAAAGAGGTGAGCAAGGTGGGAGCAGGCAGTGGGGGGGGGGAGGGAACGGAGAAGACGGGAGGGGAGGGGTCCAAGGGTCAGGTTGAGAGGGGGGGAGGATAAGATGAGGGAGTGGACTTCCTTGTCTGAGGTGGGATGGAAGCAGGACAGGGTGGCATAGATGGAGGGGATGGATGGTGGGGGCAGGGTGGCAGCAGAGGGGAGACTGGAGGAGATGTACTTTTGGATATCCTCAATTTTGGAGATGAAGAAGGAGGCAAAGTCAATGGCAGTGAGGGAGGAAGGGAGGGGAGGAGGAGGGGGGCGAAGGAGAGTGTTGAAAGTTTCAAAGAGTCGGCGTGGACTGGAGGACTGAGAAGAGATGAGTGCTTGAAAAAAGGATTGCTTGGCGAGATAAAGAGCAGAGCTGTAGGAGGAGAGAATAAACTTGAAATGGAGGAAATCCGCCAGAGTGGGATCTCCTCCAGGAGCATTTTGCAGAGCGTGAACATTTTTGTAGGAATCGTGTTAGTTTGGTGTGCCAGCGGTGGAGGGGCACAGAGTCGAGAGCAGCAGTAAGGGAAGAGTTATAGAAGGAGGCTGCCTGGTTAGGACAAGTCATAGTGGAAAGAGGAGAGAGGAAGGTCACAGGACCCTTATTGCATGTGCAGTACGGGTCCTGTGACGTCTGTAGCATATTGGCTGCAGACATTAGTTGATTGAGAGTCTACAGCCCACCTATCTGCTGTGTGTAACTGCTAGTCCCTACCTCCATTTGCTCCACACTCTGGCTAGCTCCTGGACACCGTGGCTGCAGACTGGTCCACGCCCAGTGTTTTCAGTGCTGCCAGCTTCCATTTTGTGAATCCTGGAAGTGATTCTGCTTCATCTGACCAAGCAGTGGAGAGTACTGCAGTGAGGTGCTATTTGTCAGCTGCTCTCTGAGTTATAAGATCCCTCTCAGCTCCTACTGCTCTCTAGCCTGCCTCACCTCCACAACACACTGCACCTTTGTATGCCCCTTACCTCTGACTCCCTGCTCCAGCTATACCAATTATTGTGCTCCTCGTCAAGCCCCCATGGACCTACTTCCCACATCTTTTCTGGATCCCCCTTTTGGAGGACTACACCCCACCACATCCCATCCTGGAGGTCTGATCCCCAATATCTAATGGCCACCTAATTGGTAGGCCCTGCGTCCCCTGTGTATCCTGGTTTTGTTGTCGCCCACATTTGTACATGGGCCATTATACCTGTAATGCCTAGTCCCCCCATTATTAAGAGTCCATTCCTACTCCTGTAGAGTTTGCTCTACCACATGTTCTCTAGTCATCTTCACATGCAGAAATCTACTGCCAAATCTTAAAACAAGGGGGATGTGACATCTTGCAGCATTTCCCCAGAGGTGACAAGTCTAGGGATTGTGTAGAGAGGGAAAGGTCATGGGGCCGGAGGAGGATGCAGGGAGTCGGGATGGCTGTGGGGGAGCAGCAGTAGAGACCACAGGCTGAGGCTGGACCTCCATTGTACACACACAACCAGGAAGACCATTAGGTGCCCTGTGATGTTCCATTTGAACAGTATCACCCCTACTCTTCACCCCTCACTGTATGGTATCAGCTAGACTGATCATGTAACAGTGACCCCAGGCAACTTGTTGTGCAGACTTACCAGTAGCTGCCAGGATGCCGGATCCCCTGCTGTGCCACTGGGTTTATGGGGGTGGCAAAACACAGCAGCTCTTGCTCCCCTCACATTATAAAATATACTTTGGGAAGGCAAATTATATTCTATACTTTGGGGGGAGGGGGGCACAAAATGTATATTTATGTATGTATATATATATATATATATATATATATATACACACACACACAGTGGTGCAAATAGAAAAAAATATTGATAGTACGGTGTGTGCGCGGTGCGTGTGCCAAAAAGTGGGTGTGTCCACATGCCACGCGGTTTGTGGCCAATAAAAATGGGGTTGTAATAAACATATGGGGGGGCAGATGCACATATGACCCCAATAGTGCCAGATACACATATGCCCCCACAGTGCCAGATATGCTCCTACTGTGCCAGATACACATATGCCCCCACAGTGCCAGATACACCCCCACAGTGCCAGGTATACATATGCCCCCACAGTCCCAGATACACCCCCGCCGTGCCAGAAACGCCCCACCATGCCAGATACACATGTTCCCCCAGCAATGCCAGATATGCTCCTACAGTGCCTGATATGCCCCCACAGTGCAAGATATGCTCCCACAGTGCCAGATACAAATATGCCCCCACAGTGCCAGATACAAATATGCCCCACAGTGCCAGATACATATACAGTATACCCCACAGTGCCAGATACACAAATGCCCCACAGTGTCAGATACGCAAATGCCCCACAGTGCCAGATACACATATGCCCCACAGTGCCAGATACACATATGCCCCACAGTGCCAGATACACAAATTCAAAACACATGCAGGTACGAGGGTTCTGAATTGAGCTTGTCCCTGTGATGAATTTTGTGGATCCAAACCAAATCCCGGTCTGGAACCCCTAAAGATATTTGATCTGAGTCCCTTTTTTAATCATCCCACAGTTTGAAATTCGGATTTTAAATTTGGGGTTTTGGATTTCAAAAATTACATGATTTTAGCTGTTTTTATAGATTTTTATTAATTTTCATTAATAATTGTTGATTTTTTTAATCAATTTTAAACCAAACTGAAATCCAAATCCGAACCACTTGAGAGTGGTTTTGCCAAAACCAAAACATAATAATGAATTAGAACCAAAACAAAAAACCAAAACACGGGGGTTTGCGCACATCTCTAGTGCAAATGAGTTGATAATATGAGTCAACAGGTACAATATTTAGAGAACCAAAATGTCAACATGGACAATATACAGTAGTATGTCAACAATCAATATGTAGACAGTCAAAATTTTAATAGGGATATAATGTAGATATGAACATAATGTAGACAATAAATATATATAGAAATGGTGAAATGTCATCCGAGCCAAAATGTCGACAGTCAAAATGGTCAATAGTCATACTAAAATAACACTGTGCATCTAAAAGCTGGGATTGTAGGCTGCCTGTAATAAACAAGATTGTTAACACTTTCATTACCATTACCCACACACCACCGCCACCAGTGGTGCTGGGAAAAGTTGTGTTTTCCTTTGGAGTCCAGACTTTCTGAGGATATCCAGCCCTGGGCTGACCAGTTTGGGGCTGGATAACGTTATGCCAGGGTGACCCCACGCTGTGAGTCTCCCTGCTATATCATCTGCCCCTGGTTCAGCCCAGTGCTGGTTATTGATATTGGAATTTTGATTGTATAAGTTTTGACTGTCTAATTTTTGACTAAATCCTATACAAACACTCTCAGTGCATTTATTTTTATAGGAACCTGAGGCATTTGGAGGGAAGATTGAGCAGCGTATGGTGATGGAAGATGCTGGATATTGTTGCTTTCCATTCTGAGTGTGGGTTGGGCACATGATTAGGCCTACTACATATGTCACTGAGACCAGCAATCCTACAAAAGTACTTTATAACATAGGGCCTGATTCATGTTTGTAAGTAAAGCAAAAAGAAAGCAAATAGGCAAAACCATGTTGCACTGCAGGTGTGGCAGATGTAACATGTGCAGATAGATTTAGAATTGGGTGGGGTGTGTTCAGACTGAAATCTAAATTGCAGTGTAAAAATAAATCTGTGTAACATTTTAAAACCAGCCAGTATTCATCCTGCCCAGAAAAAATTTTTATTTGCTCCCCTTGCATTGAAATGTGGGGCCTAATTCAGACCTGATCGCTGGGCTGCTAATTTTGTTGTCCTGTGATCAGATAGTTGCTGCCCAAGGGGAGTGTAAATTTGCCCCATGCAAGTGTGATATCGTATGTGTACGCTGTGCGAAAATGTCCCTCAGTCAGCGGACAGCTGCAAATCCATTCGCATCACACTCACCACCGAATGGTTTTTCTAGTGTGTGCAGTCTGTGAGCAGCCCAGGACTTACTCCTACAGTGTGATCAGAACAGGCGGATTTGGGCCAGAGCTGACATCACACACCCTCACAGAAAACGCTTGAGCACGCCTGCGTTCTCCCTGACATTCCCAGAAAATGGCCAGTTACCACCCCCAAACGGCCTCTTCCTGTCAATCAGCTTACAAACGGCTGTGCGATCAAAATTTTTGCACCAGCTTGTCGCTGTTTGGCAACGCGCATGCGCATTGAGGTGCATATGCATGCGCAGTCAATCAATAATTGGCCGCTGTGCGAAAACGCACAGCAGCGTTCAGAACTGAATCAGGCCCCTGGTTTGTTCCAGCAACAAAGTTGCTTGATTTTTTTAACTTAACTTACAAACATGAATCAGGTCCATAGCGCACAGACTATGCAATCGCTTATTATTCCTATTACTCCCATTATTATAATGTACATGATGATTTATATGTTTTGCAGAAGAAGTGTATTTTGGCTAGTGATGAGCGGGTTCGGTTCCTCGGAATCCGAACCCGCCCGAACTTCACCTTTTTTTACACGGGTCCGAGCGATTCGGATCCTCCCGCCTTGCTCGGTTAACCCGAGCGCGCCCGAACGTCATCATCCCGCTGTCGGATTCTCGCGAGACTCGGATTCTATATAAGGGAGCCGCGCGTCGCCGCCATTTTCACACGTGCATTGAGATTGATAGGGAGAGGGCGTGGCTGGCGTCCTCTCCGTTATAGTAGAACACAGAGTGACTTAGTTAGTTATAATTGGGGGGACGGGGAGCAGCTGTTAGGGAGTACAGTGCAGGGTTTTGATTAGTTTAATCCTTTGTTTCTCTGCCTGAAAAAAAGTCTCCACCATATCTGTGCTCACTCAGTGTGCTGCACTGCTGCATGATATATCTGTGCTGAGTGCACTACTCACACTGCCTAATTGTGGGGACTGGGGAGCAGTTATAGCAGGAGTACAGTGCACAGTTTTGCTGACAGTGACCACCAGTCCAGTATACGTTTGTCTGCCTGAAAAATACTGTGGTGTTTTTTTTTTTCTTTCTTCATGCTAGTTTGTTTAGCAGTCTGCTGACAGTGTCCACCAGGTCCGTTATACAGTATATTATATATATAAGCACTAAGCAGCAGTACGGTAGGCCACGGCTGTACCTACCTCTGTGTCGTCAGTGCACTCGTCGTCCATAAGTATAAGTAATACTAATACTATCCATCCATCTACATTGTATACCTGTGGTGTTTTTTTTTTCTTTCTTCATACTAGTTTGTTTAGCAGTCTGCTGACAGTGTCCACCAGGTCCGTTATACAGTATATTATATATATAAGCACTAAGCAGCAGTACGGTAGGCCACGGCTGTACCTATCTCTGTGTCATCAGTGCACTCGTCGTCCATAAGTATAAGTAATACTAATACTATCCATCCATCTACATTGTATACCTGTGGTGTTTTTTTTTCTTTCTTCATACTAGTTTGTTTAGCAGTCTGCTGACAGTGTCCACCAGGTCCGTTATACAGTATATTATATATATAAGCACTAAGCAGCAGTACGGTAGGCCACGGCTGTACCTACCTCTGTGTCGTCAGTGCACTCGTCGTCCATAAGTATAAGTAATACTATACTATCCATCCATCTACATTGTATACCTGTGGTGTTTTTTTTTTTCTTTCTTCATACTAGTTTGTTTAGCAGTCTGCTGACAGTGTCCACCAGGTCCGTTATACAGTATATTATATATATAAGCACTAAGCAGCAGTACAGTAGGCCACGGCTGTACCTACCTCTGTGTCGTCAGTGCACTCGTCGTCCATAAGTATAAGTAATACTAATACTATCCATCCATCTACATTGTATACCTGTGGTGTTTTTTTTTTCTTTCTTCATACTAGTTTGTTTAGCAGTCTGCTGACAGTGTCCACCAGGTCCGTTATACAGTATATTATATATATAAGCACTAAGCAGCAGTACGGTAGGCCACGGCTGTACCTACCTCTGTGTCGTCAGTGCACTCGTCGTCCATAAGTATAAGTAATACTATACTATCCATCCATCTACATTGTATACCTGTGGTGTTTTTTTTTCTTTCTTCATACTAGTTTGTTTAGCAGTCTGCTGACAGTGTCCACCAGGTCCGTTATACAGTATATTATATATATAAGCACTAAGCAGCAGTATGGTAGGCCACGGCTGTACCTACCTCTGTGTCGTCAGTGCACTCGTCGTCCATAAGTATAAGTAATACTAAAACTATCCATCCATCTACATTGTATACCTGTGTTGTTGTTTTTTTCTTTCTTCATACTAGTTTGTTCAGAAGTCTGCTGACAGTGTCCACCAGGTCCGTTATACAGTATATTATCTATATAAGCACTAAGCAGCAGTACGGTAGGCCACGGCTGTACCTATCTCTGTGTCGTCAGTGCCCTCGTCGTCCATAAGTATAAGTAATACTAATACTATCCATCCATCTACATTGTATACCTGTGGTGTTTTTTTTTTCTTTCTTCATACTAGTTTGTTTAGCAGTCTGCTGACAGTGTCCACCAGGTCCGTTATACAGTATATTATATATATAAGCACTAAGCAGCAGTACGGTAGGCCACGGCTGTACCTACCTCTGTGTCGTCAGTGCACTCGTCGTCCATAAGTATAAGTAATACTATACTATCCATCCATCTACATTGTATACCTGTGGTGTTTTTTTTTTTCTTTCTTCATACTAGTTTGTTTAGCAGTCTGCTGACAGTGTCTACCAGGTCCGTTATACAGTATATTATATATATAAGCACTAAGCAGCAGTACGGTAGGCCACGGCTGTACCTACCTCTGTGTCGTCAGTGCACTCGTCGTCCATAAGTGTAAGTAATACTATACTATCCATCCATCTACATTGTATACCTGTGGTGTTTTTTTTTCTTTCTTCATACTAGTTTGTTTAGCAGTCTGCTGACAGTGTCCACCAGGTCCGTTATACAGTATATTATATATATAAGCACTAAGCAGCTGTACGGTAGGCCACGGCTGTACCTACCTCTGTGTCGTCAGTGCACTCGTCGTCCATAAGTATAAGCAATACTATACTATCTATCCATCTACATTGTATACCTGTGGTGTTTTTTTTTTCTTTCTTCATACTAGTTTGTTTAGCAGTCTGCTGACAGTGTCCACCAGGTCCGTTATACAGTATATTATATATAAGCACTAAGCAGCAGTACGGTAGGCCACGGCTGTACTCTGTGTCGTCACTCGTCGTCCATAAGTATAAGTAATAATAGTATACTATCCATCCATCTACATTGTATACCTGTGGTGGCTTTTAGTTGTGCGCAAAATATGGAGAACAAAAATGTGGAGGTTAAAAAAATAGGGAAAGATCAAGATCCACTTCCACCTCGTGCTGAAGCTGCTGCCACTAGTCATGGCCGAGACGATGAAATGCCATCAACGTCATCTGCCAAGGCCGATGCCCAATGTCATAGTACAGAGCATGTAAAATCCAAAACACAAAAGATCAGTAAAAAAATGACCCAAAAATCAAAATTAAAAGCGTCTGAGGAGAAGCGTAAACTTGCCAATATGCCATTTACGACACGGAGTGGCAAGGAACGGCTGAGGCCCTGGCCTATGTTCATGGCTAGTGGTTCAGCTTCACATGAGGATGGAAGCACTCATCCTCTCGCTAGAAAAAAAAAAAGACTTGCGGCAAAAGCACAGCAAAGAACTGTGCGTTCTTCGAAATCACAAATCCACAAGGAGAGTCCAATTGTGTCGGTTGCGATGCCTGACCTTCCCAACACTGGACGTGAAGAGCTTGCGCCTTCCACCATTTGCACGCCCCCTGCAAGTGTTGAAAGGAGCACCCGCAGTCCAGTTCCTGATAGTGAAATTGAAGATGTCAGTGTTGAAGTACACCAGGATGAGGATATGGGTGTTGCTGGCGCTGGGGAGGAAATTGACAAGGAGGATTCTGATGGTGAGGTGGTTTGTTTAAGTCAGGCACCCGGGGAGACACCTGTTGTCCATGGGAGGAATATGGCCATTGACATGTCTGGTGAAAATACCAAAAAAATCAGCTCTTCAGTGTGGAAGTATTTCAACAGAAATGCGGACAACAGGTGTCAAGCCGTGTGTTGCCTTTGTCAAGCTGTAATAAGTAGGGGTAAGGACGTTAACCACCTCGGAACATCCTCCCTTATACGTCACCTGCAGCGCATTCATAATAAGTCAGTGACAAGTTCAAAAACTTTGGGCGACAGCGGAAGCAGTCCACTGACCAGTAAATACCTTCCTCTTGTAACCAAGCTCGCGCAAACCACACCACCAACTCCCTCAGTGTCAATTTCCTCCTTACCCAGGAAAGCCAATAGTCCTGCAGGCCATGTCACTGGCAAGTCTGACGAGTCCTCTCCTGCCTGGGATTCCTCGGATGCATCCTTGAATGTAACGCCTACTGCTGCTGGCGCTGCTGTTGTTGCTGCTGGGAGTCGATCGTCATCCCAGAGGGGAAGTCGGAAGACCACTTGTACTACTTCCAGTAAGCAATTGACTGTCCAACAGTCCTTTGCGAGGAAGATGAAATATCACAGCAGTCATCCCGTTGCAAAGCGGATAACTGAGGCCTTGACTACTATGTTGGTGTTAGACGTGCATCCGGTATCCGAGGTAGTGTGCCCCCGTTACCAAATACCATCTAGGTTACACTTCTCTAGGCAGGCGATACCGAGAATGTACACGGACATCAGAAAAAGACTCACCAGTGTCCTAAAAAATGCAGTTGTACCCAATGTCCACTTAACCACGGACATGTGGACAAGTGGAGCAGGGCAGACTCAGGACTACATGACTGTGACAGCCCACTGGGTAGATGTATTGCCTCCCGTTGCAAGAACAGCAGCGGCGGCACCAGTAGCAGCATCTCGCAAACGCCAACTCGTTCCTAGGCAGGCTACGCTTTGTATCACCGCTTTCCAGAATACGCACACAGCTGAAAACCTCTTACGGCAACTGAGGAAGATCATCGCAGAATGGCTTACCCCAATTGGACTCTCCTGGGGTTATGTGGCATCGGACAACGCCAGCAATATTGTGCGTGCATTACATCTGGGCAAATTCCAGCACATCCCATGTTTTGCACATACCTTGAATTTGGTGGAGCAGAATTTTTAAAAAAATGACAGGGGCGTGCAAGAGATGCTGTCGGTGGCCAGACGAATTGCGGGCCACTTTCGGCATACAGGCACCGCGTACAGAAGACTGGAGCACCACCAAAAAAACCTGAACCTGCCCTGCCATCATCTGAAGCAAGAGGTGGTAACGAGGTGGAATTCACCCCTCTATATGCTTCAGAGGATGGAGGAGCAGCAAAAGGCCATTCAAGCCTATACATCTGGCCACGATATAGGGAAAGGAGGTGGAATGCACCTGTCTCAAGCGCAGTGGAGAATGATTTCAACGTTGTGCAAGGTTCTGCTGCCCTTTGAACTTGCCACACGTGAAGTCAGTTCAGACACTGCCAGCCTGAGTCAAGTCATTCCCCTCATCAGGCTTTTGCAGAAGAAGCTGGAGGCATTGAAGGAGGAGCTAAAACAGAGCGATTCCGCTAGGCATGTGGGACTTGTGGATGGAGCCCTTCATTCGCTTAACCAGGATTCACGTGTGGTCAATCTGTTGAAATCAGAGCACTACATTTTGGCCACCGTGCTCGATCCTAGATTTAAAACCTACGTTGGATCTCTCTTTCCGGCAGACACAAGTCTGCAGGGGTTCAAAGAACTGCTGGTGAGAAAATTGTCAAGTCAAGTGGAACGCGACCTGTCAACATCTCCTCCTTCACATTCTCCCGCAACTGGGGGTGCGAGGAAAAGGCTACGAATTCCGAGCCCACCCGCTAGCGGTTATGCAGGGCAGTCTGGAGCGACTGCTGATGCTGACATCTGGTCCGGACTGAAGGACCTGCCAATGATTACTGACATGTCGTCTACTGTCACTGCATATGATTCTCTCACCATTGAAAGAATGGTGGAGGATTATATGAGTGACCGCATCCAAGTAGGCACGTCAGACAGTCCGTACGTATACTGGCAGGGAAAAGAGGCAATTTGGAGGCCCTTGCACAAACTGGCTTTATTCTACCTAAGTTGCCCTCCCTCCAGTGTGTACTCCGAAAGAGTGTTTTTTTTAATTCAATACTTTTTTATTAGTTTTCTGTTTAACATTAAACATAGTACAAAAAAAAGAAAACAACAACACAACCCACATTGGATCCCCAGCCCAGGGAATGCGCAGATTCCCCTGTCCATTAGGGACCAATTATCATAGTTATCATAGGAAACCGGTGCAGGCCTAAATTCCGAAACATAAGTTGTAAGTTAGAATCAATATTGCATGCTAACAAGGCGCGTATAGATCAATGAAAGCTGTACACAGATATCTATGGCAGCGCAACATATATTTGAGCTAATTTCATAGCTAAAGCAATGGCATGGGAACGGGAATGGCTGACCGCGGGCGCAGGGGATAACACAGAGAAAAAGAGACAGTGTACCCAATGCAGATCAAAAGTCACACACCCATTCTAATCCCCCGCAGCATATCTAGACGCCCCGGGTTCCAGAGAGCGTGGACTCAAGCCATCGACCCCACAAGTCCTGATATTTTTTCTCCGCTTTTCCAGCTAGGTATACATATTTCTCGTGAGAGGCCGTATCATTTACAAGGGAGACCCAGGATCGCAGTGTGGGTGCATCCTTGGCTAGCCAAAGCCTGGCGATACACACCTTGGCAAGGCCACACAAATTAATTACATATCGTTTGGCAGGGGGTCCAGGGCATCCTCCTCCACAGCAGATAACACACATGTCGTCGGGGAGCATACAGACGAGGGAATACCCGTTGACACCAGGGCGTCAATAACACCCGACCAGAATACGGCAACCTTGGGGCATAGCCAGATAATGTGCCAAAAGTCCGCATCCAGACTATCGCACTTAGGACATCCAGAGGAGTGGGTACCCCCTATATGTCGCAAGCGCACCGGCGTCATATATACTCTGTGTATTATAAACAGTTGAATTTGCTGATATCTAGTGGTGGTAGTGGATAATCGTGGGGAACACAGAGCACCCTCCCAGATCTCATCAGAGATGGCACCCAAGTCAGATTCCCACTTGTTCCTGAGAATGGACAACGGGTCAGAGTAGTGAGAGCGGAGCATGCTTGCATAAATGTTGGACACCAGATGTCCGCTTCCCAGGGACCGCAGGAGAGACTTGACTGGGGAGTCGGCAATCATTGGAGGTGATTCGGGAAATTGTGCGTTAAGCGCATGTCTCAGCTGCAGGTAGCGGTAGAAGTGAGAAGAGGGTATATTGTAATCCTGTTGAAGCTGCAGGAAGGACCTCAGTATACCATCGTTATATACGTGGCCCAGGGACGTCACACCCCACCTCCCCCACACCGCAGCGAGGCCAACTCTGGGAAGCCGAGGGCATTGTCCAGAGGAGTATCCGGGTCAATACCCTGGCCCAATAGGATAACATGTACCTGTTTCCATATGAGGACGGCCTGTCTTATTATAGGGATCTTGGACAAGTTAGGGTTCCCACAAAGAAGCATCTGTAATGGAGATCCGGCAGGGTATATCTGGAAAAGCAATTGGGACTGCAAAGTGAGAGCATCCGGGGCGTTCACCCACTCCCATATATGTGCCAACTGCGCGGCATAGTAGTAAAATCGAAATATAGGGAGAGCTAAGCCTCCCAACACTTTCGGCCTAGACAGAACGTCTAGTCTCAGCCTCGCTCTCCTGCTTGCCCATATTAAAGAAGAAAGCAAACTGTCAATCTGTCGAAATGTCTTCAGGTTAATATATATAGGGGATTGCTGGAGAACATAAAGGAGTTTGGGCAAGTATACCATCTTTACCAAATTGACCCTGCCAGTAACAGTCAGGGGCAGAGACCCCCAAACCTTAACCTTCGAGCGGAGATACCCCATCAGCGGCCTGACATTAAGGGAAACATAGGTACAAGGGTTATTCTATACCCATACCCCCAGGTATTTGAAGGAGTCTACCCATTTAAGGGGGGTTTGAATCACCGGGGCCTCAGAAACTGGGCCTCTAAGTGGAGTGATGGTGGATTTATCCCAGTTAATTTTGAGCCCGGAGAAACGTCCATAGTCAGTTATCAAGTCAAAGAGTTTAGGTAAGGAGGAAACAGAATCGTCCACAAAGAGCAACAGGTCATCAGCGTATAACGCTATCCTGTCTTCCCTGGCGCCAACCCTAATACCCACAATATCCTGAGTTGCCCTAATCAAACATGCCAGTGGCTCAATAGCGATAGCAAACAGAGTCGGGGACAGAGGGCAGCCCAGCCTCGTTCCCCTGGATAGGGGGAAGGAGTCCAAAACAAACCCGTTCACGAGACTCTGGCCATGGGCTGAAAATATAACAATTTAACATAATTGATAAAGTTGGGGCCCACACCAAACCTACTCATAGCCTCCCAGAGGAAGGCCCACTCCACCGAATCAAAGGCCTTTGCGGCATCTAAGGAGGCTATAACGGCAGAGCAGTCCTCCTCCCGAGAAGCCTGAAAATGAGTAAACAGGCGCCTCAAATTCACAGCAGTGGACTTGCCAGGCATGAAGCCCGTTTGGTCAGGGTGAATAATTTGGGAGACGACCCGGCCAAGTCTGGAAGCCAGAACCTTGGCCAGGATTTTAATATCCGTGGGCAACAGGGAAATAGGACGGTAGGATTCAACCTTCCTGGGGTCTTTATCCGGCTTGGGAATCACTATAATCAAAGCCTCCGCCATAGACGGGGGAAGCGCACTTTGGGCAAGAATTTCGCTGAACAACTCAAGCAACTGAGGGGCAAAGAATTTTATATATTTCTTATACAGTTCCGACGGGATGCCATCAAGGCCAGGGGCCTTACCATCGGGGGAGGCAGAGATCGCAGTCTCAATCTCCTCCACCGACAAAGGAGCATCTAGAAGGGCCCTGGCCTCACTGGAGATGGAAGGCAAGTGGACCCCATCCAAGTAGTCACATAGCTCTAGTGGGGAACAGGTCAACTGAGAACTATATAATGCCTGATAATAAGAGACAAATTCCGCCACGATCTGGGGGGTGCGGTCCAGCACCGACCCAGCTGAATCCAAAATCTCCACCACAGTACGAGAGGAACGGTCACCCCTTGCAAGATTGGCCAAATAAGAACCTGGTCTATCCCCCGTAGCATACTGGACATGCGAGGAGAAGAGAAGTCTGTGCTGGGTTTTCCCCCACAGATAGTCATTCCATTCACCCTGCGCATGAAGCCACACCAATTTAGAAGCATCCAAGCCATCTCGCGCATACGTCACTTCTGAAGCGGCCACCCGAGCCTCCAATTCAGACTCGTGTTTTCTATAGGATGATTTAAGACTCCCTACCCGTTTGATCAATGTACCTCTCAAGAAAGCCTTGAAAGTGTCCCACAGCAGAGACACATCCGTGGTGTCATCATGCATAACAAAAAATTCTGACCAGCTAGCCTCCAAATCGGATCCCTCACCCACATGCGTCAGCCAAAAGGGATTAAATTTCCACACTGCTTGGCCTCGCTGACAGTTTAAGTCGATATGTAACGATATAGGGGAGTGATCCGAGATACCCCTAGTCTCATACTCGACAGTCTGCACTTTGGGCAAAAGTTCCCGGGACAGAAGAGCCAAATCTATCCTAGAGAAGGAAGAGTGAGAGCGTGAAAAATATTAGTATTGCCTCAAATCAGGATTTTTCAATCTCCAGGGGTCTATCAGACCCAACTCTGACACAGTGTCTGCAAACGGGGAGTGCCCAGGCCGCGGATTGGAGGACGCCCTAGACAACCTATCCAGCTCGTGATTTAAAACATTGTTAAAGTCCCCCATACAGATAACTGGTATATCAGGGGAAGCAGCCATAAAGACAGACGCCTTTTTAAGGACATCGTGCGAATATGGAGGGGGTACATACACAGCCAGCAATAACAAGGGGACGGAGTTAATTCTGCACTTGAGAAATACATATCTACCCCATTGATCCGTTTGCACAGAATCAAGCACAAAGGGAACAGATTTCCTAATTAGAATCGACACTCCCCGGGACGCTGCAGTATGCATAGAATGGTAAGCCCATCCCACCCAAGGTTTTTTAAGGGACATAATCTTAGTACCCAGTAGGTGGGTTTCCATTAGAGATGTGCACTGGAAATTTTTCGGGTTTTGCTTTTGTGTTTTGGTTTTGGGTTCGGTTCCGTGGCCGTGTTTTGGGTTCGAACGCGTTTTGGCAAAACCTCACCGAATTTTTTTTGTCGGATTCGGGTGTGTTTTGGATTCAGGTGTTTTTTTTCAAAAAACCCTAAAAAACAGCTTAAATCATAGAATTTGGGGGTCATTTTGATCCCAAAGTATTATTAACCTCAATAACCATAATTTCCACTCATTTTCAGTCTATTCTGAACACCTCACACCTCACAATATTATTTTTAGTCCTAAAATTTGCACCAAGGTCGCTGGATGACTAAGCTCAGCGACCCAAGTGGCCGACACAAACACCTGGCCCATCTAGGAGTGGCACTGCAGTGTCACGCAGGATGGCCCTTCCAAAAAACACTCCCCAAACAGCACATGACGCAAAGAAAAAAAGAGGCGCAATGAGGTAGCTGTGTGACTAAGCTCAGCGACCCTAGTGGCCGACACAAACACCTGGCCCATCTAGGAGTGGCACTGCAGTGTCAGGCCGGATGGCCCTTCCAAAAAATACTCCCCAAACAGCACATGACGCAAAGAAGAAAAAAAAGGGGCGCAATGAGGTAGCTGTGTGACTAAGATAAGTGACCTTAGTGGCCGACACAAACACCTGGCCCATCTAGGAGTGGCACTGCAGTGTCACGCAGAATGGCCCTTCCAAAAAATACTCCCCAAACAGCACATGACGCAAAGAAAAATGAAAGAAAAAAGAGGTGCAAGATGGAATTGTCCTTGGGCCCTCCCACCCACCCTTATGTTGTATAAACAGGACATGCACACTTTAACCAACCCATCATTTCAGTGACAGGGTCTGCCATACGACTGTGACTGAAATGACGGGTTGGTTTGGACCCCCACCAAAAAAGAAGCAATTAATCTCTCCTTGCACAAACTGGCTCTACAGAGGCAAGATGTCCACCTCATCATCATCCTCCGATTCATCACCGTGTACATCCCCCTCCTCACAGATTATCAATTCGTCCCCACTGGAATCCACCATCACAGCTCCCTGTGTACTACTTTGTGGAGGCAATTGCTGCTGGTCAATGTCTCCATGGAGGAATTGATTATAATTCATTTTAATGAACATCATCTTCTCCACATTTTCTGGAAGTAACCTCGTACGCCGATTGCTGACAAGGTGAGCGGCGGCACTAAACACTCTTTCGGAGTACACACTTGTGGGAGGGCAACTTAGGTAGAATAAATCCAGTTTGTGCAAGGGCCTCCAAATTGCCTCTTTTTCCTGCCAGTATACGTACGGACTGTCTGACGTGCCTACTTGGATGCGGTCACTCATATAATCCTCCACCATTCTTTCAATGGAGAGAGAATCATATGCAGTGCCAGTAGACGACATGTCCGTAATCGTTGTCAGGTCCTTTAGTCCGGACCAGATGTCAGCATCAGCAGTCGCTCCAGACTGCCCTGCATCACCGCCAGCGGGTGGGCTCGGAATTCTGAGCCTTTTCCTTGCACCCCCAGTTGCGGGAGAATGTGAAGGAGGAGATGTTGACAGGTCGCGTTCCGCTTGACTTGACAATTTTCTCACCAGCAGTTCTTTGAACCCCTGCAGACTTGTGTCTGCCGGAAAGAGAGATACAACGTAGGTTTTAAATCTAGGATCGAGCACGGTGGCCAAAATGTAGTGCTCTGATTTCAACAGATTGATAACCCGTGAATCCTTGTTAAGCGAATTAAGGGCTCCATCCACAAGTCCCACATGCCTAGCGGAATCGATCAGTGTTAGCTCCTCCTTCAATGTCTCCAGCTTCTTCTGCAAAAGCCTGATGAGGGGAATGACCTGACTCAGGCTGGCAGTGTCTGAACTGACTTCACGTGTGGCAAGTTCAAAAGGTTGCAGAACCTTGCACAACGTTGAAATCATTCTCCACTGCGCTTGAGACAGGTGCATTCCACCTCCTATATCGTGGTCAGTTGTATAGGCTTGAATGGCCTTTTGCTGCTCCTCCAACCTCTGAAGCATATAGAGGGTTGAATTCCACCTCGTTACCACTTCTTGCTTCAGATGATGGCAGGGCAGGTTCAGGCGTTTTTGGTGTTGCTCCAGTCTTCTGTACGTGGTGCCTGTACGCTGAAAGTGTCCCGCAATTCTTCTGGCCACCGACAGCATCTCTTGCACGCCCCTCTCGTTTTTTAAATAATTCTGCACCACCAAATTCAAGGTATGTGCAAAACATGGGACGTGCTGGAATTTGCCCATATTTAATGCACACACAATATTGCTGGCGTTGTCCGATGCCACAAATCCACAGGAGAGTCCAATTGGGGTAAGCCATTCTGCGATGATCTTCCTCAGTTGCCGTAAGAGGTTTTTAGCTGTGTGCGTATTCTGGAAAGCGGTGATACAAAGCGTAGCCTGCCTAGGAAAGAGTTGGCGTTTGCGAGATGCTGCTACTGGTGCCGCCACTGCTGTTCTTGCGGCGGGAGTCAATACATCTACCCAGTGGGCTGTCACAGTCATATAGTCCTGAGTCTGCCCTGCTCCACTTGTCCACATGTCCGTGGTTAAGTGGACATTGGGTACAACTGCATTTTTTAGGAAACTGATGAGTCTTTTTCTGAGGTCTGTGTACATTTTCGGTATCGCCTGCCTAGAGAAATGGAACCTAGATGGTATTTGGTACCGGGGACACAGTACCTCAATCAAGTCTATAGTTGGCTCTGCAGTAATGATGGATACCGGAACCACGTTTCTCACTGCCCAGGATGCCAAGGCCTCAGTTATCCGCTTTGCAGCAGGATGACTGCTGTGATATTTCATCTTCCTCGCAAAGGACTGTTGGACAGTCAATTGCTTGGTGGAAGTAGTAAAAGTGGTCTTACGACTTCCCCTCTGGGATGACCATCGACTCCCAGCAGCAACAACAGCAGCGCCAGCAGCAGTAGGCGTTACACGCAAGGATGCATCGGAGGAATCCCAGGCAGGAGAGGACTCGTCAGAATTGCCAGTGACATGGCCTGCAGGACTATTGGCATTCCTGGGGAAGGAGGAAATTGACACTGAGGGAGTTGGTGGGGTGGTTTGCGTGAGCTTGGTTACAAGAGGAAGGGATTTACTGGTCAGTGGACTGCTTCCGCTGTCGCCCAAAGTTTTTGAACTTGTCACTGACTTATGATGAATGCGCTGCAGGTGACGTATAAGGGAGGATGTTCCGAGGTGGTTAACGTCCTTACCCCTACTTATTACAGCTTGACAAAGGCAACACACGGCTTGACACCTGTTGTCCGCATTTCTGTTGAAATACTTCCACACCGAAGAGCTGATTTTTTTTGTATTTTCACCAGGCATGTCAATGGCCATATTCCTCCCACGGACAACAGGTGTCTCCCCGGGTGCCTGACTTAAACAAACCACCTCACCATCAGAATCCTCCTTGTCAATTTCCTCCCCAGCGCCAGCAACACCCATATCCTCCTCATCCTGGTGTACTTCAACACTGACATCTTCAATCTGACTATCAGGAACTGGACTGCGGGTGCTCCTTCCAGCACTTGCAGGGGGCGTGCAAATGGTGGAAGGCGCATGCTCTTCACGTCCAGTGTTGGGAAGGTCAGGCATCGCAACCGACACAATTGGACTCTCCTTGTGGATTTGTGATTTCGAAGAACGCACAGTTCTTTGCGGTGCTTTTGCCAGCTTAAGTCTTTTCATTTTTCTAGCGAGAGGCTGAGTGCTTCCATCCTCATGTGAAGCTGAACCACTAGCCATGAACATAGGCCAGGGCCTCAGCCGTTCCTTGCCACTCCGTGTGGTAAATGGCATATTGGCAAGTTTACGCTTCTCCTCCGACGATTTTATTTTAGATTTTTGAGTCCTTTTTTTACTGATATTTTGTGTTTTGGATTTTACATGCTCTGTACTATGACATTGGGCATCGGCCTTGGCAGACGACGTAGATGTAATTTCATCGTCTCGTCCATGACTAGTGGCAGCAGCTTCAGCACGAGGTGGAAGTGGATCTTGATCTTTCCCTATTTTTGGAACCTCAACATTTTTGTTCTCCATATTTTAATAGGCACAACTAAAAGGCACCTCAGGTAAACAATGGAGATGGATGGATACTAGTATACTTATGGATGACGAGTGACTGACGACACAGAGGTAGCTACAGCCGTGGACTACCGTACTGCGTCTGCTAGTATAGAGATGATAATGATATAAAAAATATATATATATCACTACTGCAGGTATATATAATATAATGACGGACCTGCTGGACACTGTCAGCAGACTCCTAAACTACTAGTATGAAGAAGATAGAAAAAAAAAAACCACCACAGGTAGGTATACAATTATGGACGAGCACTGACGACACAGAGGTAGCCACAGCCGTGGACTACCGTACTGCGTCTGCTAGTATAGAGATGATAATGATATAAAAAATATATATATATCACTACTGCAGGTATATATAATATAATGACGGACCTGCTGGACACTGTCAGCAGACTCCTAAACTACTAGTATGAAGAAGATAGAAAAAAAAACCCCACCACAGGTAGGTATACAATTATGGACGAGCACTGACGACACAGAGGTAGCCACAGCCGTGGACTACCGTACTGCGTCTGCTAGTATAGAGATGATAATGATATAAAAAATATATATATATCACTACTGCAGGTATATATAATATAATGACGGACCTGCTGGACACTGTCAGCAGACTCCTAAACTACTAGTATGAAGAAGATAGAAAAAAAACCCCACCACAGGTAGGTATACAATTATGGACGAGCACTGATGACACAGAGGTAGCTACAGCCGTGGACTACCGTACTGCGTCTGCTAGTATAGAGATGATAATGATATAAAAAAAATATATATATCACTACTGCAGGTATATATAATATAATGCCGGACCTGCTGGACACTGTCAGCAGACTCCTAAACTACTAGTATGAAGAAGATAGAAAAAAAAAACCACCACAGGTAGGTATACAATTATGGACGAGCACTGACGACACAGAGGTAGCCACAGCCGTGGACTACCGTACTGCATCTGCTAGTATAGAGATGATAATGATATAAAAAATATATATATATATATCACTACTGCAGGTATATATAATATAATGACGGACCTGCTGGACACTGTCAGCAGACTCCTAAACTACTAGTATGAAGAAGATAGAAAAAAAAAAACCACCACAGGTAGGTATACAATTATGGATGAGCACTGACGACACAGAGGTAGCCACAGCCGTGGACTACCGTACTGCATCTGCTAATATAGAGATGATAAAGATGATAGAGATGAACAAAAAAAATATAACACTACTGCAGGTAAATATTTATATAATATAATGAATGACGGACCTGCTGGACACTGTCAGCAGAATGCGTTTATAGAATTAAAAAAAAAAACACCACAGGAGTGTTTAACTTTTTCAGGCAGACAATATACTGGTGGTCACTGGTCAGTCACACTGGCAGCAAAAGTGTGCACTGTACTCCTGCTATAACTGCACCCCAGTCTCCCCCACAATTCAGCTGTGTGAGCAGTGAGCACTCAGCACAGTCAGATATACATAGATGATATTATCATGCAGCACACTGAGGCTAACTATCAGCAAAACTCTGCACTCTGAGTACTCCTAATGCTCCCCAAAATTACTAAGTAATCAACTCAAGTGTCTCTATCTACTAACGGAGAGGACGCCAGCCACGTCCTCTCCCTATCAATCTTGACAATGCTAAATTCCTTGTCGTATAAACAACCCTTTATGAAGCTAAGAACACTGTACGCTGTTTACTTAAGAAGTACCGTAATGGTACGCTATTGGCGTAGCGATCGCTCAGCCGTAGGCGAGACGCTCAAGCGTCACGTTCGCTCACGGCCCAGTGATCACAGAACACGTTATTGGTTATGTCTAGGGGAATGAATCGCTATGGCGTAGCATACGCTCGAGACCACGAGGAGGTCACCAGCGATGCAGATGCTCACAACACTATACCTTTATGTTAAATCCTTATACCAATGAAATACACTGAATACCTTAATGTGAGTACAGGGTGTAAGTGCAACCTTGTGTAACCTGACTATCTACAAAGCTGCTTGAGCGTCACCGACGCTCAAGTGAACACTTATCACTATAGAAAATACACAGATACTGGTTTAGGTTCCAAGGCCTATTAACTGTATTATGTCTAATATATTTGTAAAAGGGGATAACAGTACATATGATACACTACAATATAACAGAGACTTCCTAACCACAGAACTAAACAATAAATACAAAAAGACAATACTACACTGACCTAAATGCAATACAATACAATACTATCTAATACAATACAATACTAGCCTAGTCTAGGGGAGATATGAGAGAACAGAACAGAGAGAGAGAGAGAGAGAGAGAGAGAGATGAGATGAGAGAAATTGGCTCACAGAAAGACAATGATAACGGAGAGAAACTTACGCACAAAGGGTATGATCGCCTGCGCCTCGATATCCAGCTCCCGGCTATCAGCAGATAACCGTTGATGAGAGAGTGAGAGCTGGATGTGGTCGGCCTGCCTATTTATGCCCCACACACAATGCAATCTCCTGGTCCTACAATCCCATTGTCCATTGGCCGAAGGAATTCGGCCCTGTATCATAACAAAAGGTCATAGGGTGATTCATACAGGTGGGCTGTGACGATTTCCAACAGCTCAGGTGGGTGGGAAACTGGGTTTCCCGCCGCATACCTGAGTATGTGTAATTAATAGAAATGGACATAAACTTCTTATGTCCATAACTATTCGCACGAGCGATTAATACGCTCCAAACCAACACCGGAATATTGCTAATTAAATACTCTTCCGATGGGTACCAAACACTGCTGTATGATTCCTGTTAGACCCTTCGTACGATATAAAGAGGGATTCCTCAGCTCTGGGACATTGTATTTTAACCAAACTTTCAGAATCTATCAAAGGGACCATGATCTATAAACTACATTAATTGTGAACATTTGTAACGAATGAGTCGCACGCTACGACTACATAAACTCTACCGTAAATACGCATACCGCGCCTGCGAGTGCACGTTATTGCGGGTATGCGCATCCACGGGAGAGCGCACGCACGCGCAGCGCGGACCAGTGTGCGGTGCAAATATGGCAACGTGCATTGAGACATTTTTCTGACTTTGACAGTCCACCCTTTGGCAGTCAATAATAACTGCCACAAAACATTTAAGGAGAAAAATGTAAGTCAGGGGTTAATTGATTTCCATGGTTGGGTAGGGGAGAAGAGTGGAGTAGGTGTGAAGAGGGTATGACCTAGTGAGAAAGTAGAAGCATGTGTGTATGAGTCCATGTTTGGAGGGTCATGTATCATCGTGCCGTACGTGTGGTAAATCAAGCTTCGAGGTATTGCGAAGTATACATTTGAATTCCTTCTTGTCCTGTGGTACAGGTCTGTGGATGGGCTGTCAAACTCTACCGAGCTCATTTCGGCTGTGGTTGTAACAAAATGGGGATGCACATTTTAGTTGATGATACATGAATGGGGGAGGTATGTGGTTGCTGCTATCTGTGCCTGTATTCCCTATCGTCTATGTGTGTCGTTACCTGGGGGTTGCAGAGAAGAAGATAAAGAACACTTACGAAAAATGCAATGATATTCTATGTCAGGGAAATGTACATCTGTCGTCGAAGTTGTTTTCGGTATCTGTTGAGAGTCGTCTTCTTTGCGCTGTATTGCTCCTTAGGCATGAGCAAATAGCTTTGTCTGAGCCATCAGATTTACAAAAATGTTGGGCTAGCGTGAGTTTAAAGATACTAGGGAAACTGGGGATCCATGGCAAAGTTCATCAAGTGTCCATATTTAAAGTTGTCAAATCTTCTTCTTTGGTCAATCCGTTGTCTGTATACATCTCGTCTCGTCAGCTTCCTCGTCCAAGGGGGTCTTTGTATCTTGGAGAAAAGCAGAAAAACAGGTGAAAGAAACGGACCGTATAATCGCATTTTCATCACATTCTGGTTTCTATCATTGGGTCATAAATCAAATCCAGGTTAATTACGGTTTCCTCACTCCTCAAGCTCATCACTTTTGTACTTTGTTTGCACCTCATTAAAGCCTGCCCGCATCTAAATATCAATCCAATCGATATAACGACACCCAAGATACATAGTAGAAACTTTCCAACATCCATTATGACTCCTTGAGCCCAGTCTCCTAAACCGGAGAACCAATTTCGCGGGTTCAACCATGACACCCAACCAGTCAGCTCATTACCTACAGCAGCAAGGGTGAGATTGTGTTTTCGACGAAATTCCCACTTTAATTGCAGAATATCGTCCATCTTTTGGTCTATGACCTCTACCGGATCCTCGGTGCTATTTGTGATATACGTGCAACACTTTATGCCGTACTGTGTTGCCAATGTAACACAATATCCGCCTGTTACTGCTGTAAGATAATTAAGAACCATCCTATGCTGAACTAGTTCTGTTTTGTAAGCTTGAAGTTCTCTTCCAGTGTATCTAAACGTGTCATCATACATTTCAGTGATATTATCTAACAAATTGGCGAGTGCGGAAATGTATCTATAATTCATCACACCTCGAGCGGTGCGAGTGAAATCTAACGCTACCAGAACCTGAATCCCGGTGGATTCATGGATAAGATCAGAGGCCGGATGCTCTAACCTTTCTGACAGTTGTCTTTTAACTCGGTGCTCGTAATGAGTGTGAGTATAAGGAGCTTGGGCACCACGGTGTATGTCCTTCATTTTGTCATGTGTAACAGTCATCACTTCAGGCAATACTTTTCCAATATAACACAATCCTTCAGAGTTTGGGGCAAGCCACTTGTACGCCTTTCTCCCGCATATGAAATATGCATCATCGGGGAGAACATATGGGACGGAGAAGGACATGACCATGTTACAAACCTTCCAGGTGAAATCTCCTGACCCTAATTCTTCCATCTGCCTAATGCACGTATCGGTTTGTACGATATGTGCACAGTATCCTGGTGATACCTCTCCAACTCTAGTAATCCTATTTCCTAAGGTATATCGATACCGGAAAGATTTTCCTCTACTGGCTATGTGGCGTACGAGCTCTGTATCTGTAGGCATTCTATCTGCTCTGTGTGAAAAGGTCATGGTAAGGTTGCTCCATGACACTTCCCAATTTCCTGGTTTTCTGGGATTGGAGATGTTAAAACATATGAGGGACCTATCCACATGGTATTGGTGGAGCTTCAAACTAGGAGGGCTGGAGATGTTAAACCTCCGGTCCACCGGTCTCCCACCACTTAGCTCAAGTACCTCCCCTAACGTTAAAGGAAATGGTACTAGCCCTGATTTGCTGTGTCCCTGAGGTACTTGAGAGCATACCCAACAATCTGTTTGGTTTAACACGTTACCCACTAAGGAGTGATAGTCACTCAATGGATGCCGGTCTATATGGATATTAAAACTAGATTGGCATTTCTTTATGCATCCATCTTCAACCAGATTATCACAGAGCCTACAGATACAATTTTCTTCAGCTAACAATCCATCACAATTTCTTCTATCGGATCGTTTTCTGATACTCGCCTTTGCTTGTTGGTTTGGTTGATCTTGGAAAACTACGCCTCCATCATCATAATCGGAACCCATTCCAGAACCTCTTTCGACCTCTATGGTACTCTCGCCGGAACAGACTGCTCTGGTCAACATCATGGTTAACATCAAAATCCGGATCACAGTCTCTTGGGGCAAGTCCATCTTTGAGGAGGAAATAGAGAAGAATGAGAAGGGGGAAAAAGAAATTTTAAGGGAGAGGGGATGGGAAGTGGAGAAAACAATAAAAGGGAGAGGGGAGTCGACAGCTGCTTTCGGTCTTCAAGGCTCAGGTGCCGCCTCAGTCCTCCTGGAACAGACACTCTAGTGATACAACCTCTACCGTCTGTTCCTTATCACGGGACTTCTCTGGATCAGCAACCTTTTTGCAGTGGGATGAATGGACCCAAGTCTCTCTCTCAGCAACCTTCAATGCTGTGGTGCTGGTCAATAAGACCTGGTATGGTCCTTCCCATCTATCAATAAGACAACCTGAGCGTAGAAAATTTCGTATCATTACATAATCCCCAGGTTCAATGTCATGACAATTACTATCTGGTAAATCAGGAATCACCAACTTCAGATTATCATTTTGATTCCTCAACTGTTTACTCATGTTAATCAAGTACTTTACAGTTACTTCATTGTTACATTTCAAATCATCCTGAGGGTTAATCATGACATGCGGTTGTCGACCAAACAAGATTTCAAAAGGAGACAGATTAAGAGGGGACCTGGGAGTGGTTCTGATGCTATACAAAACAATGGGTAAAGCTTCTGGCCACGTCAATCCTGTCTCTGCCATTACTTTACTCAATTTATTTTTAATAGTGCTGTTCACTCTTTCGACCTTCGCACTCGCCTGTGGACGGTACGGAGTGTGCAGCTTGCTATCAATTCCCATCAATTTACACATTCCTTGAAAGACATCACCTGTAAAATGGGTACCCCTATCACTTTCAATGATTCTAGGGATACCATATCTACATACAAATTCCTGCACAATTTTCTTAGCTGTAAACATAGCGGTATTTGTAGCTGCTGGAAAAGCTTCGACCCAATTCGAGAAAACATCTATACAGACAAGTACATATTTCAAATTTCGACATGGGGGTAATTGAATGAAGTCAATTTGTATTACCTGGAAAGGGCCGCCGGCAGGTGGGATATGGGATGGTTCTGTAGGTATTGCTTTTCCAATATTCTTTCTCAGACAGGTAAGGCATGACATTGCTCTTTTACTCGCATGGGAGGAGAATCCTGGGGCGCACCAGTATGCTCTTACCAATTTGCACATCCCCTCCTTGCCTAGATGAGTCAGCCCGTGAGCTGCTTCAGCCAGACATGGAAGGTATGCCCTGGGGGCCACTGGTTTACCATGTCCATCCGTCCAGAGCCCTGAGGACTCCTGGTCATATCCCTTTGCCTTCCAGACTGCTCTTTCCTGTGTGGAGCACAAATTCTGCATCTCACACAACTTCTGTGTGTTGATGGTATTAAATACCATCAACTGTGTGGTGTCTGTCCGTGTGGGGGTAGCAGCTGCAAGCTTTGCGGCTTCGTCTGCTCGGCTGTTACCAAGGGATACTGGGTCTTGGCTATATGTATGTGCTTTACATTTGATAACAGCCACTCTGTCGGGTTCCTGTATCGCTGTTAGAAGCCTTTTTATGTGAGCTGCATGCGCTATCGGTGTACCAGCTGCCGTCATGAAATTTCTGAGACGCCATAGCGCTCCGAAATCATGTACTACCCCGAAGGCGTATCTAGAATCGGTGTAGATATTGGCTGATTTGCCCTTAGCCAATTCACATGCTCTGGTTAGGGCGACCAGTTCAGCAACCTGGGCTGAGTGAGGTGGGCCTAGCGGTTCCGCTTCTATGGTGTCTTGGTCATCTACGACTGCGTATCCAGTACACAAGTCTCCTGAGTCTGACTGTCTGTGACAACTACCGTCCGTGTAGAACGTGAGTTCTGCATCTTCTAGTGGATTGTCACTGATGTCAGGCCTTGCGGTAAAATTTTGGGTCAAATATTCCATACAATCATGTGTATCTTCCTTTGCATTAAATCCTCCTTCCCCATCACTCTCACCTTCCACCCTTTGTGTCTGACCAGGCACACCTGGGAGAAATGTTGCAGGGTTTAATGCACTGCATCTCCTTATGGTGATGTTTACGGGGGCCATTAATGCCAATTCCCATCTTGTAAACCTTGCTGATGAGACGTGTCTGGTTTGGGCAGAATTCAATAAGGCAGATACCGCATGCGGTGTATGGATTGTGAGGTTGTGGCCTAGCACGACATCTTCGCTTTTTGTCACTAGCAATGCTATCGCCGCAACGCTACGCAAGCATGTGGGGAGGGATCGCGCTACCGTGTCTAGCTGAGCGCTGTAGTATGCAATTGGCCTGCTGGCATCACCGTGTTTTTGTGTTAGTACACCTGCTGCGCACCCAGCACTTTCTGTTCCGTATAGTTCAAAGGGTTTCCCATAGTCTGGCATACCTAGTGCTGGTGCCTGCGTTAGGCACTGTTTGAGTCTCTCAAATGCTGTTTCGGATTCGTCTGTATGTGAAATCCGATCAGGTTTGTTTGAAGAGACCATTTCCTGCAAAGGTAGCGCCAATATGGAAAACCCTGGGATCCAATTACGGCAATACCCACACATTCCTAAAAACGTCCTGATCTGTTGCTGGGTTTGTGGCAGTGTCATGTCTCTAATGGCTTGGATTCTATCAGCGGTCAGGTGTCTCAGTCCTTGTGTTAGACAGTGTCCCAAGTATTTTACCTTAGCTTGGCATAATTGCAACTTGTCTTTGGAGACCTTGTGACCTGTGTCTGAAAGATGAAACAGGAGCTGTTTCGTATCCTTCAGGGATGCCTCCAATGAATCAGAACATAGTAGTAGATCATCCACGTACTGTATCAACACTGATCCACTTTCCGGTTGGAAAGACTGTAAACAATCATGCAAAGCCTGAGAAAATATACTTGGACTATCTATGAAACCTTGGGGTAACCGAGTCCACGTGTATTGGACTCCTCTGTATGTGAATGCAAACAAATATTGGCTGTCAGGGTGCAGAGGTACCGAAAAGAAAGCGGAGCAGAGGTCAATAACAGTGAAAAATTTGGCAGTGGGAGGAATTTGCATTAGGATGACAGCTGGATTAGGCACTACGGGGAACTGACTCTCAACTATTTTGTTAATCCCCCTTAGATCCTGCACTAGCCTGTAACCCCTCCCCCCACTCTTTTTAACAGGGAAGATGGGACTATTTGCTGTGCTGGACGTTCTTACTAGAATGCCCTGTTGTAGCAAGCGCTCTATTACGGGAAAAACTCCTAACTCCACCTCTGGCTTCAGAGGATACTGTGGGATTTTTGGAGCTATCCTACCATCTTTTACTTGCACAACTACTGGAGCTACGTTTGCCATTAATCCAGTGTCCTGTCCATCTTTTGTCCAAAGCGACTCTGGTATCTGAGATGTCATCTCTTCTACTTGGGATGGATTCCTATTTGTCATAATGGAATGTGACATTAATTTTGATGGGGAGTCTAACATGTCTCGTACTTCCTGAGCGTGATTCTCAGGGATGTCCAAGAATACACCTTCAGGAGTACAATAAATGACGCAACCCATTTTACATAGTAAGTCTCTTCCCAGGAGATTAGTTGGTGCAGATGCAGCCAGCAAAAAGGAATGCTTGGTATGCAAAGGCCCTATTGTAATCTCGGCTGGTTTGCTAACAGGGTAGTGCTGGACTACTCCTGTTACTCCCATGGCTGGAATTGTCCTACCAGTGGTTCTCATGCCCACTGTCGAATTTATCACTGACTTGGCCGCCCCTGTGTCTACAAGAAAGTTTAAAGTTTTACCAGCTACATTGATTGCAATCTCTGGTTCGCTTCCAAGACTGGCAATCAACTTAACTGGCTGCAGATTACAGGTATGGCCATACCCCTATTGGGTATGCTGACCTCCCTGAATCCCGCTGGCAGCAACTACTTGTGAGGGAGTTAGCTGGGAACTACCAGAGGCATGCCAATCTCTGTTCGGGGGATATCTTTTTGTTTCCCCTGTATGTGGCTCAAAACTCCGCCTCTGTGGACCCTGCTCCCAATGTCGTGTGTTGTGTTGTTGTCTAGGGGGTTGAAAAGATCTTTGTACATTCTTTGTTCTACATTCTCGTGCAAAGTGTCCCGGTCTGTTACAAGAAAAACATGTTATTACACTTGCCTTACCCACAGGATTCGGTGGTACATACGCAGGCTGCCTTGTGGTCAGCGCCTGTATACTTACGGACATCAACTTATCACTTTGCGACTCCCTGTGCCTAGTGATGTTTCTGTCATGATCAATAGCAGCCTCTCTCAAGCCGGACACTGACAGACCTCGCCAGCACGGTTGCGTGGTCTGAACCCTAGTCTTTAATGTTTCCTTTAAACCATCCATAAGTACAGATACTGCTACTTCTCGATGGTTTGGGTTGGTCTTAATGTCTTCTATACCAGTGTACTTTGCCATTTCTAATAGTGCCCGGTGAAAATATTCTGTTGCCGTTTCGGACTCCTTTTGCTTAATGGAAAATATTTTATTCCATTTAACAACGGCTGGGAAATACTCCTTTAGCTGTAAATTTATCCTTTTTACATTATCCTTGTTGTACACGTCTGTAAGCGGTACATCTTTATCCAATGCACAGTCAGCTAAAAATTGAGTTGCGTCAACATTGGAAGGTAAACAAGCTCTTAGCAGTATCTGCCAATCCTTGTTGTTGGGTTCTACAGTGTTACCTAAATCCCTGATGTATTTTTGGCTAGCAACTAAGTCCTTCCTGGGGTCAGGAAATTCGGACACTATTGTTCTTAATTCCATTCTGGAAAATGGAGTGTACATGGCAATGTTCCTTATGGGAGTGGCTCCAGACACATCTGTTTTTCCATTGGGAACTGCTATTACCCTTACAGGAGCAATTCTAACAGCCTCTTCCTGTGTAGATTCTACAGCTTGTTGTGGTACAATTGTTTCAGTGTAGTGCATGGTGCCGTACTTACCCGTTGACACGACCTCACCTATCCCTCCGCTAGGGGCTTTCACTAATCTCGTGGGTGTCGCTGTGCCTACTGCGGTCTCTGCTATGGTGGCTGCAAGAGAGAGAGCTGAAATTGTTGCTGAATCGTCTTCTTGATCACACTCCTGAGGAAGGTTCAAAACAGGGTACATCTTGCACGGGTTAATACTTGCATGAGTTATTTGGTTAACATCATTAACATTTACAGTGTTACTAAGAGTTTGTGTTTTACAACCCAGTGCGTTTCTCTCCGCAATCAACTTCTCTCCTGCAATGTATGGTGGAGGAGGAGCTGTGGCAATCAACTTCCTGACTGCCCCAGATCCCGCCGCCAGAGCCAAACCTCTCTGTATCTCACCTTCCTGGTGCCATAACTGTAAACAATCATGATGTTGAATTCGTCTCTTTGTTGATTTTACGAGACATATCCTCCTCCTTAAATTTTGTAACACTTCTGGACTAAAGCTACCTATTCTTGGGAATTTGTCCCTGTCTTGTACAGTCATTCTCTCCCATTCATCACATAAAGATTCGGTGTGAATTCCATATTTTTCACACATTACATATCGTGCCGACCCAACTGGTCGGTTCACAGAATCAACCTGAACCAGGGTTGATCGCCCCCTACCTGAGCAACTGGCCCCCATAGTCTGCAGGTGTTGCTTAGTCCTCCTTGGATCTCTGTATCAAGGTTTTCAGCAAGCCTTTTCAGACAACCAAATTACTCCACAGTAGGCCGGCGGTGGCGGTTTACCGAGTACCCCACTCACTCGCCCACCTCGACCAATACGACCTGATCACACCGACGTGGTGCTGGCGTACTCGATACAGGGCCCCTATGGAACCTTCAGTTTACTGGAACATATGAGGGTTACCCGCAGGACACTTACTCTTTCCAGTAAAGGTGGGGTTGTTAGATAGTTCCTGAGTGACCAGCGAACTTCCCTTCCAAAAATAAAAAATTACACAAATCACGTCAGAATGTACAAATAGCGTTTGTGACCACTTTACTCTAATGGTATTAGGTCAGATTACTAACTACTGCACACAATTACGTGCGGTCCAATCGTTCAGTACACGAGCACTACTTGTCATGTACTGAAAGACCAATGGAATCGATGTTTCCGGCCGCGATTCCTTCAGCAAGAGCTTATGGCCTATATGGGTTCTGCACCAACACCCCAGGCGTTGTGCCACTGGACTTTTATAGCGGACCTTTTACCTTACGACCTCCTGGTCTTGTTCCTTATGACCTCCTGGTCTTGTTCCCTTATGACCTCCTGGTCTTGTTACCTTATGGTCCGCTATACTCTAATGCTCAAATATTATTTAACCAGGGATGCCTCCCTAGCCACCGTATATGTCACTTACACGTATGTCCCTTGACGAGTACCCGGCTTTCCTTTTGGTTCCACCTTAAAGTTATATAAACTTTTGTATACAAAACACACTCACTCAACACATGTACACTTTGTTTCTTCTATTTCTGCGCAGAAATTGTCTTTAGGCCAAAAGTGTTACCAATTAGGAGCAGGATCTGTTAAACTAAATTTCAGATTTTCCAAAAATAGATTTGCGTTATTTACCGCTTCGCGTTATCTACCGCTGTGCGTTAATTATCGCCTTTGCGTTACTTCACTTTATCACAACTTGAGCTACGTGGGCGTAACCGGACGCTACGTTGCGTAATGAACGCTGCGTGCGTCTGCCTTTTAGATTGCGTACGCTAGTCTTTGTTAGCGACACGTGTACGCAATGCAAAGGATCCACCGTAACACAATATATTTTTATCAATGTAAATGATCCCTGATCATCTACCGCACACCACACTGACTGCCTTGTATCTCAGACAAACCGTGTGTTTGTTCTATACTTTAACTATTACCTTTACTATGAAATAACAGCAAATCTCTTTTTAGCACTTTCTATCAACTATAAAATTTGGCAAACAGGAATAGTGATATACGAAAAATGAAATACACAAGTGAAAAGAAATGCAGGTATGTATGCGTACGCAAGACAAAAGAAAAATAAACAGTTTTTTTAAAAAGACACAAGCGTTTTGTTCTTACTTCCGGTTACCGGGTTCCTTCAGCACTCTTTGTCTAAGCGAAGCAGACGCTTATCCCGCCAGCACTATGAGACAATCTCCCACCCTTTGCTGGGGGATAATGTCTGCTGATCTACCTAGTGCAGATGTGAGAAGTATAGGACGAGCCCGCAATTGACAATGCTAAATTCCTTGTCGTATAAACAACCCTTTATGAAGCTAAGAACACTGTACGCTGTTTACTTAAGAAGTACCGTAATGGTACGCTATTGGCGTAGCGATCGCTCAGCCGTAGGCGAGACGCTCAAGCGTCACGTTCGCTCACGGCCCAGTGATCACAGAACACGTTATTGGTTATGTCTAGGGGAATGAATCGCTATGGCGTAGCATACGCTCGAGACCACGAGGAGGTCACCAGCGATGCAGACGCTCACAACACTATACCTTTATGTTAAATCCTTATACCAATGAAATACACTGAATACCTTAATGTGAGTACAGGGTGTAAGTGCAACCTTGTGTAACCTGACTATCTACAAAGCTGCTTGAGCGTCACCGACGCTCAAGTGAACACTTATCACTATAGAAAATACACAGATACTGGTTTAGGTTCCAAGGCCTATTAACTGTATTATGTCTAATATATTTGTAAAAGGGGATAACAGTACATATGATACACTACAATATAACAGAGACTTCCTAACCACAGAACTAAACAATAAATACAAAAAGACAATACTACACTGACCTAAATGCAATACAATACAATACTATCTAATACAATACAATACTAGCCTAGTCTAGGGGAGATATGAGAGAACAGAACAGAGAGAGAGAGAGAGAGAGAGAGAGATGAGATGAGAGAAATTGGCTCACAGAAAGACAATGATAACGGAGAGAAACTTACGCACAAAGGGTATGATCGCCTGCGCCTCGATATCCAGCTCCCGGCTATCAGCAGATAACCGTTGATGAGAGAGTGAGAGCTGGATGTGGTCGGCCTGCCTATTTATGCCCCACACACAATGCAATCTCCTGGTCCTACAATCCCATTGTCCATTGGCCGAAGGAATTCGGCCCTGTATCATAACAAAAGGTCATAGGGTGATTCATACAGGTGGGCTGTGACGATTTCCAACAGCTCAGGTGGGTGGGAAACTGGGTTTCCCGCCGCATACCTGAGTATGTGTAATTAATAGAAATGGACATAAACTTCTTATGTCCATAACTATTCGCACGAGCGATTAATACGCTCCAAACCAACACCGGAATATTGCTAATTAAATACTCTTCCGATGGGTACCAAACACTGCTGTATGATTCCTGTTAGACCCTTCGTACGATATAAAGAGGGATTCCTCAGCTCTGGGACATTGTATTTTAACCAAACTTTCACAATCTATCAAAGGGACCATGATCTATAAACTACATTAATTGTGAACATTTGTAACGAATGAGTCGCACGCTACGACTACATAAACTCTACCGTAAATACGCATACCGCGCCTGCGAGTGCACGTTATTGCGGGTATGCGCATCCACGGGAGAGCGCACGCACGCGCAGCGCGGACCAGTGTGCGGTGCAAATATGGCAACGTGCATTGAGACATTTTTCTGACTTTGACAATCTCAATGCACATGTGAAAATGGCGGCGACGCGCGGCTCCTTATATAGAATCCGAGTCTCGCGATAGAATACGAGCCTTGCGAGAATCCGACAGCGGGATGATGACGTTCGGGCGCGCTCGGGTTAGCCGAGCAAGGCGGGAAGATCCGAGTCTGCCTCGGACCCGTGTAAAAAGGCTGAAGTTCGGGGGGGTTCGGATTCCGAGGAACCGAACCCGCTCATCTCTAGTTTCCATCAAGCAAATTATATCCGACGCATAAGATTTAATCTGTCTAAGGATCAAGGAGCGCTTAATCTTGTCATTGATCCCCCGCACATTCCACGACAGAAACTTAACCGACGCCATAACAGGGCATTGTTGTGATTTTGCATAGCACCCGCGGCCAGCCACCGCCAGTGAATACCAAAGAGGATACGCCTGCAGTCAGCTGCAACATAAACATAGCAGAAATAAGCACATTGCACAGCAAAAAATGAAAACACCTCAATGTTAACAATCTAAAATAACCCCCATCCCCACCCCGTATACCACCTAAAACTAGCAGCATACCTGATTCCCTAACAACAGAACACCCTAAGTACTAACAATCCCAACTAAGGCAGAGAGCCCGGTAACATACTCCGCCAATACCAATTAAGGTCAAATTCCTATATCCACTAAGGGGGCCAAGAATTTAATGACCATAAAAGAGGAGAATCTCCCAGCTAAACTCAAAACAAAACCAATCCCCCCCCAGACCAATACCCCCACCCCAACTGAGTAACCGTTTACCCCTTTAAAGACTATATGGCAGGGCAAACACCGAGTTTCTAAGGCCCAAAATCAGCGTAAAGGCAACATCTAGCAATCACCCATCTCCACAGAGCTACCCCCTCCCAATAAAGGCCCGTAAGGGCCGCAGATAGCCCCTCCGTAAATCACATAGCAGCACATCACAAACAGTAGTATATTGACTTAGCTGAGAAATCAGAGACAGGAGTGCAATCAGCAGCCATCGCTCCCCTATTTGAAAAGCGTCCATCTAGCCAAACTGACATCCTGCAGGGAATCATAAGGAACATAACCACAAACAACTATACATCCCTCCCAAGACAATATAACAATAACATATCAAGCATAAACGAAGCAGTATACTTGCAAGTAGGGAAATCAAACACATAAGTTCAATCAGCAGCTAGCGCTCGCCGCGCCGGAAAGCGTCCGTCCAGCCACATTGATGCTTCACGAGGGGTCGTGAAGAATTTTGTTTCCCCATCCGAGACCACCCGCAGTTTAGACGGAAAGAGCATGGCATAGGGGATATTCAATTCTCGCAGCCTGCGTTTCACAGGGACAAACTGAGCTCTATCCTTCTGGACATCGACAGCAAAATCCGGAAAGACTGAAACTGGGGAACCTTTCCACGTAAGGGGGCCCTTGGTGCGGGCCAGTCTCAGAATCACGTCCCTATCCCGGTAATGGAGGAGTTTGGCAATAAACGTACAGGGAGGTGCCCCTGGAGGTAATGGACGCATCGGGACCCTATGGGCGCGTTCCACTGCGAAGTGTGAAGTGAACTCCTCCGCTCCAAATACATCCAACAGCCAACGTTCAAGAAATTTTTCAGGGGAGGCACCCTCTTCTTTCTCCGGGAGTCCGACGAAACGGATATTGTTCCGCCGCAACCTCCCCTCCATATCCGTCATCTTTCTATGTACATCCAGCATCTGAGACTCCAGAGCAGAAGTGCGTCTACCAAGAGGCGTAACCGTGTCTTCCAGCGTGGAGGTGCACGTCTCAACCTCACCGACCCTCTCTCGCACCCGTTGAAGGTCCTGGTGTATAATGGATAAATCCGACTGGACCTGACCGATCCTGTCGGCCAAGCGGGCTTCACTGGCCGTGACCGCATCCAGCACCTTTTGCAGAGCAGCATCGGTGGCATCCGCAGATGAGGAGCCAGCTGACTGAGTAGGCGGCGCAGAGGTCGGCTGCATCTCCTCACTCTGTTGGGACCGCGTCGGCGGATTTCTGACATACTTCTCCAACTTCGCCGCGGCCGCGGCAGACTGATGCGGTTTGACCATTATAACCGAGCGTGCGGCAGGAGGCAAGAAGTATATTAAATAGTATATCAAGAACTGTCCAGGGACGGCCAATAATGACTGAATGTAGTATATCAGAATTATCCAGTCGCTGCTTGCGGGTAAGTACAGTATACCAAAACTGATCAGTGACCGTGTAGAATATCAGGAACCTCTGTTAGCACAGAAGAAATAATTGCAGCAGGATAAAGAAAACTTTCCTCCCCTCCCAGCATATGAGGGACAATAAGTTGAAATGGAGTGTGTGCTAGGAAGCTGAGGTTGACCAGTGTATCACAGGATCTGCAGGGGTTAATATCACTGCTCCTTATCCTAATGGAGCAGAGTTCAGCAAGGCAGCAGTAGTATGGGGAGGGCACAGGCACTTATAGAATCCAGCCGTGCCGTGCACCTCCTCCCCAGCGGCATAGCACAGTGCAGGAGCCGGAGGTACGGGCTGGGGCCGCCGGAGCGAGCAGGGAGAGCGGCGGCGGGTCACGTGGTGATGCAGCGGCTGGGGGAGCGCTCGTCGGCCGGAGCACGAGAGGAGAGGCGCCCGCCACAGCGTCCCCAGCAACAACAGAGGGGAAGCCGCGGACCTGGTGAGCAGCGCTCAGGACGGGAGCCGGATGCAGGTCTCGGTGCGGGCAGCAGGATGGCGGCGTCCCACGTGCAGTAGCAGGCCCAGGGTCCCCGCACACTATATTCACTCCACTGCAGCGGATAGCTTGCTGACGGGTCTCAGAGCGGCCCATGGGCACCCCCACATTATAGTGCTGGTATTGGGGTGGATTGCAGGCCCAGGGGGGGACACAGGATGTTGGACAGGATATAATAGCTGGAGAGACACACAGTCTGTGTGCTACTCCATGTCCGTCGAAGCCACGCCCCCCCCCCGAAAGAGTGTTTAGTGCCGCCGCTCACCTTGTCAGCAAGAGGTTACTTCCAGAAAATGTGGAGAAGATGATGTTCATTAAAATGAATTATAATCAATTCCTCCATGGAGACATTCACCAGCAGCAATTGCCTCCAGAAAGTACACAGGGACCTGAGATGGTGGATTCCAGTGGGGACGAATTAATAATCTGTGAGGAGGGGGATGTACACAGTGAAAGGGGTGATGAATCGGACGATGATGATGAGGTGGATATCTTGCCTCTGTAGAGCCAGTTTGTGCAAGGAGAGATTGATTGCTTCTTTTTTGGTGGGGGCCCAAACCAACCAGTCATTTCAGTCACAGTCGTGTGGCAGACCCTGTCGCTGAAATGATGGGTTGGTTAAAGTGTGCGTGTCCTGTTTATACAACATAAGGGTGGGTGGGAGGGCCCAAGGACAATTCCATCTTGCACCTCTTTTTTCTTTCATTTTTCTTTGCGTCATGTGCTGTTTGGGGAGTATTTTTTGGAAGGGCCATCCTGCGTGACACTGCAGTGACACTCCTAGATGGGCCAGGTGTTTGTGTCGGCCACTAGGGTCGCTTAGCTTACTCACACAGCTACCTCATTGCGCCTCTTTTTTTTCTTCTTTGCATCATGTGCTGTTTGGGGAGTATTTTTAGGAAGGGCCATCCTGCGTGACACTCCTAGATGGGCCAGGTGTTTGTGTCGGCCACTAGGGTCGCTTAGCTTACTCACACAGCTACCTCATTGCGCCTCTTTTTTTTCTTCTTTGCGTCATGTGCTGTTTCGGGAGTATTTTTTGGAAGGGCCATCCTGCATGACACTGCAGTGCCACTCCTAGATGGGCCAGGTGTTTGTGTCGGCCACTAGGGTCGCTTAGCTTACTCACACAGCTACCTCATTGCGCCTCTTTTTTTTCTTCTTTGCGTCATGTGCTGTTTGGGGAGTATTTTTTGGAAGGGCCATCCTGCCTGACACTGCAGTGCCACTCCTAGATGGGCCAGGTGTTTGTGTCGGCCACTTGGGTCGCTTAGCTTAGCCATCCAGCGACCTCGGTGCAAATTTTAGGACTAAAAATAATATTGTGAGGTGTGAGGTGTTCAGAATAGACTGAAAATGAGTGGAAATTATGGTTATTGAGGTTAATAATACTATGGGATCAAAATGACCCCCAAATTCAATGATTTAAGCTGTTTTTTAGGGTTTTTTGAAAAAAAACACCCGAATCCAAAACGCACCCGAATCCGACAAAAAAAATTCGGTGAGGTTTTGCCAAAACGCGTTCGAACCCAAAACACGGCCGCGGAACCAAACACAAAACCAAAACACAAAACCCGAAAAATTGCCGGTGCACATCACTAATTTTGGCATGAACATTATTTACAGACTGTGCACATGAATTATGTAGGCAGCATAGTATTATTTCCTTGGTTAAAGAAACCATTTCACTAGAATCCCTCTATGAGGAAAAACAGAAAGAAAGCTCACCATTTTATTTTGTAAGCCGTGTATCAGTATTTAGTTATCTAGTGAGCACGTTACAGTGAATGTTAATTTGCATGGGATTCAGTCTGTTCTTTAGAAGAGGAATAAAATATGTGCTGCTTCAGTCTGGTGTCTACATTACTGACTCCCGGGGGGACCAGGCCGTATACCAGTTGCTGGACCAGTCAGCACTGCACTGTGTCAGGAGAAGCTACCTGTCAGCAAGTTATACAAACAGACCTCACACTCTATTGTGTCCTAATCTTCCCTTTCACTCTGCACTCTCACCCAAGACACGTGACTAAAGATAAAATTCTGGCATTTCACCAGGTCTTCACTTATAATCCTATATTACAAAGATATGTTATGATATGCGATAAAGCCTGTTTTGCTGGGTAACAAGGCATATGGTTGAGCACACAATTAGTTCAATGGATAATAGTCATTGTACTACAACATGCAAGAACTGTTTCCAAGATATAATAGTTTAAAAAGTGGTATAGTATCAAATATTATTGAACACTAAAGTTGTTTTAATTGTGACAGATAATTTATATTATTGATTAAACAAAACAAATAAAACACTGCATACATGCACACACACATGGGTACACACATGGGTACACACATACACAAGGGCTGACTAAATGGACCTAGGGGGGTCATTCTGAGTTGATCGTAGCTGTGCTAAATTTAGCACAGCTACGATCATTCTACGATCATTCACACTGACATGCGTGGGGACGCCCAGCGCATGTCAGTGCCCCCACCCCCCCCGCAGAAGTGCAAAGGCATCGCACAGCGGCGATGCCTTTGCACTTCAAGAGTAACTCCCGGCCAGCACAGCTTTAGCATGCTGGCCAAGAGCTACTCATCGCTCCCTGGGCCGCAGCGGCTGCGTGTGATGTCACGTAGTTGCTGCGGCCCGCCTCATGTTTGGTCCGGCCACGCCTGCGTTGGCCGGACCGCTCCAAACGCCGCCATTCCGCCCCCTCCCGCCCAGCGACAGCCTCTGCCTGTCAATCAGGCAGAGGCGATCGCAGTCCTGCTACGGCCTTCAGCCATCTGGCATGCGCCGGCGCATGCGCAGTAGGGACCCGTTTGCTCGGCTGCGACAAAAAGCAGTGAGCGAACGGGTCAGAATGACCCCCCTAGACCATACTCCTGGGTGGTAACAAACAAATTGCTGTCTGCTCCCTTTTAGTGCTGTTTCTTTCAACCTTTCCTACCATAAGTGTAAATACTGTATTTGTTAAGATGTCCATTGCAATCCATTTTATTACATTGATTAAAAGTGCCCCTTAAAAAAAAACACTTTCCAGCTACTGGAGATGTAAAAGGTATGCCAGAACAATCACTATGCCCACATAAAAATGGTCTGCAACAGTGGTGTTTTAATGGGAGCAAGAGGAGCCTCATGCCACACACCCAACACCGAAAACAGACTCCACTCAACTGTGTCGAGCAATGGAACTGACCCTCCCTATATCTGGCACTGATCCAGAGGCTTTACTATTTGCTGGACATGTACTATCTTGTAAAAGATATTGGGGGTCATTCCGAGTTGTTCGCTCGCAAGCTGCTTTTAGCAGCTTTGCACACGCTAAGCCGCCGCCTACTGGGAGTGAATCTTAGCTTATCAAAATTGCGAACGAAAGATTAGCAGAATTGCGAATAGACACTTCTTAGCAGTTTCTGAGTAGCTCCAGACTTACTCGGCATCTGCGATCAGTTCAGTGCTTGTCGTTCCTGGTTTGACGTCACAAACACACCCAGCGTTCGCCCAGACACTCCTCCGTTTCTCCAGCCACTCCCGCGTTTTTCCCAGAAACGGTAGCGTTTTTTCACACACTCCCATAAAACGGCCTGTTTCCGCCCAGAAACACCCACTTCCTGTCAATCACATTACGATCATCAGAACGAAGAAAAAACCTCGTAATGCCATGAGTAAAATACCTAACTGCATAGCAAATTTACTTGGCACAGTCGCACTGCGGACATTGCGCATGCGCATTAGCGACTAATCGCTCCGTTGCGAGAAAAAAATACAGAGCGAACAACTCGGAATGACCCCCATTGTCAAAAAGATGGGGCCACTAATAAAGGGAACTGATGGGATGAGGGTAGGGGCTGCATTGGCACGGGTGCTGCACAAGAGTCCCCCAATTAACACCTCTGATCTGCACATTCTTTTGTTATTTCACCACTACAGCTGGAAATGTCCATGGTGAAAAGACTTAAAACATCACTTCAAAGTGCACCAATTTACAACTTTAGGGTGATCACATTCCCTCATTGCCTTCCTCAAACACTGCTCTAGCTGTGCATCTGTGACACTATCACCACCTTTGCTTCCCATCCAGGGGCGGATCCAGAAAAAAATTACAGGGGGGGCACCATAAGGGGCGTGGCTTCATTGGAATGGGCGTGGCTTTGTTTGAATGGGCGTGGTATTGCAGGAAAAGACTACCTTATACCCCAGTTTTGCAACCTGCACGCCCAGACGTTGGCCACCACAGGAAAGAAAAATAATCCTGATTCATGCCCCTTACATTATTTGTCATTTTTCCTCCTTATAGTAATGCCCAGTATACATTATTCCACATACTGCAATGGCCCTTAGACATTATTCCACACACAATAATGCACATGACACAATATGCACACACTGTAATGCCCCAGACACATTATGCCACGCACCGTAATGCCTGTGACACATTATGACAGGAATCGCAATGCCCGTTATACATTATGCTACACACTGCACTGCCCCTGATACATTATAGCACATACAATGTCTGTGACACATTATGCCACACACTGCAATGACCTTGAGACATTATACCACAATGCCCGTGATATAGTATACCATACACCGTAATGCCTGTGACACATACCGCAATGCCCGTTATACCCTATGCCACACACCGCAATGCCCGTTATTTATTATGCCACACTGCAATGACCCTGAGACATTATACCACATACCACAATGCCCGTGATATAGTATACCACACACCGTAATGCCTGACACATTATGACACACACCGCAATGTCCGTGATACATTATGCCACACACTGCAATGACCCTGAGACATTATACCACATATCACAATGCCAGCGATATAGTATACCATACACCGTAATGCCTGTGACACATTATGACACACACCGCAATGTCCGTGATACATTATGCCACACACCGTAATGCCCATTACACATTAAGTCCTACAGTAAGGCTTCTAATTACTTTTCAAATACCTGCTCGTTGTCAGGGGTTTCATGCACTGGGTGTCATGCTCGTTGCCAGGGGTTTCATGCTCTTGGTTCCATGCACGGTGCCAGGGGTTTTCATGCTCAGGGTGTCATGCTCGTTACCAGGGGTTTCATGCACTGGGTGTCATGCTCGTTGCCAGGGGTTTCATGCACTGGGTGTCATGCTCGTTGCCAGGGGTTTCATGCACTGGGTGTCATGCTCGTTGCTAGGAGGTAGTCCTTGTTGCTAGGGCTGTGCTCCCAGTGCCACATATGTCCCCAGTGCCAGATATTCCCCCACGGTGCCAGGTACTCACATGCCCCCAGTGCCAAATATAGCCCCCCCCCCATGTGCCAGGTACACATATACCCCCAGTGCCAGATATTCCCCGACAGTGCCACATATGCCCCCAGTGCCAGATATCGCCCCCCCAGTGCCACATATGCCCCAGTGCCAGATATTCCCCCCCCAGTGCCACATATGCCCCCAGTGCCAGATATCCCCCCCCCAGTGCCACATATGCCCCCAGTGCCATATATGCCCCCAGTGCCAGATATTCCCCCCAGTGCCATATATGTCCCCAGTGCCAGATATTCTCCCCCCCCCTCCCTGCCAAATATGCCCCCAGTGCCAGATATTCCCTCCCCAGTGCCATATATGCCCCCAGTGCCAGATATTCCCCCCAGTGCCATATATGTCCCCAGTGCCAGATATTCTCCCCCCCCCTCCCTGCCAAATATGCCCCCAGTGCCAGATATTCCCCCCCAGTGCGTCCCTCCCCTTCCTCCGCCGCCGCCGCCGCTGCTCCCCCCGCTCCCCTGCTGTTAGGAGGGACACGGAGGGCACAGCACAGTGCACGCCTCCCTGTGTCCCTCCTGTGTCTCCGGCGGCCGCGGGTCACTGTAATAAAGGAAGTGCTCACGAACGGCACTTCCTTTATGAGACCAGCGGCCGCCGGAGACCCAGGAGGGACACAGGAGAGGCGCGCACTGTGCCCTCCGTGTCCCTTCTAACAGCAGGGGAGGAAACGAGACCGCAGACTGACATGCGGACGCTCGTCCGCATGTCAGTCTGCACTAAAAATGACAGGGGGGGCACGTGCCTTGGTGCCCCCCCCCTAAATCCGCCACTGTTCCCATCTATTGTACAATACCCTCCAACTTGACCCGCCCCACTAGGTACAAAATGCTCTGTTTCTGGACTTCCCTCTTAATTTGTTATTGCACTCACCTGTGAAGAAACAGCTTTCTTATCATTTAACTAGTTCAACACAGGTGATGGAAATCATAAATTAAGAGGGAAATCCAGAAACAGAGCATTTTGTACCTAGTGGGGCGGGTCATGTTGGAGGGTCTGTTGTACTCTTTCCTACTTCTTCCTCCATTGGCCAGGCCTATTACTGTGCACAACAAAATCTGGCAAATGGCAATGTGAGTAGCTCCCTCTTAATTTCCTTTGCATAGTAATAGAGTAATGCTAGTGTACATAGAAAACCGTGGCCAAAATAGTGATGACCCATGCCTGCTCCAATTCAGCCCAATCTACCTACCTTGATTTGGCCTATGTCCCATGTCCCTCATTGACTCCAATTTACTTCAATTTTACGGTCACCCTTTGTTTACATCCTATGCTCCCTGTACCTCCTCCCGTTCAGTTGTCTGTCTCTATCATCATTCCTATCTTTATCTCACCCTATATGATCATAATGATTGAGCAGTGAGATGGTATTTCCCTGACCTCCTGCATTTATACTTATCAAGGGGTGGACAGCGCTCTGACCCCCACACCAGTCCGTATTGGGCATTGGAAGATGAGCTTGACACTATTTTATAGATTGTGGAAAGAGTTAATTGATGAAAAGCAAGGTTTGTGGGGAGAGATTTAATAAAGTATCCCCTCTGAAAATATTAAATGAGTCCCCGGCTTAAAGAGGGGAAGTGTTGTTGAATATTGGTGAGTGGGGCTAGGTGTGACCTTTCTGAAAATGATAACACAGCTAATTTCTGAATTAGACCTGCATGCAGTATAGCTTTGTGTACATCATGGAGGAAACAGGAAGTTGTTCCATAGAGGGTTAATGGGTAAAATAGGGATAGGGAGAATTTGGGTGCGCATGCGTCCCACATAAGAAGGAGGACATGAGTAATAAGGCAAGGTTGATGTGTTTTCTATGTGTAGCATCAGTGCTGCCATCAGGGAGGGACTGCCAGGACAGGAATCCCGACCTCGGACACTCGGAGAGATGGGAGAACCTGCTCTTCATATGGCCTGCCTGCTACTTCGGCCATGCAACAAAGTAAGAAATGGGCTTTCTCCTACAGCCCGCAATAAAGTTTATGGTTTTTATTGCAATCCAGCCAGCATGTGTGATGTCATGACACCACACTACTGAAACACAAGAAAAGAGGAGCTGCTGAACATGAGGAGCAGCCAGAACAGAAGAAGAAGTTAGGTGTCATGTCATGAGGATACTGGTTAGATCTGCAGATGAGACACAAAGCAGGGGCTGTCTGCAGAGACAGAAGATGGGAGGCTAGCTGAGGGGACAGAGGGAGGGGGGAGAGCTGAGGTGACAGAGTGGGCTGGCTGGAAAGACAGCAGAAGGGAAGCTGGCTGGACAGTGGCGCACCCAGGGGGGGGTTTCCGAGTACCCAGAAACCCCCCCTCCACTAAAAAAAAAAAAAAAAAAATTTATTTTTTTATTTTTATTTAGCTGTATGAGTATTATTAATGACTGTCTAGCGTCCTCTGCAGCCTGATGTCTTCCTGGTGGCACTTGCAAGTGCAATAAAAGTTTACTTTATTTTAATTATAGTACATATATATCCATGTGCCTACATATATACACATGTATATACATAAATGCAAATCCAAGGAAGAAGGCACTCTGGAGTCATCAATAATGGCAAAGTAGCAAATGTGTATTAAAGGTTCAGGTCGAGTACTTTCGGGGACAGCACCCCGTCCTCAGGACCACACCACAACAGTACAATCATATACATACATACATACATATAAACACACACACACACACACACACACACACACACACACACATATGATATATATATATACATGTGTATATATATGTGTACTGTATGTGTGTGTATATATATATATATATATATATATGTATGCATGTTTAATATGCTATGTATATGTGTATATGGGGTGACTACGATCTCCCGGCGGCCGGCCTCCCGGCGACCAGCATACCGGCGCCGGGAGGCCGGCCGGCCGCCGGCTTACCAACAGTGTGGCGAGCGCAAATGAGCCCCTTGCGGGCTCGCTGCGCTCGCCACGCTACGCGCGCCACACTATTCTATTCTATTGGACCCCCACGAGGGAGAATAAGTGTCGGTATGCCGGCGGTCAGGCTCCCGGCGCCGGTATGCTGGTCGCCGGGAGCCCGACCGCTGGCATACTGAAGACCACCCATGTATATGTATGTGTGTGTGTATGTATATATATATATATATATATATATATATGTGTGTGTAGATATATGTATATATATATATATATATATATATATATATATTTATATATATATACACACACACACACACACACACACAGACACACTAGTTTTACGGACCCAGCATATACTGGGTCACCTCAGTCCCCACCCCCGTGATTGGCTCCGCCCAGTTCTGGAAACCCCCCCATGCAAATCCTGCGTTTGCCACTGCTGGAGATAGAAGGGGCTTGCTGGAGAGACAGAAGGGGGGCTTATCTGGGGAGACAGGGGGAGGCTGGCTGGAGAGACAGAAGGAGGGCTGGCTAGAGATGGAGATACGGGGGGTGGAGAGACAGAAAGGGGCCGGCTGGAGCTGGAGAATCTATATATATCTTCATGCACCTCTTCCAGTACATTTCTAATGCTGTGCATTCAAATCACATCTGCGCCTCTGTGCAAAATAACAGTGTAATGTACTGAATGCAACATAGGCATTTTTAGGAATTTTAGCACATGAGAAGTAGTAAAAAAATTGCTCAACTCTGTGAACATTGGCATTGTGTGTGAATCGGGCCCTTTATGTGCACAGTTGGGGCCCTGAAGTAAATACAATGTTTATCTCACAAGATTGGACTGGTCCTATTGGAGAATAAGCGCTATAGAAAATTATTGTTAATATTATTATTATATTATTAATAATAATAATAATAATAATAATAATAATAATAATAATAATAATAATATAAGAATGGATTAATCTCACTGACCAAACCAGTGGATTTGCAGTTCCCCTCATACAAATAGGGATGGCTGTGAGAGACTCACTGCAATACTTTGGGGTCTGTGTTCTAAGACTTGGAGAGAGAGATAAAGTGGATGAAGATAAAGTGCCAACCAATCTGCTCCTAAATGCCTTGTTACAGGAGTGTTTGAAAAATGACAGATAGGAGCTGATTGGTTGGTACTTTATCTTCATCGACTGTATCTCTCTCCAAGGCTTAGTACATAGGGGGTTATTCCGAGTTGATCGTAGCTGTGCTAAATTTAGCACAGCTACGATCATCTTCCCTGACATGCAGGGGGACGCCCAGCACAGAGCTAGTCTGCCCCGCATGTCAGTGCCGTCCCCCCCCCCCCCCCCCCGCACAAATACAAACGCATCGCCCAGCGGTGATGCTTTTGTATTTCAGGAGTAACTCCCGGCCAGCGCAGCCTCCTCGGCCCGCCCCCCCTACTGTCCGTCCTTCTAAATGGCGGCTTAACACCGCCGTTCAGCCCCCTTCCGCCCAGCGACCGCCTCTGTCTCAGAGGCGATCGCTAGACAGCAACGACTGACATGCACCGGTGCACTGCGGCGCTGGCGCATGCGCAGTTCCGACCCAATCGCTGTACTGCGACAAACTACAGCGAGCGATCGGGTCAGAATGACCCCCATAGACCCCTATATTTCCATCCACTTTATCACTCTCCAAGGCTTAGCACATGGACCTCATGATCTTGTAGGCTGACTGTGGTTAATACTAAAACTGGCTGTCATACTACAGATCTCCTAATCAGCTCCTAACTGCCTTGTTATAGGCTGTGTTTAAAAAAAGACAGTTAGGAGCAAGTTGGTTGTCACTTTATCTCTCTCCAGACTTTGATAAATGTCCCCGTTTGTCACTTACTAGAGTTGGAATACTACACTGTGGGCTTGATTCAGAGATGTATGCTAATGTTGCTGCAACTGCAAATGTGTACGTGGAAACTGTGCGAAAATATGCAAATGCTTAGATTTGTACTGAGATGCACACCTGTGGCTTTGCGAGTCCCAGCTTCTGCATAAAAAGATGCAGCGCAGGTCGCAGATCAGTCGATTATGAAAGTTCAGAGTAGCCCTACGGTAGTGCAATATGACGGTAGGAGGTACTGTATGATGCTGGAGCCATGGCAGGCTAAGGCAAGCCCCGAAAACAGCGCGATAATTGCCCAACTGCGCAAAAATTGGGTTTGCGTCTAGTTCTGTTTCCGACCCTATGTTTGTTTATATTTTTTATTGTGAGAAAGTCACCCAAAATATGACTGCAACAAGGAGAACACCAAGTGTATTCACAAACAGTAGCGGATCTTGCCACGGGCAAGCAGGACTTTTGCCCGGGGCGTCGCCTTCCGGAGGGTGCTGGCGCCATCCGGAGGGCACCGCACCATGGCAAGATCCGCTGCTGCTGTGCCCTCCGCTGACCGCTCTGTCCCCAGGCTGTGTCCCCCTGTGAAGGGAACTAGACGCTACGCGTCTAGTTTCCCTTCGTGGAGAGGACCTTTTGCTGTGCGGTGCGCGATAACGTCATCACGCACCGCTCAGCATTTCAGCGGCGCTACTACTGTACAGGGGGCGTAACTGACCACGCCCCCTGTATTAAGCCACATCCCCCATTTCCTGCCCGGGGCGCAGAGAGGGCTCGAACCAGCCCTGTTCACAAACTACTGATCTTTGGTTATTTGGGACCTAACAATAGGTTTGAGGCGGCGTTAAGGCATATGTGTGTCTGGGTTTTACTTCAAAATAATGGCAATTAGTATAGCAAACAATAAACAGTTTTTGTGTTATCTGTGTGCTAAGCTAATTTACATTGATTTGTGCATTGAATTGTGTTGGCCAGACCCTAGTTGAGGATTCTGAGTTACAAACTAAGCTCAGGATATAAATATTAGAAAGTAATATATCTCCTTTCTCTTGTACACCAGGAGAGAGCTGTCAGCGACACTGTGGATTATTGTATTGTGTCCCTTTTTATACGTGGGTAAATGGTCTGGGCTTCATTGTAAAAGAAATTGAATTTCACACACAATGGGTTTGCAGTTGGCCATGGATGAAACACTTGAGTTTAGGGGAGCATTTTGATCCATCACACCAAAACAACATGAGGTTTGTAAGTCGCATGGTAATTGCCAAGTAAGTGCTCCATTAAGACGACCAAAATCCTATGTTTATAACATGCCTGTTTTATTATAGAGGGTCACTAGTAATCGTATGAATGACTGTTGCTGAAATGCTCCGGATTATAGGATTTCCCTCTGTGACAAAGCCCTCATTTATAACCATGCAGGATTTTCTGCACATGGGAAGGTGTGAGATATAGCTGTATGAATGAAAGCCTCTGTATCTGTCAATCCCGTCAACTCTGTCTCTTCTTGATTTGTTCCATGGTGTGTCAAGGATATCTATAGACATTGTCTGTGTGACAAAGGAATTAATACACCCAAAGCTATGGTAACAATGTTTTATTTAAAATTCAATATAGCAAAGCCATTCATTGTGGAGTTATAGCTTCACAACTCATAGGATTACATTGCTTCAATATGATATATTTATATTTTGCTGCTGGATATGTTGCCATAAGATTATCTAGTCGTAGAAGCATACAACTGCTTAAAAAGACATAGAATTGAGGTGAACATAATGCAGAGGTGCAAACGTGCAATAACCCATTGCAACCAATCAGAAACCTACTTCATTGTCTAAATTACTTTAAATTGATTAAAGTTAATTGCTAATTAGTATTTGCTATAATCTGACTACCCTGAACCCTTACTGTAAACACCAGAAATTTAGCTAGCCATGCTATTTGCCTATAGCAGCCCCCTTTCTTTTAGAGCTGAAGCTCACTGATGCACTATGGTATTCAGGACTTCTGTGAAGAGATGTAATATATATACAACTTAGGCTCAGAGTATAGACAAATTGAGAAGTATAAGATGGTCAGATGCCACAGGCTAAGGGAGCAGTTTGAGAATGGTTGTACACAAAAGCAAAGAAAGAAAGGTTTAATAATACTAAATCAAAGTTATGTATTAGGACTAAATCTGTAGGTAAAAAATGAAGGTCAAACACGCAGCAAGAAGTAATGGTTAGGAACAGTGGTGGAACTACCGACTACAATGGTATAGTGATTGTATGTTCTGCAGGAACAAAGTAAATGTGAGGGTCAGGAAGTTCAATTGAGGTCAAGAATTCAAGCAAAAACAGCATACAGAAAGCGCAAAAACTCAAACCTGGCTATAATAATATGAATTACCACCCTCTTAAATAGATGGCAAGCTCCAATTTGATAGTTTTAATGAGACATCTGACCACATGAAGAGTCATAAGCACTTGCTAGGCATGGCCACAGTAGCAGCTGGCAGGGAACCCAATCCCCAGATGAACACACATTCTCAGGACCATAATAACTGCCTATTTACATTTTATCACTTTAAACCAAGGGCGGGGAACCTTTTTTCTACCAAGGGCCATTTGGATATTTAGAAAATTCTTCGGGGGCCATACAAAAATTATCAACTTAAAAATTAGCCTGCCCCCAGTAGTTATGCCCCAGTAGATATGCCGCAAGTCAGTAGTTATGCCCCCAATCAGTAGATATACCCCCAGTCAGTTGTTATGCCCCAGTAGATATGCCCCCAGTACATATGCCCCCAGTCAGTTGTTATGACCCATTAGATATGCCCCCAGTCAGTTGTTATGCCCCATTAGATATGCCCCCAGTCAGTTGTTATGCCCCATTAAATATGCCCCATTAGATATGCCCTCTAGTAGCACCGCTTACACACACACATTAAAAGGAAAAAAAAAAACACAATACTCACCAGCCCCGCTCCTGCTTCCAGACCATTGCCCTCCGCTTGGCCGTCCGCTACTCAGAACTATGGGAGAGACGTCATGATATCTCTCCCATTGCAATGCACAGCCGCACACGCACACTGCCAGAGCCGGAAGCCAGAGCTCAGTAGTGAGCTCCTGCCTCCGGCTGCTGCTGAGGGTAAGAAGCCAGGCACCCGCTAGTAACAAAATCTCAGTGGGCACCCGGTATCTCCATGGTTAGGTGAGCCTGGCCGGGCCGAATCAAGTGGCTCTGCGGGCCTTATACAGCCCGTGGGCCTGAGGTTCTCCACCCCTGCTTTAAACATTAAAAATGTACCGTAAGTACTGCTTTTCTTACAATTGTTTTTGAGCGTCTGATCGCAACTGATCCCGTTAAAACTGACGGGGCGATAATCAATTGTTTGGATTTTTTTGTGCATGTTGCACCCAAATAGACTGGGTATAGCCACATAAAGTGGCTAAACCAGTCTAATGTTCTGGTTAGCACACTCAAATAGCAGTTTTGGTGTCCAAAACTCTATTCACAATATATGCCCCCCTTGAGTGAAAATACAGTCAATGTGGGTAATTCTGAGTTGATCGCAGCAGGAACTTTGTTAGCAGTAGGGCAAACAATGTGCACTGCAGGGGAGGCAGATATAACATGTGCAGAGAGAGTTAGATTTGGGTGTGGTGTGTTCAATCTGCAATCTAAATTGCAGTGTTAAAATAAAGCAGCCAGTATTTACCCTGCACAGAAATAAAATAACCCACCCAAATCTAACTCTCTCTGCACATGTTATATCTGTCTCCCCTGCAGTGCACATGGTTTTGCCCAACTGCTAACAAAGTTCCTGCTGCGATCAACTTAGAATTACCCCCAATGTGTCCTATTTTGCTCTAGCTGTGCCCAACACATGGAGACTACCTGTTCTTTCTCTCCAATTTTTGGACCCCGAGCAGCTAAAATATGCATAAAGTGTCTGTTTTGTAAATGCTATTCCTATCCTTTTATTAGCTAGAGAGTGTATGTTCCCTCATGCTAACCTTACAGGACAGGCCTTCCTTCATAGTATTCTGCCTGGATTATTCCCAGTATCTACAGTACCTTCTCAGGAAGACTCATCCTTCTCAGATCGGTGGGTGCCACGAATGCTTCTCTTTATCATGTTTTCTTATGTAGCTGCAATGTGATGTTTCTTACATTCCGTGAATATAAATATGGCCCTATTGTTCTCAAGTGATCACCTAGGCGCATTCTCCTTCACTTCTGTATTCTCTTTTATGTGATAACAATGAGATATTTCTGAAATTTATATGCGAGGGGGTATTTATTTGTACATTTTGAAACTTCAGTCACCCTCCACTTGAATCAATACATTTGTCCAAACGTTTTTGTCATTGCTCAAAACATAATTTAAACTCATCTTCTTTGATGCCTTTTAGTACTTTTTCATCTCTTCAATATCAGCAAATTGTTTTCCTTATAAGGTTTCTTTTCATCTGAGGAAATAAAAAAAAGTTGCATGGGGTGAGATCGGGTGAATACGGTGGGTCACATTTGAGTTCTTCTGAATGAACATTGCAGCAGCATGGACCAGCTCTCCATTTAAAATTCCCGCACTTCGCTGATTATCCATACTACAGCTGTCTAATCTATCTCAGCTCAATCTCCATAGTGAGGTACGATCATTATAACCATTCACGGCACAGCTGTACCTGGGAACCATCTCCATAAGTTGGACATTCATGGATCCCCGCTGAGAGGCTGAGACAGCGCTGGCCATTTGTGGCTATACAGATTTCTACCGCCGCCGCCAGCCAAAACGGATGACGTCCTCCGCTGTGAGGCTTTCCATATAACAACATCCCGCTGGTGATTGACGGCTTCTACAACAGCGATTATAGAATACAGCGGGTCTGCTCCACATCTAATACTAGAGGCAATAATTACATCATCTTTACTTACCACTTGCAACCGCACACAGGACCCTGTAGCACTATTCAGGAACCAGCACGGTGGTAATTATTACGACTTATATGCCTCAAGTAACTTTTTAATCATTGTGGAACTATACTATTTCTTGTTACACTGGGACGCCAGTGTTTTCATTAGCAATCATTAATTTAGAGAGAGCTGTGTCCGCGTCTGAATTTTACTCAGTTTTATTGTATGCTATCACAATCAGCACAATCTTGAGATAGTTACATTATTACTCTCCAAAGTGCATTTAAGAAGCTGCCACCTTTGTTTCATTTTAACCTGTTACATGTATCAATTATGTCTTTAGCTGTATGTCCGTCTAATCTAATATTTTGATAAAACTATTTGTATTTAAAAAGAGTTGCATTGAGTCAATTATTCACCCTGCTAGACTGCACTTAATTAATTGATTAATTTATTCATTATAAGTGATTTTTGGAGCGCAGAGCATCTTTTTTCTTTTTTCCCATTAAATTCCATTTCAGTCTAACCAGCTGTTTTTGCTCAGCAGCTCCATGGCTTAATATATATTTTTGAAAAATATTTTTTGAATATCTTCTTTTTAATAAATTTTACTATTATTCAGCGCCAGGTTATACAGTTTGAGTTGATTCTCTAACTGTATTCATATATATGAATACGGTGGGTGAGGCAAAGGTGTAATGCCATTTTTGCTTAAAAATTGCTTAACACTCAGTGCTCTGTGGGCAGGTGTGTTATTATGATGGAAGAACCAGTCACCTGTTTGCCACAAATCGGGAACTTTTTTCCTCAAATTGAGATGCAACCTTTTTTAAACTTCCAAATAAAAACTTTGGTTAACAGTTTGGGGTACAAATTCTGAGTGCACAATCCCTCTCACATCAAAGAAACAAGTGAGCATTGTTTTCACATTTGACGTCACTAAAAATAGGCAAAAGAGTGAATAACTTGTTGGAAAAAAACTGCATTTAAATGCTACCTTCTCCTGCAACGTCAGCAGGGATACTGGCTCAGAAGGATTCTGCAAATAATCACCTAGCAGTGTAAACACCCCGCCCTCTAGAACACGACTCTTTTGGGTACCCCCTCGTACATAAATATTCATGTGTTCAATGCTTAGGACAACAATATGATGCTGGCATCTGAACTAAGGATCAAATAGGGTTGAGGTTACCAAATAGTTAGACTAGATGGGCCAAGTGGTTCTTTTCTTATCTGCTGTCAAATTCTATGTTTCTATGTAACTAAGGGTTTTTCTAGTGTTAGTTGGCCAGGGCTTGTCATGAGGGAATTCATTTACAGTTTTGTTTTGTTTTAAACATTAGTTTTTTATTATGAATTTTTCACATATCATACAGTATTATTGAAAGTATGGACCAGGCAGGGCTGACCAGTCAAAAGTTTTCTTTCCAGTTTATGTGGATTTAGTATATCCATCTATGGAAAGACTATGAATAAGGAAAACATGACAGAAGGAAAAGTGCTGCTTTATTACTAATGTCTATAATTGACCAATTCTGTGTGGGTTAAGCCATATAATTTATTACCAACTGTTTGTAGCCATACATTATTATATTATCTGTATTCATGAACAGGTATTTCCACCAAGAGATACAACGGTTTTGCATTACCATATATACTGTATATATCAAGTGTTCTCCACTATAATGCTAGTTTGGTCAGGGTCATCTTTAGCTGTCAAATAATTTTATATTATTTGTTTGTATCATGAACCCCTCAATGTACAGCTCTGAGTACTAACTTTCAGCTCTATAAATAAAAGATAAGAAGAAGAAAAAGAAGAAGAAGAAGAATACCCCATCCTAGAGCAAAATCTATCTGATAATAAACTGTGAAAGTGAAAGACACACAGGTATCAAAGTAATCCAATTAAATAAAAAATTCCCCTTTCCTAATTAATTCTTGTCTACCCACAGTGGTCATCTGTTTTGATTAGCATGAAGCTATCCTACTGTATGATCCATTGGTGTACAAGCAATGTACATTCAGAGTTGGATCTTCTGGAGTCTTGTGGGCACATAGAGGTCTAAATTACTCTAACCCAATTTTACAGTATGTAATGCTTTTTGCCAAGTGGAGGGTGGAAATGGAAACCTAAAATCATGGTCGTCTCCCATTTTTTGTGGCATTAGAATACTGATCACTTGTGTCTATATGGTCTATAATATGCTCCACTTCTTTTGAGGTGGAACCTTTAAAAATTAACAGCAGTGTTGTTGATAGCTCTCACCTGTGAACTTCCCATTTCCATCAATAAATAGATCAAGGTTGTGGGGCGTTGAAAACACCACTGCCCTGTTGATACAAGTGCTCATCACTGGATGATTACTGCATTGAACTGAGGTTACAGTTGACAACAAACAGTTATCTCAAAACCAAATTTTCCATTTTGAGAGGAATCTATGCTACAGTATCTGATTAGTAAAGTGTACTTGTGTTTAGCTCAGGATATCACAGTTAATTGAAGAAAACATACTATGACATGTTGTGCCAGTTCAAGGCAATAATCTTGACTGCAATAAACTACATAAAAAACAATAATCAGAAAAGTAGTCTCCACACAACAAAACTATTCATTCAAGCGGAAAGTGTCTGGTCCAAAACTACTGAGCATTTTCCTTTAAATACAGAAGGATTACTATACATATCCTTTGCTGTTTTATATTGCAATTAAAAAGAGCTTTTATGCAAACTGCAAAACAGACATAAACACTGTCATTCAAATGTAATAAAATGTCTTCTCGGCCAATGGCCACATCCTTGAACGAGGCAATATATAGGAGAAATAAGAAAAGGATTACAATGCAGATAAACATTATTCATGATTAGAGCACGATGTAATAAATTGGCACTGATTTCATGGGCTATTGCCAGTGGTTTTATTAAAACTTCTTGCCAGTACAATCTATAACTATAAAGTCTCCGTCCTATGTTCTGTAACTGCTTAGCTGCACATGACATGAATCCAACAGTGTATTGTATTAAGCAAGCAATTAAACTCCTTGTAATGGAATCCGGCTCAGGAAGGCATTGGATTCAAGGTTAATTTGGAAAAAATATGAAGTGTTATCAAGTTATTTGTGAGACAAAGCAAACACCCCCTGAATACACTCATAACAGAGGTCAGATTTCATTACACACCAGACGTGCATTGTCTGAATATTTGTGAAGTGCGGTGAAGTGTAGTGATCGCACTCCTCCAGTTATCTACCTCCCGGCAATTATTCTGACCAAAGAGTGACATTTAAGGGCCATGAAAATTGGTGTGTGTTTTAAACACACTAGATTGTTAGCTCTTCAGAGCAGGGCCCTCTTTCCTCTTGTCAAAGCACTCTTCTCGACACATTTCATTCGCAGCTCTCTCATACTCAGCGACCATTTTTACCCATTTTTTCTCCTGCTGGTAGAGGCTCATCTCTATCTATGGCTGCCAGCCCCAAGTAGTACGGTGATTACTCCCTCGCTACTTACATCTAAGCTGTATTTTGTTTTGAGAATTGTGGTGCTCTTTGTTACCTGTACTCTATTTTTGTTATTTATTTACTGTAATGTTAAGTTTTGTCTCCCTGTACTGTCCTTTGCAAAACATTTGTGGCGCCCTATCAATAAATTGTAGTAATAATAATAATAATAATATAATAATAATAATAATAGTAGACTTTCAGAAACAAATGAATATAAAGCACAGCTAACTATAAACATCTATAAAAACTGCATAACAATAAAAGTTACCAAAATACATATCAAGGGATATTTAGGAACACGGTCAAAATATACAGTCACCCAACCAATTGGTTAATGCTTACATTATTATTATTAATGACTTCATTGCTATCATTATTTATTAGTGCATATTTGCACTTTATTAGTATTTAAGCCCCATTGTAATATATAATATTATTATTATTATTATTATTATTATTATTATTATTATTATTATTATTATTACAGGTTGAGTATCCCATATCCAAATATTCCGAAATACAGAATATTCCGAAATACGGAATTCTTTGAGTGAGAGTGAGATAGTGAAACCTTTGTTTTCTGATGGCTCAATGTACACAAACTTTGTTTAATATACAAAGTTATTAAAAATATTATATTAAATGACCTTCAGGCTGTGTGTATAACGTGTATATGAAACATAAAAGCATTCTGTGCTTAGACTTGGGTCCCATCGCGATGATATCTTAGTCTGATATGTAGTTATTCCAAAATACAGAAAAATCCGATATCCAAAATACTTCTGGTCCAAAGCATTTTGGATATGGGATACTCAATCTGTATTATTATTATTATTATTATTATTATTATTATTATTATTATTATTATTATTATTATTATTATTACAATGATGACTATAGTAATAATGGTATTAGTAACAAGAATTGAATAACGTACTAACATATTTTGTATTTATTAACTACCAACATGTTACATTGTAAAGTGTAATTGACTTGTGACTGAAATTCTAGTTTTTCTAGGTTTCAAGGAGGAATTTATTCATATAAATCTATGTATCAAACTCAGCAGAGCAGGAATTCTTATCTTATGTTTTATGGCCCAAGATACTGGATCCCCTTGTCATTTATGTTGGGTCACAAATGTCTCCATTTGACAAAACTATTGTGTACAATAATTTGATATTATTTTTGCAAGTACATAATTATATAATAGCTATTATTTCATAAAATATATAGTTTGTAGACAACAGGCTGGTAATCAAAAGAAAATACAATATACATTTAGTACCATAGGTCCCAGAATCTTTATAGATCTAATCTAGAAAACAGGCCAGAAACAGCTTTGATGATCCAATCATCAGTCTACTCTTGACAGACGATATCAGCCAACAGGTCCTGAAATCATGCAGTGTGTGTACATTCTCCATAATATGCCCATATTGCCTACACTTTATACTGCAGACTTATGTAAATTCAGTGTGGTGTGACAGAAAATCCAATAGTTTATATGGGATCCATTCAGGATCCTGTATGTTGGGATCTCAGCAGTCGGAATACCGACACTGCTCATAATGCCAGCGCTGGGATCCAGACAAGAATCACAAATCCACCGCTGGGATCCCAACAGCCAGAATCCCAAACGTGCATATGCTGGGCTGCTGGAGAAGAAAGCCATGGGAGATGGGGAGGTTAGGTTTAGGCTGTAGGGGGAAGGGTTAGGCACCCCTCAGGGAGAGTTAGGGATAGGATGCGGGGGATGGAGGGCTAGGGTTTGGCTGCGGGGGATGGAGGGTTAGGTTTAGGCTGCAGGAAGTTGGGGTTAGGTTTAGGCACCACCGAGGAGGGTTAGGGTTAGACTGCGGGAAGGAGGAGGTTTAGGTTTAGACTGTGGGAAGGGAGCACTGGCGTATTTATAATAGTGATGAGCGGGTTCGGTTTCTCGGAATCCGAACCACCCCGAACTTCACCCATTTTACACGGTTCCGAGGCAGACTCAGATCCTCCCGCCTTACTCGGTTAACCCGAGCGCGCCCGAATGTCATCATCCCGCTGTCGGATTCTCGCGAGATTCGTATTCTATATAAGGAGCCGCGCGTCGCCGCCATTTTCACTCGTGCATTGGAGATGATAGGGAGAGGACGTGCAGCGTTCTCTCAGTTTCTGTGTTCAGTGTGCTGCAAATATCTGTGCTCAGTGTGCTGCAAATATCTTTGCTCAGTGTGCTTGCAAATATCTGTGCTCAGTGTGCTGAAAATATCTACGTTCTCTGCCTGAAAAACGTTACATATCTATGCTGCATTGTAGTATAGGAGGACAGTGCAGAATTTTGCTGACCACCAGTATATAATATATAGCAGTACGGTACAGTAGGCCACTGCTCTACCTACCTCTGTGTCGTCAAGTATACTATCCATCCATACCTGTGGTGCATTTTAGTTGTACGCAGTATAATATAGTAGGAGGAGAGTGCAGAATTTTGCTGACCACCAGTATATAATATATAGCAGTACGGTACAGTAGGCCACTGCTCTACCTACCTCTGTGTCGTCAAGTATACTATCCATCCATACCTGTGGTGCATTTTAGTTGTACGCAGTATAATATAGTAGGAGGAGAGTGCAGAATTTTGCTGACCACCAGTATATAATATATAGCAGTACGGTACAGTAGGCCACTGCTCTACCTACCTCTGTGTCGTCAAGTATACTATCATCCATACCTGTGGTGCATTTTAGTTGTGCGCAGTATTATATAGTAGGAGAACAGTGCAGAATTTTGCTGACCACCAGTATATAATGTATAGCAGTACGGTACAGTAGTCCACTGCTCTACCTACCTCTGTGTCGTCAAGTATACTATCCATCCATACCTGTGGTGCATTTTAGTTGTACGCAGTATAATATAGTAGGAGGAGAGTGCAGAATTTTGCTGACCACCAGTATATAATATATAGCAGTACGGTACAGTAGGCCACTGCTCTACCTACCTTGGTGTCGTCAAGTATACTATCATCCATACCTGTGGTGCATTTTAGTTGTGCGCAGTATTATATAGTAGGAGGACAGTGCAGAATTTTGCTGACCACCAGTATATAATATATAGCAGTACGGTATAGTAGGCCACTGCTCTACCTACCTCGGTGTCGTCAAGTATACTATCATCCATACCTGTGGTGCATTTTAGTTGTGCGCAGTATTATATAGTAGAAGGACAGTGCAGAATTTTGCTGACCACCAGTATATAATATATAGCAGTACGGTACAGTAGGCCACTGCTCTACCTACCTCTGTGTTGTCAAGTATACTATCCATCAATACCTGTGGTGCATTTTAGTTGTGCGCAGTATTATATAGTAGGAGGACAGTGCAGAATTTTGCTGACCACCAGTATATAATATATAGCAGTACGGTACAGTAGTCCACTGCTCTACCTACCTCTGTGTCGTCAAGTATACTATCATCCATACCTGTGGTGCATTTTAGTTGTGCGCAGTATTATATAGTAGGAGGACAGTGCAGAATTTTGCTGACCACCAGTATATAATATATAGCAGTACGGTACAGTAGTCCACTGCTCTACCTACCTCTGTGTCGTCAAGTATACTATCCATCAATACCTGTGGTGCATTTTAGTTGTGCGCAGTATTATATAGAAGGAGGACAGTGCAGAATTTTGCTGACCACCAGTATATAATATATAGCAGTACGGTACAGTAGGCCACTGCTCTACCTACCTCTGTGTCGTCAAGTATACTATCCATCCATACCTATGGTGCATTTTAGTTGTGCGCAGTATTATATAGTAGGAGGACAGTGCAGAATTTTGCTGACCACCAGTATATAATATATAGCAGTACGGTACAGTAGTCCACTGCTCTACCTACCTCTGTGTCGTCAAGTATACTATCCATCCATACCTGTGGTGCATTTTAGTTGTACGCAGTATAATATAGTAGGAGGAGAGTGCAGAATTTTGCTGACCACCAGTATATAATATATAGCAGTACGGTACAGTAGGCCACTGCTCTACCTACCTCTGTGTCGTCAAGTATACTATCCATCCATACCTGTGGTGCATTTTAGTTGTGCGCAGTATTATATAGTAGGAGGACAGTGCAGAATTTTGCTGACCACCAGTATTTAATATATAGCAGTACGGTACAGTTGGCCACTGCTCTACCTACCTCTGTGTTGTCAAGTATACTATCGATCCATACCTGTGGTGCATTTTAGTTGTGCGCAGTATTATATAGTAAGAGGACAGTGCAGAATTTTGCTGACCACCAGTATATAATATATAGCAGTACGGTACAGTAGTCCACTGTTCTACCTACCTCTGTGTCGTCAAGTATACTATCCATCAATACCTGTGGTGCATTTTAGTTGTGCGCAGTATTATATAGTAGGAGGACAGTGCAGAATTTTGCTGACCACCAGTATATAATATATAGCAGTACGGTACAGTAGGCCACTGCTTTACCTACCTCTGTGTCGTCAAGTATACTATCCATCCATACCTGTGGTGCATTTTAGTTGTGCGCAGTATTATATAGTAGGAGGACAGTGCAGAATTTTGCTGACCACCAGTATATAATATATAGCAGTACAGTACAGTAGTCCACTGCTCTACCTACCTCTGTGTCGTCAAGTATACTATCCATCCATACCTGTGGTGCATTTTAGTTGTACGCAGTATAATATAGTAGGAGGAGAGTGCAGAATTTTGCTGACCACCAGTATATAATATATAGCAGTACGGTACAGTAGGCCACTGCTCTACCTACCTCGGTGTCGTCAAGTATACTATCATCCATACCTGTGGTGCATTTTAGTTGTGCGCAGTATTATATAGTAGGAGGACAGTGCAGAATTTTGCTGACCACCAGTATATAATGTATAGCAGTACGGTACAGTAGTCCACTGCTCTACCTACCTCTGTGTCGTCAAGTATACTATCCATCCATACCTGTGGTGCATTTTAGTTGTGCGCAGTATTATATAGTAGGAGGACAGTGCAGAATTTTGCTGACCACCAGTATTTAATATATAGCAGTACGGTACAGTAGGCCACTGCTCTACCTACCTCTGTGCCGTCAAGTATACTATCCATCCATACCTGTGGTGCATTTTAGTTGTGCGCAGTATTATATAGTAAGAGGACAGTGCAGAATTTTGCTGACCACCAGTATATAATATATAGCAGTACGGTACAGTAGTCCACTGCTCTACCTACCTCTGTGTCGTCAAGTATACTATCCATCCATACCTGTGGTGCATTTTAGTTGTGCGCAGTATTATATAGTAGGAGGACAGTGCAGAATTTTGCTGACCACCAGTATATAATATATAGCAGTACGGTACAGTAGGCCACTGCTCTACCTACCTCTGTGTCGTCAAGTATACTATCCATCCATACCTGTGGTGCATTTTAGTTGTGCGCAGTATTATATAGTAGGAGGACAGTGCAGAATTTTGCTGACCACCAGTATATAATATATAGCAGTACGGTATAGTAGGCCACTGCTCTACCTACCTCGGTGTCGTCAAGTATACTATCATCCATACCTGTGGTGCATTTTAGTTGTGCGCAGTATTATATAGTAGAAGGACAGTGCAGAATTTTGCTGACCACCAGTATATAATATATAGCAGTACGGTACAGTAGGCCACTGCTCTACCTACCTCTGTGTCGTCAAGTATACTATCCATCCATACCTGTGGTGCATTTAAGTTGTGCGCAGTATTATATAGTAGGAGGACAGTGCAGAATTTTGCTGACCACCAGTATATAATATATAGCAGTACGGTACAGTAGTCCACTGCTCTACCTACCTCTGTGTCGTCAAGTATACTATCCATCCATACCTGTGGTGCATTTTAGTTGTACGCAGTATAATATAGTAGGAGGAGAGTGCAGAATTTTGCTGACCACCAGTATATAATATATAGCAGTACGGTACAGTAGGCCACTGCTCTACCTACCTCTGTGTTGTCAAGTATACTATCATCCATACCTGTGGTGCATTTTAGTTGTGCGCAGTATTATATAGTAGGAGAACAGTGCAGAATTTTGCTGACCACCAGTATATAATGTATAGCAGTACGGTACAGTAGTCCACTGCTCTACCTACCTCTGTGTCGTCAAGTATACTATCCATCCATACCTGTGGTGCATTTTAGTTGTGCGCAGTATTATATAGTAGGAGGACAGTGCAGAATTTTGCTGACCACCAGTATTTAATATATAGCAGTACGGTACAGTTGGCCACTGCTCTACCTACCTCTGTGTTGTCAAGTATACTATCGATCCATACCTGTGGTGCATTTTAGTTGTGCGCAGTATTATATAGTAAGAGGACAGTGCAGAATTTTGCTGACCACCAGTATATAATATATAGCAGTACGGTACAGTAGTCCACTGTTCTACCTACCTCTGTGTCGTCAAGTATACTATCCATCAATACCTGTGGTGCATTTTAGTTGTGCGCAGTATTATATAGTAGGAGGACAGTGCAGAATTTTGCTGACCACCAGTATATAATATATAGCAGTACGGTACAGTAGGCCACTGCTTTACCTACCTCTGTGTCGTCAAGTATACTATCCATCCATACCTGTGGTGCATTTTAGTTGTGCGCAGTATTATATAGTAGGAGGACAGTGCAGAATTTTGCTGACCACCAGTATATAATATATAGCAGTACAGTACAGTAGTCCACTGCTCTACCTACCTCTGTGTCGTCAAGTATACTATCCATCCATACCTGTGGTGCATTTTAGTTGTACGCAGTATTATATAGTAGGAGGAGAGTGCAGAATTTTGCTGACCACCAGTATATAATATATAGCAGTACGGTACAGTAGGCCACTGCTCTACCTACCTCGGTGTCGTCAAGTATACTATCATCCATACCTGTGGTGCATTTTAGTTGTGCGCAGTATTATATAGTAGGAGGACAGTGCAGAATTTTGCTGACCACCAGTATATAATGTATAGCAGTACGGTACAGTAGTCCACTGCTCTACCTACCTCTGTGTCGTCAAGTATACTATCCATCCATACCTGTGGTGCATTTTAGTTGTGCGCAGTATTATATAGTAGGAGGACAGTGCAGAATTTTGCTGACCACCAGTATTTAATATATAGCAGTACGGTACAGTTGGCCACTGCTCTACCTACCTCTGTGTTGTCAAGTATACTATCGATCCATACCTGTGGTGCATTTTAGTTGTGCGCAGTATTATATAGTAAGAGGACAGTGCAGAATTTTGCTGACCACCAGTATATAATATATAGCAGTACGGTACAGTAGTCCACTGTTCTACCTACCTCTGTGTCGTCAAGTATACTATCCATCAATACCTGTGGTGCATTTTAGTTGTGCGCAGTATTATATAGTAGGAGGACAGTGCAGAATTTTGCTGACCACCAGTATATAATATATAGCAGTACGGTACAGTAGGCCACTGCTTTACCTACCTCTGTGTCGTCAAGTATACTATCCATCCATACCTGTGGTGCATTTTAGTTGTGCGCAGTATTATATAGTAGGAGGACAGTGCAGAATTTTGCTGACCACCAGTATATAATATATAGCGGTACGGTACAGTAGTCCACTGCTCTACCTACCTCTGTGTCGTCAAGTATACTATCCATCCATACCTGTGGTGCATTTTAGTTGTACGCAGTATAATATAGTAGGAGGAGAGTGCAGAATTTTGCTGACCACCAGTATATAATATATAGCAGTACGGTACAGTAGGCCACTGCTCTACCTACCTCGGTGTCGTCAAGTATACTATCATCCATACCTGTGGTGCATTTTAGTTGTGCGCAGTATTATATAGTAGGAGGACAGTGCAGAATTTTGCTGACCACCAGTATATAATATATAGCAGTACGGTACAGTAGGCCACTGCTTTACCTACCTCTGTGTCGTCAAGTATACTATCCATCCATACCTGTGGTGCATTTTAGTTGTGCGCAGTATTATATAGTAGGAGGACAGTGCAGAATTTTGCTGACCACCAGTATATAATATATAGCAGTACGGTACAGTAGTCCACTGCTCTACCTACCTCTGTGTCGTCAAGTATACTATCCATCCATACCTGTGGTGCATTTTAGTTGTACGCAGTATAATATAGTAGGAGGACAGTGCAGAATTTTGCTGACCACCAGTATATAATATATAGCAGTACGGTACAGTAGGCCACTGCTCTACCTACCTCGGTGTCGTCAAGTATACTATCATCCATACCTGTGGTGCATTTTAGTTGTGCGCAGTATTATATAGTAGGAGGACAGTGCAGAATTTTGCTGACCACCAGTATATAATGTATAGCAGTACGGTACAGTAGTCCACTGCTCTACCTACCTCTGTGTCGTCAAGTATACTATCCATCCATACCTGTGGTGCATTTTAGTTGTGCGCAGTATTATATAGTAGGAGGACAGTGCAGAATTTTGCTGACCACCAGTATTTAATATATAGCAGTACGGTACAGTAGGCCACTGCTCTACCTACCTCTGTGCCGTCAAGTATACTATCCATCCATACCTGTGGTGCATTTTAGTTGTGCGCAGTATTATATAGTAAGAGGACAGTGCAGAATTTTGCTGACCACCAGTATATAATATATAGCAGTACGGTACAGTAGTCCACTGCTCTACCTACCTCTGTGTCGTCAAGTATACTATCCATCCATACCTGTGGTGCATTTTAGTTGTGCGCAGTATTATATAGTAGGAGGACAGTGCAGAATTTTGCTGACCACCAGTATATAATATATAGCAGTACGGTACAGTAGGCCACTGCTCTACCTACCTCTGTGTCGTCAAGTATACTATCCATCCATACCTGTGGTGCATTTTAGTTGTGCGCAGTATTATATAGTAGGAGGACAGTGCAGAATTTTGCTGACCACCAGTATATAATATATAGCAGTACGGTATAGTAGGCCACTGCTCTACCTACCTCGGTGTCGTCAAGTATACTATCATCCATACCTGTGGTGCATTTTAGTTGTGCGCAGTATTATATAGTAGAAGGACAGTGCAGAATTTTGCTGACCACCAGTATATAATATATAGCAGTACGGTACAGTAGGCCACTGCTCTACATACCTCTGTGTTGTCAAGTATACTATCCATCAATACCTGTGGTGCATTTTAGTTGTGCGCAGTATTATATAGTAGGAGGACAGTGCAGAATTTTGCTGACCACCAGTATATAATATATAGCAGTACGGTACAGTAGTCCACTGCTCTACCTACCTCTGTGTCGTCAAGTATACTATCATCCATACCTGTGGTGCATTTTAGTTGTGCGCAGTATTATATAGTAGGAGGACAGTGCAGAATTTTGCTGACCACCAGTATATAATATATAGCAGTACGGTACAGTAGTCCACTGCTCTACCTACCTCTGTGTCGTCAAGTATACTATCCATCAATACCTGTGGTGCATTTTAGTTGTGCGCAGTATTATATAGAAGGAGGACAGTGCAGAATTTTGCTGACCACCAGTATATAATATATAGCAGTACGGTACAGTAGGCCACTGCTCTACCTACCTCTGTGTCGTCAAGTATACTATCCATCCATACCTGTGGTGCATTTTAGTTGTGCGCAGTATTATATAGTAGGAGGACAGTGCAGAATTTTGCTGACCACCAGTATATAATATATAGCAGTACGGTACAGTAGGCCACTGCTCTACCTACCTCTGTGTCGTCAAGTATACTATCCATCCATACCTGTGGTGCATTTTAGTTGTGCGCAGTATTATATAGAAGGAGGACAGTGCAGAATTTTGCTGACCACCAGTATATAATATATAGCAGTACGGTACAGTAGGCCACTGCTCTACCTACCTCTGTGTCGTCAAGTATACTATCCATCCATACCTGTGGTGCATTTTAGTTGTACGCAGTATAATATAGTAGGAGGAGAGTGCAGAATTTTGCTGACCACCAGTATATAATATATAGCAGTACGGTACAGTAGGCCACTGCTCTACCTACCTCTGTGTCGTCAAGTATACTATCATCCATACCTGTGGTGCATTTTAGTTGTGCGCAGTATTATATAGTAGGAGAACAGTGCAGAATTTTGCTGACCACCAGTATATAATGTATAGCAGTACGGTACAGTAGTCCACTGCTCTACCTACCTCTGTGTCGTCAAGTATACTATCCATCCATACCTGTGGTGCATTTTAGTTGTGCGCAGTATTATATAGTAGGAGGACAGTGCAGAATTTTGCTGACCACCAGTATATAATATATAGCAGTACGGTACAGTAGGCCACTGCTTTACCTACCTCTGTGTCGTCAAGTATACTATCCATCCATACCTGTGGTGCATTTTAGTTGTGCGCAGTATTATATAGTAGGAGGACAGTGCAGAATTTTGCTGACCACCAGTATATAATATATAGCAGTACAGTACAGTAGTCCACTGCTCTACCTACCTCTGTGTCGTCAAGTATACTATCCATCCATACCTGTGGTGCATTTTAGTTGTGCGCAGTATTATATAGTAGGAGGACAGTGCAGAATTTTGCTGACCACCAGTATATAATATATAGCAGTACGGTACAGTAGGCCACTGCTCTACCTACCTCTGTGTCGTCAAGTATACTATCCATCCATACCTGTGGTGCATTTTAGTTGTGCGCAGTATTATATAGTAGGAGGACAGTGCAGAATTTTGCTGACCACCAGTATATAATATATAGCAGTACGGTACAGTAGGCCACTGCTCTACCTACCTCGGTGTCGTCAAGTATACTATCATCCATACCTGTGGTGCATTTTAGTTGTGCGCAGTATTATATAGTAGAAGGACAGTGCAGAATTTTGCTTACCACCAGTATATAATATATAGCAGTACGGTACAGTAGGCCACTGCTCTACCTACCTCTGTGTTGTCAAGTATACTATCCATCAATACCTGTGGTGCATTTTAGTTGTGCGCAGTATTATATAGTAGGAGGACAGTGCAGAATTTTGCTGACCACCAGTATATAATATATAGCAGTACGGTACAGTAGTCCACTGCTCTACCTACCTCTGTGTCGTCAAGTATACTATCATCCATACCTGTGGTGCATTTTAGTTGTGCGCAGTATTATATAGTAGGAGGACAGTGCAGAATTTTGCTGACCACCAGTATATAATATATAGCAGTACGGTACAGTAGTCCACTGCTCTACCTACCTCTGTGTCGTCAAGTATACTATCCATCAATACCTGTGGTGCATTTTAGTTGTGCGCAGTATTATATAGAAGGAGGACAGTGCAGAATTTTGCTGACCACCAGTATATAATATATAGCAGTACGGTACAGTAGGCCACTGCTCTACCTACCTCTGTGTCGTCAAGTATACTATCCATCCATACCTGTGGTGCATTTTAGTTGTGCGCAGTATTATATAGTAGGAGGACAGTGCAGAATTTTGCTGACCACCAGTATATAATATATAGCAGTACGGTACAGTAGTCCACTGCTCTACCTACCTCTGTGTCGTCAAGTATACTATCCATCCATACCTGTGGTGCATTTTAGTTGTACGCAGTATAATATAGTAGGAGGAGAGTGCAGAATTTTGCTGACCACCAGTATATAATATATAGCAGTACGGTACAGTAGGCCACTGCTCTACCTACCTCTGTGTCGTCAAGTATACTATCATCCATACCTGTGGTGCATTTTAGTTGTGCGCAGTATTATATAGTAGGAGAACAGTGCAGAATTTTGCTGACCACCAGTATATAATGTATAGCAGTACGGTACAGTAGTCCACTGCTCTACCTACCTCTGTGTCGTCAAGTATACTATCCATCCATACCTGTGGTGCATTTTAGTTGTGCGCAGTATTATATAGTAGGAGGACAGTGCAGAATTTTGCTGACCACCAGTATTTAATATATAGCAGTACGGTACAGTTGGCCACTGCTCTACCTACCTCTGTGTTGTCAAGTATACTATCGATCCATACCTGTGGTGCATTTTAGTTGTGCGCAGTATTATATAGTAAGAGGACAGTGCAGAATTTTGCTGACCACCAGTATATAATATATAGCAGTACGGTACAGTAGTCCACTGTTCTACCTACCTCTGTGTCGTCAAGTATACTATCCATCAATACCTGTGGTGCATTTTAGTTGTGCGCAGTATTATATAGTAGGAGGACAGTGCAGAATTTTGCTGACCACCAGTATATAATATATAGCAGTACGGTACAGTAGGCCACTGCTTTACCTACCTCTGTGTCGTCAAGTATACTATCCATCCATACCTGTGGTGCATTTTAGTTGTGCGCAGTATTATATAGTAGGAGGACAGTGCAGAATTTTGCTGACCACCAGTATATAATATATAGCAGTACAGTACAGTAGTCCACTGCTCTACCTACCTCTGTGTCGTCAAGTATACTATCCATCCATACCTGTGGTGCATTTTAGTTGTACGCAGTATAATATAGTAGGAGGAGAGTGCAGAATTTTGCTGACCACCAGTATATAATATATAGCAGTACGGTACAGTAGGCCACTGCTCTACCTACCTCGGTGTCGTCAAGTATACTATCATCCATACCTGTGGTGCATTTTAGTTGTGCGCAGTATTATATAGTAGGAGGACAGTGCAGAATTTTGCTGACCACCAGTATATAATGTATAGCAGTACGGTACAGTAGTCCACTGCTCTACCTACCTCTGTGTCGTCAAGTATACTATCCATCCATACCTGTGGTGCATTTTAGTTGTGCGCAGTATTATATAGTAGGAGGACAGTGCAGAATTTTGCTGACCACCAGTATTTAATATATAGCAGTACGGTACAGTAGGCCACTGCTCTACCTACCTCTGTGCCGTCAAGTATACTATCCATCCATACCTGTGGTGCATTTTAGTTGTGCGCAGTATTATATAGTAAGAGGACAGTGCAGAATTTTGCTGACCACCAGTATATAATATATAGCAGTACGGTACAGTAGTCCACTGCTCTACCTACCTCTGTGTCGTCAAGTATACTATCCATCCATACCTGTGGTGCATTTTAGTTGTGCGCAGTATTATATAGTAGGAGGACAGTGCAGAATTTTGCTGACCACCAGTATATAATATATAGCAGTACGGTACAGTAGGCCACTGCTCTACCTACCTCTGTGTCGTCAAGTATACTATCCATCCATACCTGTGGTGCATTTTAGTTGTGCGCAGTATTATATAGTAGGAGGACAGTGCAGAATTTTGCTGACCACCAGTATATAATATATAGCAGTACGGTATAGTAGGCCACTGCTCTACCTACCTCGGTGTCGTCAAGTATACTATCATCCATACCTGTGGTGCATTTTAGTTGTGCGCAGTATTATATAGTAGAAGGACAGTGCAGAATTTTGCTGACCACCAGTATATAATATATAGCAGTACGGTACAGTAGGCCACTGCTCTACCTACCTCTGTGTTGTCAAGTATACTATCCATCAATACCTGTGGTGCATTTTAGTTGTGCGCAGTATTATATAGTAGGAGGACAGTGCAGAATTTTGCTGACCACCAGTATATAATATATAGCAGTACGGTACAGTAGTCCACTGCTCTACCTACCTCTGTGTCGTCAAGTATACTATCATCCATACCTGTGGTGCATTTTAGTTGTGCGCAGTATTATATAGTAGGAGGACAGTGCAGAATTTTGCTGACCACCAGTATATAATATATAGCAGTACGGTACAGTAGTCCACTGCTCTACCTACCTCTGTGTCGTCAAGTATACTATCCATCAATACCTGTGGTGCATTTTAGTTGTGCGCAGTATTATATAGAAGGAGGACAGTGCAGAATTTTGCTGACCACCAGTATATAATATATAGCAGTACGGTACAGTAGGCCACTGCTCTACCTACCTCTGTGTCGTCAAGTATACTATCCATCCATACCTGTGGTACATTTTAGTTGTGCGCAGTATTATATAGTAGGAGGACAGTGCAGAATTTTGCTGACCACCAGTATATAATATATAGCAGTACGGTACAGTAGTCCACTGCTCTACCTACCTCTGTGTCGTCAAGTATACTATCCATCCATACCTGTGGTGCATTTTAGTTGTGCGCAGTATTATATAGTAGGAGGACAGTGCAGAATTTTGCTGACCACCAGTATATAATATATAGCAGTACGGTACAGTAGTCCACTGCTCTACCTACCTCTGTGTCGTCAAGTATACTATCCATCCATACCTGTGGTGCATTTTAGTTGTGCGCAGTATTATATAGTAGGGGGACAGTGCAGAATTTTGCTGACCACCAGTATATATACAGCAGTACGGTACAGTAGTCCATTGCTCTACCTCTGTGTCATCAAGTATACTACAAAAGTTCAGTACAATGACCCAAAAATCAAAATTAAAAGCATCTGATGAGAAGCGTAAACTTGCCAATATGCCATTTACGACACGGAGTGGCTAGGAACGGCTGAAGCCCTGGCCTATGTTCATGGCTAGTGGTTCAGATTCACATGAGGATAGAAGCACTCATCCTCTCGCTAGAAAACTGCAGTGCCACTCCTAGGTGGGCCAGGTGTTTGTGTCGGCCACTTGGGTCGCTTAGCTTAGCCATCCAGCGACCTTGGTGCACCTCTTTTTTTCTTTGCATCATGTGCTGTTTCTGGACTATTTTTTAAATCGGCCATCCTGTCTGACACTGCAGTGCCACTCCTAGATGAGCCAGGTGTTTGTGTCGGCCACTTGGGTCGCTTAGCTTAGCCATCCAGCGACCTTGGTGCACCTCTTTTTTTCTTTGCATCATGTGCTGTTTAGGGACTATTTTTTTGAAGTGCCATCCTGTCTGACACTGCAGTGCCACTCCTAGATGGGCCAGGTGTTTGTGTCGGCCACTTGGGTCGCTTAGCTTAGTCACACAGCGACCTTGGTGCACCTCTTTTTTTCTTTGCATCATGTGCTATTTGGGGACTATTTTTTAAATCAGCCATCCTGTCTGACACTGCAGTGCCACTCCTAGATGAGCCAGGTGTTTGTGTCGACTACTTGGGTCGCTTAGCTTAGCCATCCAGCGACCTTGGTGCACCTCTTTTTTTCTTTGCATCATGTGCTGTTTAGGGACTATTTTTTTGAAGTGCCATCCTGTCTGATACTGCAGTGCCACTCCTAGATGGGCCAGGTGTTTGTGACGGCCACTTGGGTCGCTTAGCTTAGTCATCCAGCGACCTTGGTGCAAATTTTAGGACTAAAAATAATATTGTGAGGTGTGAGGTGTTCAGAATAGACTGGAAATTAGTGTAAATTATGGTTATTGAGGTTAATAATACTATGGGATCAAAATGACCCCCAAATTCTATGATTTAAGCTGTTTTTGAGGGTTTTTTGTAAAAAAAAAACGAATCCAAAACACACCCGATTCCAACAAAAAAATTTCAGGGAGGTTTTGCCAAAACGCGTCCGAATCCAAAACACGGCCGCGGAACCGAATCCTAAAACCAAAACACAAAACCCGAAAAATTTCCGGTGCACATCACTAATTTATAATTAGTGCAGTGTAAGCGGTGCACACAGGCCCCAGGGTCCAGGTGGGCCCACACCGCACACTCTGCACCCATTATTTTTAATACTTAGTCCAGTGGCGCAGCAGCAGTGCTTTAGAAATCACTGGGAAAATGGCACAGTCCCATTGTCCCAATGTTTTGCACATGTGTAGTTGGAAAATCACTGGGGTAATTGCGCTCTAGTCTCTGGGACAGTGCTAGGGTCCCCTAGTGCCCAGAGCTCTGCAGTGCTGCCAGCTAGAGAGGAGGGGGTCCAGATGGAGCCTGCAAACGGGCCTCCTCCACTCTAGATACACCCCTGGTAGGGAGGGTTAGGGGGTATTGGGGAAGGTAAGTATACCTGTAAGTATACCTGTCAGGATTCCCACTATCAGGATGCTGCAGTTGGTATTTCATACCCAGCGTGTTTATACCTAGCTTAAGAGCAAAAATTATTCACTTTAAAATAAGCTTAGTTTTTATGTACTGTAGTTGGGCAGTAGTCAGCTGATTTAGAGGTACTGTAGGTGCAAAATTTTCCCGTATGCAGAATTTGAAACTGAGCAAATCATGTTGCACTACAAGGTGCAGAAATACAAACTTTATTGCATGGAGGGCAAATACTGTACTGCATACACATGCATGCTGCTCACAAACTCTATAAGCTGTCATTTAGCCAGGCTGGCTAGACAGAGCTTTCTCACAACTTAACAGTAAAGCAGGTTACACATTTAATATTTTCTTCCTGCAGCACAAAATGTTTTTATGCATACATTTTGCCACAAGAAGAATTGTTTGCTCCTAAATCTATATTAAGCATTTGATATGTAAGCAAATACATATCTAGGCATAGAACTGCTGTCTACTGCCTGTTTTTTTTTATGGACAATCTAAAGCTTTAAAATGAATACAAAAAAATGAAGGATTTTAAAAGAGGTGAGTGACCCTCCCATAGTTTGATTCTGCAATTTAATCTGCTAAAAAACAAACAAACATATTTTCAGGTGTATAAACAGTAGTGTGCAAAAGTTTTAGGCAGGTGTGGAAAAATGCTGCAAAGTAAGAATGCTTTAAAAAATAGAAGTCTTAATAGTTTATTCTTCTCAATTAACAAAATGCAAAGTGAATGAACAGAAAAACCTAAATCAAATCAATATTTGTTATAACCAGTGGCGGATTCAGGCGGGGGGAGGGTGGGCGCCAAGGAACTTGCCCCCCCTGTTGTTTTTTTACAAGTTTTTTTAATTTGATTTATTTTGCTGCGGCAAGTTACCAACATGCACGGGCCACCCGGAAGCTAGCCAGTCCATCCGCCAGTCAGCAGGATAACGCTGCTGACTGTCAGTCAGTGTGGGCCCTCCCCTGCATGATCATCCCAGCTCCACCTCCCCAATTCTGCTTAGCGGGCTAGGCGGATTGATCATGGCTCCATGCAGACGCCAAACCAGCAGCCGCCAGACCAGAGACCAGTCACGCCCCACCTTTCTTCTGTCAGCTGTCTCACAGTACCAGACACCGGCAGCAGCTACCACCAGCCCAGTCACCCCCTGCCTACCCAATCACCAACTATCTCCCTGTCACCCACTGCCATTCCTGGTTACCCCTGCTTCTCCTTTCACCCAATGCCTACCCAGTCACCAACTAATTCCCTATCTCTCTCTGCCTGTCATTCTCTGCCTCTCATTGTCACCCATTACCTCATCCTTTGCCTCTCCTCTGCTTCACTGTCTCCCTATCATCCTCTCTCTCCGGTAACCCTCTGCCTCTACAAGGCATCACACTCCTAGTCACCCTCTGTTTCTCCCTATCACTTGCTGCCTTTCCCTATCACCTTCTCCTTGTTACTCACTGCTTTTTCCTGTTACCCTTTTTTGTTACCCCTGCCTCACCATCACACCTCTCTCCTGTCACCCACTGCTCTCCCTGTCATCTTGTCACCCACTTCCTCCCCCTGTCACCCATTCCCTAGTGTCACCCACTGCCTCCCCATCACCCATTCCCTAATGTCACTCACTGGAACCCTCCGCCTCTCCCTGTCACTCACTGCCTTTTCATCTCCAACCATCTCTTCTCAATACCCAATACCTCACCCACTTCTCTCCAGCATCACTATCTCCCCATCACCTTCCCTCTCCTGAAACCCTCTGCTTATCCAAGGCATCACATTCTCCCCATCATACAGATACAGCATTCCCTTTGAGGCCACACCCATTGTTGCAAGGCCACACCCACTTCTCCTGGAGTGCACGCACCTTTCGTCGCACACCCCCAACACACACACACACACACACATATTTTCCCTGTCGTGGTGCCCCCTCTGTCATTTTGTTCTGGATCCGCCCCTAGTTATGACCACCCTTTGCCTTCAAAGCAGCATCAATTTTTCTAGGCACACTTGCACACAGTATTTGAAGGAACTCAGCAGGCAAGTTGTTTCAGACATCTTGGAGAACTAACCACAGATCTTCTGTGGATGTAGGCTTGCTCAAATCCTTCTGTCTCTTCATGTAATCCCAGACAGACTCGATGATGTTGAGAAAAGGGCTCTTTTGGGTCCATATCATCACTTTCAGGATTCCTTGTTTTTCTTTACGCTGCAAATAGTTCTTAATGGCATTGTCTGTGTGTTTTGGATTGTTGTCCTGCTGTAAAATAAGTTTGGAGCCAATCAGACACCTCCCTAGTGGTTTTGCATGATGGATACATACCTGTGAATACATGAAGAGACAGAAGGATTTGAGCAAGCCTACATCCACAAAAGATCTGTTGTTAGTTCTAAGATGTTTGTAACAACCTCCCAGCAAAGTCCTTCAAAAACTGTGTGCAAGTGTACCTAGAAGAATTGATTCTGTTTTGAAGGCAAAGGATGGTCAAAATTGATTTGATTTAGATTTCTCTTCTGTTCATATACTTTGCATTTTATTAATTGATAAAAATAAGCTATTAACACTTCATTTTGAAAGCATTCTTACTTTGTAGAATTTTTGCATACCTGCCTAAAACTTTTGCACATTACTGTAATTTTTGTAAATAAGGATATGATGGTATATAAGACAAGACTGTACACTTTTATATTTTCTAACAAGGCTCACAGGGCCCAGCTTTACATGCAGTAAAATGTAAAAACAGTGTGCAGTGGGCACAAATGCACACTCATACAGGGTCTTTAATGAACTAGTAAATTTGTGCACATTGGTGAAACTTGTGAGGGGTGGGCCCAGGTGCAAAACTATGCCTTGGGTCCACCTCTTCCACTCCTCCCCAAATTTACAATAAGCCACATGGCAGTGGGTAACACGGAGAGGTACAGGGTGATGGGGATAAAGCAGAGGGTGACGTGGAGAGACTGACAGGGAGATAGAAACATAGAAACATAGAATTTGACGGCAGATAAGAACCACTTGGCCCATCTAGTCTGCCCCTTTTTTATTTTATCCTTTAGGCAATCTCAACCCTTTTTTAACCTTGATTCTTTGTAAGGATATTCATATGCCTGTCCCAAGCATGTTTAAATTGCCCTACAGTCTTAGCCTCTACCACCTCTGATGGGAGGCTATTCCACTTATCCACTACCCTTTCTGTGAAGTAATTTTTCCTTAAATTTCCCCTGAACCTCCCCCCCCTCCAGTCTCAATGTATGCCCTCGAGTTCTAATGCTTCTTTTCCTTTGAAGAATGTTTCCCTCCTGAACTTTGTTAAGACCCTTTATATATTTGAAAGTTTCTATCATGTCTCCCCTTTCCCTTCTCTCCTCCAAACTATACATGTTAAGATCTTTTAGCCTTTCCGGGTAAGTTTTGTGATGTAGGCCATGCACCATTTTAGTTGCCCTTCTTTGTACACTCTCTAATGTATTTATATCCTTCTGGAGATAGGGTCTCCAGAACTGGACACAGTATTCCAGATGGGGCCTTACCAATGACCGATACAGTGGCATTATCACTTCTTTTTTCCTGCTACTGATTCCTCTCCCTATGCAACCAAGCATCTGACTTGCCTTTCTCATTGCTTTGTTGCATTGCTTTCCTGCCTTCAAGTCACTTGAAATAGTGACTCCTAAATCTCTTTCCTCCTCAGTAGTTTCCATTATAGTACCCTTGATACTATACTTAGCCTTTGGGTTTTTGAGACCCAAGTGCATGATTTTGCATTTTTTAGCATTAAACTGTAGTTGCCACGTTCTTGACCATTTCTCAAGCCTACCTAGGTCATCAATCATTTGTTTGACCCCTCCCGGTGTGTCTACCCTGTTGCATATCTTTGTATCATCTGCAAAAAGGCATATCTTCCCTTCAATACCATCTGCAATGTCACCAACAAAGATATTAAAGAGAACTGGACCAAGTACAGATCCCTGGGGTACTCCACTGGTAACATTTCCCTCCATAGATTGCACTCCATTAACTACAACTGTCTGTTTCCTATCCTGCAACCAGGTTCTTATCCATTTCACTAATTTATAATCCACCCCCAGGCTTTCAAGTTTATTTAGCAGTCTGTGATGTGGGACAGTGTCAAATGCCTTACTAAAGTCTAGATATGCTACATCTACAGCTCCCCCTTGATCTATTATTTTCATCACAGAGTCAAAAAAGTCAATAAGATTTGTTTGGCATGATCTCCCACCAGTAAATCCATGCTGTTTTGGATCCTGTAAGTTGTTCGATTTAAGATATTCCACTACTCTTTCTTTTAATAGTTTTTCCATTACTTTCCCTACTACTGATGTAAGGCTTACTGGTCTGTAGTTACTTGCTTCTTCCTTGCTTCCACTTTTGTGCAGTGGAACTACATTTGCTCTTTTCCAGTCCTCTGGAATATCACCTGTATTTAGTGACTGGTTAAATAATTCTGTTAAAGGTGTAACCAGGACATCTTTTAGCTCTTTGAGTATCCTTGGGTGTATTCCATCTGGTCCCATTGATTTATCCACTTTTAGTTTTGAAAGTTCTGTTAGGACCTTCTCCTCTGTAAATGTATTTTCATCTACCTTATTTTTATGAATGTCCTTGCAATTTAACTGTGGCCCCATCCCTTCTTCTGTAGTAAATACTGAGCAAAAATAATTATTTAGGTGATCTGCTATTGCCTTGTCTCCCTCCACCAAATGCCCACTCTCTGTCTTAAGTCTTATTATTCCTCCATTTGATTTTCTCCTTTCACTTATATACTTAAAAAAAGTTTTGCCCCCTTTATCTGCTGACTGGGCCATTTTCTCCTCAGCTTCTGCCTTTGCACGTCTGATCACTTTCTTAGCATCCTTCCGTCTGTCCAGATACTCCTCTTTGTCGTTATTATTTTGAGTCTGTTTGTATTTCCTAAAAGCCATCTTTTTTGCTTTCACACTAGTTGATACTACTTTTGTGAACCACACTGGCTTCCTTTTCCTGGTGCTTTTCCTAACCATTTTGATACAAAGGTCTGTTACACTTAGTAATGCACTTTTAATTTTTTTCCACCTCTCCTGCACCCCTTCCAAGTTCCTCCAGTCTGCCAATGAATCACTTAAACATCTCCCCATTTTTGCAAAGTCTGCATTTCTAAAATCCAACACCTTTGTTTTTGTGTGAGAGGAGTTGGATCCTGTCTTTATACTAAACCATACTACTTGATGATCACTGGATCCCAGGTGCTCACCCACATATATATCAGATATTCTATCACCATTTGTAAGAATTAGATCTAATATTGAGATGGAGAGTTGGTGAAAGGGAGAGGCAATGGGTGACAGGAAAAGGGCGTGTCAAAGTAAAAAAATATTGCAGTACACACATCACGTACAAACTACACACAGATGGCCTCCGTGCGTGTACTTGTTCTGCCGTGCATGCGTATATTCGCAATTTGTGTATGGTCGCTCCCGCGGTCCTGCGCATTAGCGCGTGGTATGAGTATTTACGGTAGAGTTTGTGAATGCATGGAAAAGTCATCAAAACACATTACATATTTAATCCAAATAGTGCATAATGTACACATAGTCTCCCTGCACCACACCAGCAAGTTACAACAGTTTAAATGGTATCAGAACAAAGGGATTCACCTTTACACGATAGGAGGGGAAAGAACAAGGTTATAAGGTGGTTTTTGGTATCCAGCTGTAGGGTATTTTAAGGGTAATATTCCGGTGTTGGTTTGCAGCAGATCGCACGTTCCTGCAAATAGTTATGTGCAGGAGCAGAATACAGATATAAACTGTATTTACTGTACATTAGGTATGCAGAGGGAACCCAGAGGAGACCACCCACAAGTGCATCTGGAACAGACATCGCCCACCTATTCAAACCAACCTATGACCTCTCCTGTACTGTAAATGACCATCCCTGTGTCCAATGGACAAAGAGATTACAGTATCCATTGTGTTAAGTTTTGGAAGATTGTATAAAAGGAGCCAGCTGCAGACCTGGACACACAAGACTCTAAAGGTTATCAATCTAGATGACTGAGGACCAGACTGGGTAGCGTGGCAAAAACCAAACACGTTTGCACCATTGACTGTAGCCATTATTCTTTTGTATTGTATTGCTTTGTTATTGTAACCCCCTTTCAGTAATAATATGTTGTGGTGTCGGAACACGGCATTTTAAATACAAACTGGTGTCGTGTTTTCCTTTTCCTGCTAAGGTTTAAAGTGTATTACTATCGCATGCATAGCTGTTAAGGGTTCACGGTGTATCTTTGAGTGTGTACGCGCTGAGTGTACTTTGTACAGCCAGCGCGGCATTTGTACGTAAAGTACATACACGGTACGGGGCTCTGTACGCTAATGGTGTAATAAGTACGTAGGGTTGAGGATTAAGTATAGCGGCCGCAGCGGCTCCATTTGAAGTGTATGAAATGTCTTTTTAAAGTGTTACTTTTAGTCCTGTATGTAAATCAGCATTTACAATTGGGGGCATCGTCCAGTTTCCACATACTCACAGCCTAACAGGTCATAGCAGACTTAATCTATCAGCAAAGGGCGGAAAGAAGGTATCCTACGTAACCTTTTCTTGTTCGATGGATACACTGAAAACCCTACTTGTGTGCTGATTAGATGGCGTCTGCTCTGTATGGTCTGCAGAGGTGCTGGTAGAACTCGTAAAACACAGGAAAAAAAGCTATTTAAAAAATCTGTGAATTTTTTTGGCGCCAAAAAGCGTACACAAAGGATACCCATACTTTGCATACCCTCTTACATTGTTGCCACAAGACTCAGATTGCTAGATTCATTTAGATCTGTGTGAAATCAATACATTTGTTGCTATATAGTTAAAACTAAAATCAAAGTGTTTAAGGAAGTAAATATAAAGCATAACACGCAAGTCTGGCCCGGTCGTTAAAGATTACACAGAACAAGCGTGGGTTGTGCTTGTGAGCGATTATAGTTAGCATTGCTCACATTTATAGAGGTTGTGGGATTTGTTTTATTGCGGATGCACGGTTTTGTACACGTGTCTCGGACAAAGTACAGGACTGCGCACGCAGCGTAAAAGACACGCACGGTCACATGTTTACGCAAAGTGCGTAAGAGTGTGGGCGCTAAGTACAAATTACACAATAGTGTAATTTAGTTAAAAGGTGGGACAGTAGCCATGCTACAATAGCACAAAACTACCCGGTTTCTAAAGCAGATTAGTAGAAAACTTTTGTTTAAACTGTATTGGGGGTAAAGCTGCCAATCAGAACGAGTGAAAATTTTCTGTACAGAAAAACAAAGTATATTTGAATGAGTGAAAACAGGAGTGAGTGGAACTGAACCCAGGAACTGAAGTGGTCTAAGTGGCTGGAGTGGTAACACGGGGTTAGTAGAGGCCCGGTGGTGTAGGGTTCGCTACCTTGCGTGATTAGAACTAAGTGGTCTTAGTGATCTGAAGTGGTCTAGGTGTCCCATACAAGTGAGTGGTCTAGGCTAAGTGGTCTACAGCAATCGTAGGGCATATAGATAACTAGTATCTATAGGCTGTGCTATTGCATTGCATGTCCGTGTGTTCTGCACAGCACAACGTGATACCATTGTGTCATATGCGCTGTGGAAGAGCATACACAGATGTGATTGTATAGACAAAGGGGTTTTTCTTTGATAACGTCGGGAAATCTCCCTGGTGGGCTTCCACTGGAAAGGGTGAAGGATAGTTATGTAATTTCTCTGTTTTTCACCCTACAAACAATTCCAGTTGAAAGATACCGAAAAGGAATTTTCTGCTGCCTCTCTCAGGAAAATATTCCAACAGAACTTCCACCGAAAGAAATTACGGTGCTGTAAGGTATGATAGGAGCCCTAAGTTGGGTAAATTGCCTTCGCTATCGACAGTGTATGGCAGTACCGGCCAACGTGGGCGAAAGCGAGTGGAAGGCGCTCGGAGATACTTCCACCGTCTACTTACATTGAGTATTTTGGTGTTTGTGGGAATTTTTTTTAGTTATTAAAAAGACCCACAAATATGGGAGCCAGTTGCTCAAGTGAGAGACGTTTGTGCAGGGTTCAGGCAGAAGAGTTAGAACCGAGAAGGTCAGAATTGCGGCTGAAAGGGTTAGCAAGGTTTATCATGTGTGAAAAATATGGTTCACACACGGAAGTTTTATGCAATGAATGGGTACGTATGACTGACAAAGATAGGGTACCATTCCCTAAGGTGGGCAGCTTTGTACCGGAGGTATTGCAGAACTTATGTCTGATAAAATCCAGAAAACAAAGGATTAGACATACAGATTGTTTAAATTTATGGCAGCAAGAGGGGGGATATGCAAAGTAAATTAGCTTGCGCAGCATGTTCCAAACCTAGCGGGAAAACAATGGCGACTGCACCACCACCACCATATATTGTTGTGGAGAAAGTGGCTACAAGCAATGGTGCATTGGTACAGGATAGGAATGTGATTGATAAATGTACGAACGCTAACACTTGCCAGCTGTATCCCATTTTAAATTTTCCTCAGGATTGTGAGCAGGAAGATGATCCCAGCGCGATATCGGCACTCTCTCTAGCAGCCACCATACAGGATACTCAGGTGGGCACGGCCCAACCATCAAGAGTTGTAGCAAGGCCCCCTAGCGGAGGGATAAGTGAGGTCATGTCCACAGGTAAGTACGGTACCATACATTATGCAGAAACTATAGCTCCCCACATTATAGAATCAAACCAGAATGATGTAATTGAATTAAATCCTGTCAGGGTAATTGCAGTTCCCAACAGGAAAACTGACAATCAGGGAGTAACTCCCATCAGGAACATTGCCATGCATTGTCCTTGGTCCCGAGCAGAGTTAAGGTCAATTATGTCAGAATTCCCCGATCCCAGAAAAGATCTAGTCGGATGCCAGAGATTCATTAAAGAGTTAGGAAACACCCATGAGCCTACAAATAAAGATTGGCGAACAGTGCTACGAGTTTGTTTACCCTCAAATATTGACACCATGAAATTCATAGCAGACAGTAAGTTAGATGCAGAAGTACCTCTCACTGATGAATACAATCAGGAGAACGTAAAGCAAATCAATCTGCAACTAGGAGTGTATTTCTCTACTGTTGTCAAATGGAATAAAATTTTCTCCATAAGACAAAAGGAAGGTGAAACGGCATCTGAATATTTCCATCGAGCACTGCAGGAAATGGCTAGATACACTGGGATCAAGGACATTAAAGATAATGCACATCACAGGGAGGTAGCTGTTACTGTATTAATGGACGGATTAAAGGAGGCATTAAGAACAAGGGTACAAACCTCTCTACCTAACTGGAGAGGTATCTCGGTGGCTGCATTGAGAGAGTCTGCTGTCGAGCACGATAGGAACATCAGTAAGCACAGGGAGTTACAGGGGGATAAGCTGATGATGGTAAGTATACAGGCTCTTACAGCAAAACCCCATCAGCCGAAAACCCAGACCCCTGCTGTTTGGAAAAGACCTAATATATGCTACATTTGTAAAAAGGAAGGACATTTTGCCCAGGATTGTAGGAATAAAAGTACACATAAAGTATACCGACCCCCTAGACCAGAATATGAACCACACTACAATTCACATAATTGGGACCAGGGACCACATAGGAGAAATTACGAGCCACATGCAGGGGAAACAAGGAGGTACCCACCAAGGAGAGATTGGCAGACCTCCGAAAATTCTCAGTTACCCCCCTCACATATTGTAGCTGCCAATGCGCTGCGTGAGGGTCCCAATATACAATAGGGGTTGGGCCACACCTGTAGTCTGCAGCCAGTGAAATTGATTGCTAGCCATGGTAGCGAGCCTGAGGTCACGGTTGATGTAGCTGGTGTACCATTACCATTTCTTGTAGATACAGGGGCGGCCAGGTCAGTGTTGAATTCCACCTCAGGCATAACCACGGGAAAAATTATTTCGGCAATGGGAGTAACAGGAACGGTGCAACAATACCCTTTGAGTAGACCTGCAGAGATTACGATAGGGCCCTTGCAAACCAAACATTATTTTCTGTTGGCTGCATCGGCTCCGACTAATCTACTCGGCAGAGACTTATTGTGTAAAATGCGGTGTGTCATATATTGTACTCCTGAGGGTGTCTTCTTGGATATACCTGAGAACCACGCTCAAGAAGTGCAAGATATATTAGACACCCTTCAAAGGCTAATGTCGCATTCTACTGTTATAGACAAGTGTCCATCAAAGGTAGAGGAAATGATCTCACAAATACCGGGTTCCCTTTGGACCAAAGATGGACAAGACACTGGATTGATGGCGAATGTAGCTCCAGTAGTAGTACAAGTAAAAGATGGTAGGATAGCTCCAAAAGTCCCTCAGTATCCTCTGAAGCCAGAGGTAGAATTAGGAGTGTACCCCGTCATAGAGCGGCTGCTACAGCAGGGCATCCTAGTCAGGACGTCCAGCACTGCCAATAGTCCCATCTTCCCTGTGAAAAAGAGTGGGGGGAGGGGTTACAGGCTAGTGCAGGATCTAAGGGGGATAAACCAGATAGTTGAGAGTCATCCTCATGCAAATTCCCTCTACTGCACAATTCTTCACTGTCATTGACCTCTGTTCTGCTTTCTTTTCTGTCCCTCTTCACCCTGACAGCCAGTACATTTTTGCCTTTACATACAGGGGAGTGAGTACAGTACACCTGGACTCGTCTCCCCCAAGGTTTCATTGACAGCCCAAGTATTTTCTCCCAGGACTTGCATGACTGTTTACAATCCTTTCAACCTGAGAGTGGATCAGTACTAATACAGTATGTTGATGACTTATTGTTGTGTTCTGACTCACTCGAATCGTCCTTGAAAGACACGAAACAGCTTCTGTTTCATCTTTCCCAAACGGGACACAAGGTTTCAAAGGATAAGTTGCAGTTGTGCTGGACCAGGGTCAAATATTTGGGACATTGCTTGACTCAAGGACTTAGACACCTCACTGCTGATAGAATACAGGCGATTCCCGACATGACTCTGCCACAAACTCAGCAACAGATCCGCACTTTCCTTGGAATGTGTGGGTACTGTCGAAACTGGATTCCAGGGTTCTCTATACTGGCTTTACCTTTGCAAGAAATGGTCTCTTCGAACAAACCAGAACGGATCTCACACACAGATGAGTCCGAACTGGCGTTTGAGAGACTCAAACAGCGCCCGTCACAGGCACCTGCATTAGGTATGCCAGATTATGAGAAGCCTTTTGAATTGTACGGTACAGAAAGTGCGGGGTGCGTGGCAGGGGTTTTAACTCAGAGACATGGTCATGCCAGCAGACCGGTAGCTTACTACAGTGCACAGTTGGACACTGTAGAGCGGTATCTCCCCAATTGCTTGCGAAGTGTTGCAGCAATAGCTTTGCTGGTAAGTAAAAGCGAGGACGTAGTGTTAGGACATGACCTGACCATTCATACACCTCATGCAGTATCAGCCTTACTGAACTCAGCCCACACCAGACATGTCTCATCTGCTCGGTTTACAAAGTGGGAATTATCACTGATGGCCCCGGTAAACATCACCATTAAGAGATGCAGCTCACTAAATCCTGCAACTTACTTGCCAAGTGTGCCTGGACAGGCACAAAGGGTGGAGGATGAGAATGTTGGTGAAGGAGGATTTAGTGCAGACACTGATACGCATGATTGTATGGAATACCTGAATCAGACATTCACAGCGAGACCTGACATCAATGACAACCCACTGGAAGGAGTAGACTTTACCTTCTACACTGATGGTAGTTGCCACAGACAGACAGAATCGGGAGACTTGTGCACTGGATATGCAGTTGTAGATGATGAAGGTATCATAGAAGCTGAACCCCTGGGCCCACCACACTCAGCACAAGTTGCTGAGTTGGTCGCCCTAACCAGATCATGTGAATTGTCCAAGGGTAAGTCAGCTAATATATACACAGATTCTAGGTACGCCTTTGGAGTAGTGCATGATTTTGGGTCCCTATGGTGCTTCAGAAATTTCATGACGGCAGCTGGCACACCTGTAGCGCATGCGTCCCACATCAAAAGGCTTTTGACAGCAATACAGGAACCAGACAGAGTGGCTGTTATCAAGTGCAAAGCACACACTTACAACCAAGACCCAATTTCACTTGGTAACAGCCGGGCAGATGAAGCTGCTAAATCAGCAGCAAGCACCCCCATACAAACGAACATCACATCACTGATGACATTTAACACGATCAACACACAACAATTAATCGAAATGCAAAATTTGTGTTCCCTACAGGAAAAGGCAGTCTGGAGGGCAAAGGGGTATGGCCAGGAGTCCTCAGGACTGTGGATAGGTGGACACGGTAAGCCGGTGGCCCCCAGAGCATATCTTCCAAGACTAGCTGAGGCGGCACATGGTCTGACTCATCTGGGCAAAGAGGGTATGTGCAAGTTGGTAAGAGCCTACTGGTGTGCACCAGGATTCTCTTCTCATGCAGGTAAGACAGCAATGACATGTTTAACTTGCTTGAGGAAGAATATTGGAAAGACAATACCAACAGAGCCATCCCATATCCCTCCTACAGACGGACCTTTTCATGTAATACAAATCGATTTCATACAGTTACCACCCTGTAGGAATTTGAAATATGTGTTAGTTTGTATTGATGTATTTTCCAACTGGGTAGAAGCGTTCCCTGCTGCTACAAATACTGCTACGTTCACTGCAAAGAAAATTGTGCAGGAATTTCTGTGTAGATATGGTATCCCTAGAATAATTGAAAGTGACAGGGGTACCCATTTTACAGGTGAAGTCTTTCAGGTCATGTGCAAACTGATGGGAATTAATAGCAAGCTGCATATTTCGTACCGTCCACAGGCGAGTTCAAAGGTAGAGAGAGTGAACAGCACTATTAAGAACAAGCTGAGCAAATTAATGGCTGAAACTGGATTGTTGTGGCCAAAAGCTTTGCCACTAGTGTTGTACAGCATCAGAACCACTCCCAGGTTTCCACTTAACTTATCACCCTTTGAAATTCTTTTTGGTCGACAACCTCATGTAATGATAGACCTCCAGGATGATTTGAAATTTAATAATGAAGTGACTATGAAATATTTGGTTGGGATGAGCCAGCAGCTGAGAAATCAACAAAGAAATTTAAAGCTGGTGATCCTGACCTGCCGAACAGTAATTGTCATGACATTGAGCCTGGGGATTATGTGATGATTCAAAATTTCTTACGCTCAGGTTGCCTCATAGACAGGTGGGAAGGACCATACCAAGTCTTGTTAACCAGCATGACAGCATTGAAGGTCGCCGAAAGAGAGACGTGGGTCCATTCGTCCCACTGCAAGAAGGTCGCTGACCCGGAGAGAACTCGTGACAAAGAGCAGAGTGTAGAGAATCTCATATCACTGGAGTGTTTGTTCCGGGAAAGTTGAGAGGCAGGACTGTTGAAGGGCATCTGAGCACAGAGAGCAACAAGATCTAGAACGGTTGTCGCACCATTTTCTTATTTTCACCTCCACCTGCATTTTCCTTTCTTTTCTCCTTCTTATTTTCCTCCTTTCCCCTAAAGAAATGGATCGATCACAAGAGACCGCATTTCGGGTTCTGTTAGTAATTCTGGTTTTGATCAGGACAGTTTGTTTTGGTGAGGGTCCCAGAGAGGTCGAGCAGGGATCTGGAATGGGTTCTGATGGCGAGTATGAATTTGTAGGATCTCAGGAGCAGCACATCACTCGAGTAAAGGCTGGCATCAGTAAGCGCTCTGGTAGTCAGGGAGCTTGGAGGCACTGTGAAGGGTTATTGTCTGATGAATATTGTATTTGTAGGAATTGTGAGAATATAGTAGAAGATGGGTGCATCCAGAGATGTCAGTCCAACCTTAATATCGACATGGACCGCCATCCGTTGAGTGATTACCACTCACTAGTGGGTAAGGTCTTAAACCAGACAGAATGCTGGGTGTGCTCACAAGTACCTCAAGGTCAGAGTAAGTCAGGATTAGTACCATACCCTTTAGCAATAGATGAGGTACTCGAATTGCGGGGTGGGAGACCGGTGGACAAGAAATTCAATATCTTTAGGCCCCCTAGTTTGAAGCTCCACCAGTATCATGTAGACAGGTCCTTATTGTGTTTTAATATTTCCAATTACCGAAAACCGGGAAATTGGGAAGTGACGTGGAATAACCAATGACCTTTTCACACAGAGCTGATAGGATACCCATAGACTCTGAACTTGTACTCCAAATAGCCAACAGTGGGAGGTATTTTCGGTATAGGTATACCCGTGGAAGCAAGACCATGTGGGTTGGAAAAGTATTGTCAGGGTATTGTGCTCATATCATCCAGCCCGATACTTGTGCTGAGCAGGTGGGAGAACTAGGGATTGGTTTCTTTACTTGGAAAATTTGTAATATGGTGATGTTATATTTTGTCCCCTATGTTCTCCCAGATTATGCCTATTTCATATGTGGGAGGAAAGCGTACAAGTGGCTTGCCCCGAGCTCAGAGGGATTGTGTTATATTGGGAGAGTACTACCGGAGGTGATGACCATAACCCATGATAAAATGAAAGACGTTCACCGCAGTGCTCAGGCTCCTTATACTCATACTCACTATGAACACATCATCAAGACACCTCATAGATAGGGCAGAGCACGCAGCCTCTGACTTGATCCACGAATCCACTGGGATTAAGTTCCTTCTTGCATTAGACATTACCCGTACTGCCAGAGGAACTATAAATTATAGGTATATCCATGCGCTAGCGAACTTGATAGATAATATCACTGAGATGTATGACGACACCTTCAGGTGTACGGGAAGGGAGTTACAAGCTTACAAGAAGGAACTGATTCAGCACAGGATGGTCCTTAATTATGTCACAGCCGTGACAGGTGGGTACTGTGTTACTCTGGCAACTCAATATGGTGTGAAGTGCTGTACGTATATTACAAACAGCACTGATGACCCAACGGAGATCATCGATCAAAAGATGGACGATATCTTGCAGTTGAAGTGGGAGTTCAGGAGGAAGCACAACCTTACCGTAGCGAATGTGAGTAATGAACTGACCGGCTGGGTCTCATGGTTGAACCCACGCAAATGGTTCTCAGGTTTAGGAGAGTGGGCTCAAAATGTCATTATGAGTGTGGGGAAGTTTCTCCTTTGTATCCTGGGAGTCGTCATAATTATTGGTTTGATATCTAGGAGTGTTCAAATTCTAATGCGGCGCAAGCACGGCACAAATTTGATGAGTCTAAGGAGCGAGGGCGCTGTTATAGCAGCAGATTTAATCTACGACCCATCCATAGAGACAGTGTTATGATAAGGATTGCAAATAAATTTCATAGCCTGTTTCTTTCACCCGTTTTTCTTTGTCTCCCCCTCTGCCCAGATACATCCATCCGGAAAAGACGTCAGCCCTACCCAAAATGTTTATGTGAATGTATTTTTATATATGTGTCTTATCTTCATCTCTGCAACCTCCAGCTAATGGCACACATAGTCGACAGATGATATCCACATATACTAGCACTCACATGTTTCCCCCCTCCATGTATCATCAACTAAATGTGCACCTCATTTGTTGGAACAAGAAGCCGAAAAGAGCTCGGTAGTGTTTGTTGGCCCATTTACAGACCCTTAATACGGGATGAGAAGGATTTAATGTATACTTTGCAATACCTCAAAGCTTATGTAGAACATATACGGCATGATGATACATGCCCCTCAGACATGGATTCATACATACATGCTTTTACTATCCCACTAGGTCATACATTTCCCACCTACAACTTTATTGATTAGATAGTGGCAGTTATTGGTGACTGCCGAAGGGTGGACTGTCAAAGTCGAAAAATATTACAGTACACACATCACGTACAAACTACACACAGATGGCCTGCTTGCGTGTACTTGTTCTGCCGTGCGTGTGCATATTCGCAATTTGCGTATGGTCATTCCCGTGGTCCTGCACATTAGCGTGTGGTATGAGCATTTACGGTAGAGTTTGTGAACGCATGGAAAAGCCATCAAAACACATTACATATTTAATCCAAATAGTGCATAATGTACACATAGTCTCCCTGCACCACACCAGCAAGTTACAACAGTTTAAATGGTATCAGAACAAAGGGATTCACCTTTACAGGATAGGAGGGGACAGAACAAGGTTATAAGGTGGTGTTTGGTATCCAGCTGTAGGGTATTTTAAGGGTAATATTCCGGTGTTGGTTTGCAGCAGATCGCACGTTCCTGCGAATAGTTATGTGCAGGAGCAGAATACAGATATAAACTGTATTTACTGTACATTAGGTATGCAGAGGGAACCCAGAGGAGACCACCAACAAGTGCATCTGGAACAGACATCGCCCACCTATTAAAACCAACCTATGACCTCTCCTGTACTGTACTGTAAATGACCATCCCTGTGTCCAATGGACAAAGAGATTACAGTATCCATTGTGTTAAGTTTTGGAAGATTGTATAAAAGGAGCCAGCTGCAGGCCTGGACACACAAGACTCTAAAGGTTATCTATCTAGATGACTGAGGACCAGACTGGGTAGCGCAGCGAAAACCAAACACGAATGTACCATTGACTGTAGCCATTATTCTTTTGTATTGTATTGCTTTGTTATTGTAACCCCCTTTCAGTAATAATATGTTGTGGTGTCGGAACCTGGCATTTTAAATACAAACTGGTGTTGTGTTTTCCTTTTCCTGCTAAGGTTTAAAGTGTATTACTATCGCATGCATAGCTGTTAAGGGTTCACGGTGTATCTTTGGGTGTGTACGCGCTGAGTGTACTTTGTACAGCCAGCGCGGCATTTGTACATAAAGTATGTACACGGTACGGGGCTCTGTACGTTAATGGTGTGATAAGTACGTAGGTTGAGGATTAAGTATAGCGGCCGCAGCGGCTCCATTTAAAGTGTATGAAATGTCTTTTTAAAGTGTTGCTTTTAGTCCTGTATGTAAATCAGCGTTTACAGGTGACAGGGAGAGGGTGTCAGGGAGAAGCAGTGGGTGATAGGGAGAGGCATTTGGAGGATAGAGAGGATGACAGCGTGAAGTTGACTGGGAGATGGTGAAGAAGAGAGGCAGAAGGTATGTGAAGTATCTGTATGAGGGAGTAAAGGGGTAAATTGGATTGAAAGGGCTCACTGGGACATGAAGAGAATTTTCACAAGCTACTTAAACATGAGAGTTGAGGAAAGACAATACTAGTGGAAGAATTTACCATAGGGATAGAAGAGGAATTATGTCAGGGAAGAGGAGAGAGAGGGAGAGGGACAGACAGAAAGAGAGAGAAAGGCGAAGAAGGAGAGAGGTGTAGGTGAACAGAGATAGATGGGGAGATGGAAGGAGAGAAAGAGACATGGAGATAAAAGGAGAGAAAGACAAATGGGGAGACAGAGGGAGAGAGACAGAAAGAAAGGGAGACAGAGAGTGTGAGAGAGAGGGGTGATGGAGTAAGAGAGGGGGACATTGAGAGAGAGAGAGAGAGAGAGAGAGAGGGGTGGAGAAAGAGATGGGGAACAGAGAGAGATAAAAAGATGGAGAGAGAGGGGGAGATGAAGAGAGAGAGGGGAGAGGAAGGTAGAGACAGAGAGAGGTGAGATGGAGATAGAGAAGGGGAGACAGAGAGACAGAGAAAGAAAAAGAGAGGGGGAGATAGAGAGGGGGTGGATAAAGGGAAAGGAGGACAGAAGGAGGGAGAGAGAGAGTTGGAGGGGAGAGGAATAGGTAGGGAGAGAAAGACAGAGGGGGAGATGGAGAAAGGAAGAGAGAGAGGGAAGAGTGGAAGGATGAGAGAGAGGGGCAGACAAAGAGGGAAGGAGAGAGAGGGGTCAGATAGACAGATGAGGGAGAGATAAAGGGGGCCGAGGGAGAGAGTGAGGGCAGAGGGAGAGAGAGAGAGTGGGGAGCGAGGGAGAGAGAGCACTCGATAGAAGGCAAAGAGAGAGAGAGTGGGGGTGAGGAAGTGAGAGAGCCAATGGGGAGAGAGAGAGAAAGAGAGAGGCTGAGCAGCACTTGCCACTTGTAGTACTCTAGTGTTGTTTTTTTCCTACCTTGCTTGACATCAGTGGCTTGGCCAATCAGTGGCTGCTGCTGTGCATGGAGATGACCAGTGTCTCTGTTTCCTCTGCTTTGCGCGGCTAAATCAGGAGCTATCAGGCGCCTTAACTGGAGAAACAATTGAATTGCTCAGATAGATGCCCACTGCTATAGACGCCCAGCTTGGGGTACAGTAAACAACTGAATTGACCTCCTAGAATCTGATGAAGAGTTGAACAACAGTTAGCCGTAACTGCTCCCACATTGCATGCACAGAACAAAATGCTTACAATATATTCGCTGTATATGCAGATTTGTAGGCTTCTCTGCGACTGGACCTCACATATTCATATACTTGGTTTGAAACTTGTCATCATGATCAATACATATTGGCACAATCACTATCCCAAAACCTGTCCATAAAAAGATATATTATTATATATTATCAAAACTGACTTGCATTTAACTCTGCATAAGCCCTGTATCAGAATTTCTTTCAGGGCACCCCATGGCCAATAGTTTCTTATTGTGAAAGTTTGAAAAAACATATTAAATTGAGTCATTTGTGTTTATATGTCGTCCTTAGGGTCAGTTATATTGTGATCCAACAAGATCTGCTTCTGTTTGTCCTTACATTTTAACATGGGAAGCCACAAATAATGGCTTTGACTATAACATTGACTATAAACAATTTAAATTTTAATTGGTCCTAGATCACCAGCCCAGTGCCCAAACTAAAACAGTGCCCAAACTAAAACAGTTAACAATTGGGCAAAACCATTGTTGCACTGCAGATTGGGCAGATGTAACAATTGCAGAGAGAGTTAGATTTGGGTGGGGTGTGTTCAAATCTAAATCTCCCTGCACATGTTACATCTGCCCAATCTGCAGTGCAACATGGTTTTGCCCAATTGCTAACTTTTTTGGTTTGATAATAAACCAGAATAACCCCCCTAAGTTGTTTAAAGTTTTATATTGGTAAAAATTGCATTTATAGTATAGGTTTAGTCCCAACATCAGATGTCCTGAATAGATTTTTGTCAGAGGTACAGAGGCTCTGGACAGCTGCTAACACATGTCCTTATGACAGGATGCAACTTTTCAATACTAAATCTCATTTAAAAATATTGTACCACAAAGCAAAATTTAGTTTTGGCATGTGAGCATAATAGGAGGTGCATGTGTTTGAGCCCCACATTCAGCAAGCGGCTCTGGGGGTAATTCTGATCTGATCGCTGCTGTGCGTTTTCGCACAGCGGGCGTTTAGATCTGAACTGCGCATGCATCAGAGCTGCACTTTGCTGGTGCGTTGCACACCAGCAACATGCATTAGTGCCTAACGCACAGGCATTTGCAAGGAGATTGACAGGAAGAGGCCATTTGTGGGTGCCAACTGACCATTTTTCAGGAGTGTCCGGAAAAACGCAGGCGGGACCAAGTGTTTGAAGGGAGGGTGTCTGACATCAGCTTCGGCCCCAATCAGCAGGAGACTGCCACACACTGATTTTTGTGAAGCCCTGCTACAGAAACGAACGCACACTTGCACAGCGATTACCCCTCCCCCTGTAGGCAGCGACTATCTGATCGCAAGGCAGCAAAAAACGCAGCCCAGTGATCAGATCTGAATTACCTCCTCTGTGCTGTGCCCACTTCCTCCATCCAGAAAAAGGAAATAATAAAATTAAAAAAACAAACAAACAAACAAACAAACGGATAGCACACAAAACATGCTAATATCACAAAATATTGAGAAAATTGTATTTTAATAACAAATAGTGGTATATTTACTAAACAACGGGATTGATATCCCATCGGGATTGTTGCGCCAATTTACTAAACTCACTACTGTTACAATCCCATTTAGAGATAGGTGCAAATCACACTTTACAACAGAAAACACAGCCTATTTTCCCCTATACAGTATAAAAATTCCAGCTTTACTAAGAAGCAGGTTTAGAATCTGTCCACAAACTTCCCCCAAAATTTGTACGCATCTGACAGGCTAGTTGTAGAAGCACTGCACATAGGGGGTAATTCCAAGTTGATCGCAGCAGGAATTTTTTTAGCAGTTGGGCAAAACCATGTGCACTGCAGGGGAGGCAGATTTAACATGTGCAGAGAGAGTTAGATTTGGGTGTGGTGTGTTCAATCTGCAATCTAATTTGCAGTGTAAAAATAAAGCAGCCAGTATTTACCCTGCACAGAAATAAAATAACCCACCCAAATCTAACTCTCTCTGCACATGTTATATCTGCCTCCCCTGCAGTGCACATGGGCCCTCATTCCGAGTTGTTCGCTCGCAAGGCGATTTTAGCAGTATTGCACACGCTAAGCCGCCGCCTACTGGGAGTGAATCTTAGCTTCTTAAAATTGCGAACGAAAGATTCGCAATATTGCGATTACACATCTCGTAGCAGTTTCAGAGTAGCTTCAGACTTACTCGGCATCTGCGATCAGTTCAGTGCTTATCGTTCCTGGTTTGACGTCACAAACACACCCAGCGTTCGCCCAGACACTACTCCGTTTCTCCAGCCACTCCCGCGTTTTTTCCGGAAACGGTAGCGTTTTTTCCCACACGCCCATAAAACGGCCTGTTTCCGCCCAGTAACACCCATTTCCTGTCAATCACACTACGATCGCCTGAGCGAAGAAAAAGCGGTGAGTAAAAATCCAAACTTCATAGCAAATTTACTTGGCGCAGTCGCAGTGCGGACATTGCGCATGCGCACTAAGCGGAAAAACGCTGCGATGCGAAGAAATTTTCCGAGCGAACGACTCGGAATGACCTCCATGGTTTTACCCAACTGATAAAAAAATTCCTGCTGCGATCAACTTGGAATTACCCCCCATATTCCTAGGTTCGGGGAATGTTTTTTTGCAAAAAAAGGTGTAAAATTTGCAAAATGAAAAAAGTGGCATGGGATGTACCCCAGAATTATTAAGCAACTCTAGGCCCTTAAGTCTTTGCTGGTAGTAGAAGAATTATGGGGACAAATGATGCACCATCAAAACTTGCATCAGCTATATTGCAGATGCAGCTTCTCCGTGTGAGTATGGCCTCCTATGTGAGCAGCTGTACATCGGTCTACTATATTCCACGCTCCCTGCGTCCCATTCTGTACTGCGTTTATGAGTGTTAGTAATTGGGACAAATCTGCTGTGTGGCTAGACGCATGCGCAGACTTACAACATTGGCCAACTATGGTGGAAATTTACTAAGCTCCTGAATCCATTCTAGTTTGTTTTTGTTATTTCAAAGTGTCAAAGCGGGAAATAACTAAACACAAATCTCGGTAGTGTTGGGGCTATTCGTATTGAGAATCACAGCCGTCCACAAAAATACGAATCAATAGACCATCGGTCAAACACGGCTGTTATTTTATACAACACAGGAAGTTACTAAGAATTTGTATTCTCAATCACTGCCGACATAGCCAAACAGGAAAGCATGGAATTCGTACAGAAATGGGGCTTTCAAATAGACCTGCTTCTGGCTGGCGTGTTTTTATAGTCATGCATGGATCAGCGAGATCCGTGCATGCTTCTCTGTGTAAAAGTGTCAGAAAGAGTTTTAAAAAAAAATTGCGTGGGGTCCCCCCTCCTAAGCATAACCAGCCACAGGCTCTTTGAGATGGTTCTCATTGTTTAAATACCGGGGGGAAATTGAGTAGGGTTCCCCAGTATTTATACAACCAGCACCGGGCTCTTAGGCCGGTCCTGGTTCCAAAGATGTGGAGGACAAAAGACGTAGGGATCCCCCGTATTTTTTAAACCAACACCTGGCTCCACTAGCCAGGCAGGTGATGCCACAGCTGTGGGACACTTTTGTATAGGTCCCTGCAGCCAAAGCATCAACCCCCCCCCCCAAATAATCACCCATGGCTGGGTTTCCCTGGGGAAGGGGGACCCCTTAAATCAAGGGGTACCCCTCTCCAGGCACCTAAGGGCTAGGGGTGAAGCCCGAGGCTGTCCTCTCCATCCCTCGGCGGTGGATGGGGGGCTAAAAGCCAAATTTGTGTAAAAAAAGAATAGTCTTTTGGTGTGGAACTACAAGTCCCAGCAAGCCTCCACCACTTGCTGGCACTTGGAGAACCACAAGTACCAGCATTTTGGGAATTAATGGGCCCAGTGAAGATCTGTCTACTTCTTTCCATGTAGGCATCCACAGAGTTAAAAATAATAATAAAATTAAAAGCCCGATCCACGCCACTAAAGGGGTTCCATGTAATATGAAACCCCTTTACCCAAATGCCGGGACCCCCCGTGACTACTGTCACTAGAGGACCCAGCAGCCAATCAGGGAGCGCCATGTCATAGAGCTCTCCTGATTGGCTGTGCGCTCCTGGCCTGTCAATCAGGCGGAGCACACTTGCTATAATGGAGAATCGAGGCCCTCCATTATAGTCAATGATGGGGAAATTGTGGTCTGTGGCTAACTGCGTGGTTAATTGAGGTCACTCTTGTGGGTGATCTCAATTAATCTCGTGGTTAGCCGCAGACAGCAATTTTCACACCATTGACTATAATGGAGGACCGTAATCCTCCATTATAGCCAGTGCACTCTGCCTGATTGACAGGCCAAGAGCGCACAGCCAATCAGGAGAGTGCTTACGATGTGGCGCTCCCTGATTGGCTGCTGGGTCCTCTAGTGACCGCAGTCACGGGGGGTCCCGGCATTCGGGGAATGGGGTTCCATGTTACATGGAACCCCTTTAGTGGCGTGGATCGGGTTTTTATTTTTTATTAAGAGGACCAATCTTCACTGGATAATAGATGAATATTTGGGGGGTTTTCTTACAGGTACACAAAGGATTCTACTTGGCAAGGGGACAGTTGGGTTTCATGGGACACTAGGTAAGTATGTGTGAGTGTGTAAGTGTGCATGTATGTGTAAATAAACTTTTACTTTCATGGTGAGTGTGTGTTGTGTTTTGGGGGGATATTTCTTTTGTTGTGGAACTACAGGTACCAGCGGGCCTGTTAATTCCCCACATGCTGGTACTTGTGGTTCTCCAAGTACCAGCAAGTGGGGTAGGCTTGCTGGAACTTGTACTTCCACACCAAAAGACTATTCTTTTTTCTTACACAATTTTGGCTATCAGCCCCCCATCCACTGCCCAGGTATGGGGGGAACAGCCTTGGGATTCACCCCTGGCTCCAGGGTGACCTTGATTTAAGGGGTACCCACTCCCCCAGGGAACTCCGGCCAGGGGTGACTAGTTGGGGGGAGCGATGCTTTGTCCGCAGGGACCTATATAAAAGTGTCCCCCGGATGCGGCATTACCTCCCTGGCTAGTGGAGCCCGGTGCTGGTTTCAGAAATATGGTGGACCCCTACATCTTTTGTCCCCCATATTTTTGGAACCAGGACCGGCCCAAGAGCCCGGTGCTGGTTATCTAAATACTGGGGAATCCTACTCAATTTTTCCCCAGTATTTAAACAAGGACCGGCTCAAAGAGCTTGGGGCTGGTTATGCTTAGGAGCGGGACCCCACACAATTTTTTTTTACTTTTAGCTATTTCAATACTGTACACAATGAAGCCCTGCATGGTTCTCACTGATCAGGCTGGTCTTCACTGTGTTATGGGCCGAACTTAGGGTCTAATTCAGAACTGATCATAGCAGCAACTTTGTTAGCAAAACCATGTGCACTGCAGGGGGGCAGATATAACATGTGCAGAGAGCGTTAGATTTGGATGGGGTGTGTTCAAACTGAAATCTAAATTGCAGTGTAAAAATAAAGCAGCTAGTATTTACCCTGCACAGAAACAATATAACCCACCCAAATCTGACTCTCTCTGCATATTATATCCGCGCCCCCCCCCCCCCCCCCCCCTGCAGTGCACATGGTTTTGCCCATCTGCTAACAAAGTTGCTGCTACAATTAGGTCTGAATTAGACCCTAAGTTCGGCAGTATTTTAATTATCTCTCCCATAAAACACTGCCGTCAATACGAATTACACCAACATTGGTGTATTCGAATTGAAAAAAACATGGTAGTTTAGTAAATTACCGTGTTTTTTCTCAAGAAGTTGCATTCTCACACTGCCAATGTCAGCCGAGATTGATCTCGGCTGAAATCGGCAGAAATGCAAATCTTAGTAAATATACCCCTATGTGTGTGGCACTGACACTGCATCCACCTCTGACTCAGGACCATAATGTCCACTTCTGGAGAAACCTACAAATCACACTGCTCTGCAAAGAGAAAATAAGACAATTGCTAATATTTTAAAAACAAAATGCAATTCCAGAGATCATTGATAGCTTTATTCTGATTACAAAGGAATAAAACTATTTCTTTCATTTCATTATTAATTACATTTTGTCAAACTTTGAGTAATGTGGACAGAGCGTTCCTAGTTACACCTACAGTTCAGCTTATTATATTCTTATGATGCTCAACAGCACACAGGATCTTATTTTCGGATTTTGGTTGACCTGTACTTTTGGGAAAACACGAGCAAGGACGCGGTTCGACTCAAAACCACAAAGCTCGGGAGTCTTGCGAACCGCTCACCTATGTCAGGAAACAGCTATAAATCAAGGTGATAACTTCAGAAATGAATAAAGTGTCTGGAGACTTTTGCAGAGTTTGGAAGCTACTACAATTTCTGTTATCAACTTGTAGGTAAGTACTGGTATTTTTCTCAGAATCAGGGCCAGATTAACAATGGGGTGGATGGAGCTACAGCTCTAGGTCTCCACATAAAAATAGGCCCATCATAATGGCAGCATGATGATGACCAGCCACCCAGCTGGCCACACAGTCAACCATAAATCCTAAGTATTAAAATTGTTGATGTCCCTGTGCTGCTGACCTGCCGTATATGTCTAGTGGTACTGCTGTATATGTCCAGTGATCCTGCCGTATATTTCCATTGATACTGCCGTATATGTCCAGCGATACTGCCGTATAAATCCAGTGATCCTGCCATATAATTCCAGTGATCCTGACGTATAATTATAGTGATCCTGCCATATAAATCCAGTGATCCTGCCGTATAAGTCCAGTGATCCTGCCGTATAATTACAATGGTACAGGCGTATAAGTTTAGTCCAGTGATACTGCCGTATATATGTCCAGTGATACTGCCGTATATGTCCATTGATACTGCCGTATATGTCCAGCGGTACTGCCATATAATTCCAGTGATCCTGCTGTATAATTACAGTGATCCTGCCATATAAGTCCAGTGATCCTGCCGTATAAGTCCAGTGGTACTGGAGTATAAGTCCAGTCCAGTGATACTGCCATATATGTCCAGTGATACTGCCGTATATATGTTCATTAATACTGTCGTATATGTCCAGCGATACTGCCGAATATGTCCAGCGGTACTGCCGTATAAATCCAGTGATCCTGCTGTATAATTCCAGTGATCCTGCCGTATAATTCCAGTGATCCTGCCGTATAAATCCACTGATCCTGCCGTATAATTCCAGTGATCATGCCGTATAATTACAGTGATCCTGCCGTTTAAGTCCAGTGAGCTTGCCGTATAATTACAGTGGTACTGGCGTAACAGTCCAGTCCAGTGATACTGCCGAATATGTCCAGTGATACTGCCGTATATGTCCATTAATACTGCAGTATAAAGCCAGTGATCCTGCCGTATAAGTCCAGTGATTCTGCTGTATAATGACAGTGGTACTGGTGTTTAAGTCCAGTCCAGTGATACTGCCGTATATGTCCAGTGGTACTGGCGTATAAATTCAGTGATCCTGCCGTATAAAACCAGTGATCCAGCCATATAATTCCAGTGGAACTGACGTATAAATCCAGTGATTCTGCCGTATAATTTCAGTGGTACTGGCGTATAAATCCAGTGATCCTGCCGTGTAATTCCAGTGATCCTGCCATATTATAACAGTGATCCTGCCATATAAATCTAGTGATCCTGCCGTATAATTCCAGTGATCCTGCCATATAATTCCAGTGGTACTGGCGTATAAATTCAGTCCAGTGATACTTCCTTATATTTCCAGTGGTACTGCCGTTTAAATCCAGTGGTACTGCTGTATAATTCCAGTGATCCTGCCATATAATTACATTGGTCCTGGCGTATAAATCCAGTGATCCTCCCATATAATTCCAGTGGTACTGGCATATAATTCCACTGATCCTGCCGTATAATTCCAGTGGTACTGGCGTATAAATCCAGTGATCCTGTAGTATAATTCCAGTGGTACTGGCGTATAAATCCAGTGATCCTGCCGTATAATTCTAGTGATCCTGCCGTAAAAATCCAGTGATCCTGCCGTATAATTTCAATCGTACTGGCGTATAAATCCAGTCCAGTGATACTGCCGTATAATTCCAGTGGTACTGCCGTATAAGTCCAGTAGTACTGCCGTATAATTCCAGTGATCCTGCCGTATAATTCCAGTGGTACTGGCATATAAATCCAGTGATCCTACCGTATAATTCCAGTGCTACTGGCGTATAAATCCAGTGATCCTGCTGTATAATTCAAGTGGTACTGGCGTATAATTCCAGTGATCCTGCTGTATAATTCCAGTGGTACTGACGTATAAATCCAGTGATCCTGCTGTTTAATTCCAGTGATCCTGCCATATAATTCCAGTGATTATGCCTTATAAATCCAGTGGTAGTGGCGTATAAATTAGAGATGAGCGCCGGAAATTTTTCGGGTTTTGTGTTTTGGTTTTGGGTTCGGTTCCGCGGCCGTGTTTTGGGTTCGACCGCGTTTTGGCAAAACCTCACCGAATTTTTTTTGTCGGATTCGGGTGTGTTTTGGATTCGGGTGTTTTTTTCAAAAAACCCTAAAAAACAGCTTAAATCATAGAATTTGGGGGTAATTTTGATCCCAAAGTATTATTAACCTCAAAAAACATAATTTACACTCATTTTCAGCCTATTCTGAACACATCACACCTCACAATATTATTTTTAGTCCTAAAATTTGCACCGAGGTCGCTGTGTGAGTAAGATAAGCGACCCTAGTGGCCGACACAAACACCGGGCCCATCTAGGAGTGGCACTGCAGTGTCACGCAGGATGGCCCTTCCAAAAAACCCTCCCCAAACAGCACATGACGCAAAGAAAAAAAGAGGCGCAATGAGGTAGCTGACTGTGTGAGTAAGATTAGCGACCCTAGTGGCCGACACAAACACCGGGCACATCTAGGAGTGGCACTGCAGTGTCACGCAGGATGTCCCTTCCAAAAAACCCTCCCCAAACAGCACATGACGCAAAGAAAAAAAGAGGCGCAATGAGGTAGCTGACTGTGTGAGTAAGATAAGCGACCCTAGTGGCCGACACAAACACCGGGCCCATCTAGGAGTGGCACTGCAGTGTCACGCAGGATGGCCCTTCCAAAAAACCCTCCCCAATCAGCACATGATGCAAAGAAAAAGAAAAGAAAAAAGAGGTGCAAGATGGAATTATCCTTGGGCCCTCCCACCCACCCTTATGTTGTATAAACAAAACAGGACATGCACACTTTAACCAACCCATCATTTCAGTGACAGGGTCTGCCACACGACTGTGACTGATATGACGGGTTGGTTTGGACCCCCCCCAAAAAAGAAGCAATTAATCTCTCCTTGCACAAACTGGCTCTACAGAGGCAAGATGTCCACCTCATCTTCACCCTCCGATATATCACCGTGTACATCCCCCTCCTCACAGATTATCAATTCGTCCCCACTGGAATCCACCATCTCAGCTCCCTGTGTACTTTGTGGAGGCAATTGCTGCTGGTCAATGTCTCCGCGGAGGAATTGATTATAATTCATTTTAATGAACATCATCTTCTCCACATTTTCTGGATGTAACCTCGTACGCCGATTGCTGACAAGGTGAGCGGCGGCACTAAACACTCTTTCGGAGTACACACTTGTGGGAGGGCAACTTAGGTAGAATAAAGCCAGTTTGTGCAAGGGCCTCCAAATTGCCTCTTTTTCCTGCCAGTATAAGTACGGACTGTGTGACGTGCCTACTTGGATGCGGTCACTCATATAATCCTCCACCATTCTATCAATGTTGAGAGAATCATATGCAGTGACAGTAGACGACATGTCCGTAATCGTTGTCAGGTCCTTCAGTCCGGACCAGATGTCAGCATCAGCAGTCGCTCCAGACTGCCCTGCATCACCGCCAGCGGGTGGGCTCGGAATTCTGAGCCTTTTCCTCGCACCCCCAGTTGCGGGAGAATGTGAAGGAGGAGATGTTGACAGGTCGCGTTCCGCTTGACTTGACAATTTTGTCACCAGCAGGTCTTTCAACCCCAGCAGACCTGTGTCTGCCGGAAAGAGAGATCCAAGGTAGGCTTTAAATATAGGATCGAGCACGGTGGCCAAAATGTAGTGCTCTGATTTCAACAGATTGACCACCCGTGAATCCTTGTTAAGCGAATTAAGGGCTGCATCCACAAGTCCCACATGCCTAGCGGAATCGCTCCGTGTTAGCTCCTTCTTCAATGCCTCCAGCTTCTTCTGCAAAAGCCTGATGAGGGGAATGACCTGACTCAGGCTGGCAGTGTCTGAACTGACTTCACGTGTGGCAAGTTCAAAGGGCATCAGAACCTTGCACAACGTTGAAATCATTCTCCACTGCACTTGAGACAGGTGCATTCCATCTCCTATATCGTGCTCAATTGTATAGGCTTGAATGGCCTTTTGCTGCTCCTCCAACCTCTGAAGCATATAGAGGGTTGAATTCCACCTCGTTACCACTTCTTGCTTCAGATGATGGCAGGGCAGGTTCAGTAGTTTTTGGTGGTGCTCCAGTCTTCTGTACGTGGTGCCTGTACGCCGAAAGTGTCCCGCAATTTTTCTGGCCACCGACAGCATCTCTTGCACGCCCCTGTCGTTTTTTAAAAAATTCTGCACCACCAAATTCAAGGTATGTGCAAAACATGGGACGTGCTGGAATTTGCCCATATTTAATGCACACACAATATTGCTGGCGTTGTCCGATGCCACAAATCCACAGGAGAGTCCAATTGGGGTAAGCCATTCCGCGATGATCTTCCTCAGTTGCCGTAAGAGGTTTTCAGCTGTGTGCGTATTCTGGAAAGCGGTGATACAAAGCGTAGCCTGCCTAGGAAAGAGTTGGCGTTTGCGAGATGCTGCTACTGGTGCCGCCGCTGCTGTTCTTGCGGCGGGAGTCCATACATCTACCCAGTGGGCTGTCACAGTCATATAGTCCTGACCCTGCCCTGCTCCACTTGTCCACATGTCCGTGGTTAAGTGGACATTGGGTACAACTGCATTTTTTAGGACACTGGTGAGTCTTTTTCTGAGGTCCGTGTACATTTTCGGTATCGCCTGCCTAGAGAAGTGGAACCTAGATGGTATTTGGTAACGGGGGCACACTGCCTCAATAAATTGTCTAGTTCCCTGTGAACTAACGGCGGATACCGGACGCACGTCTAACACCAACATAGTTGTCAAGGACTCAGTTATCCGCTTTGCAGTAGGATGACTGCTGTGATATTTCATCTTCCTCGCAAAGGACTGTTGAACAGTCAATTGCTTACTGGAAGTAGTACAAGTGGGCTTACGACTTCCCCTCTGGGATGACCATCGACTCCCAGCGGCAACAACAGCAGCGCCAGCAGCAGTAGGCGTTACACGCAAGGATGCATCGGAGGAATCCCAGGCAGGAGAGGACTCGTCAGACTTGCCAGTGACATGGCCTGCAGGACTATTGGCATTCCTGGGGAAGGAGGAAATTGACACTGAGGGAGTTGGTGGGGTGGTTTGCGTGAGCTTGGTTACAAGAGGAAGGGATTTACTGGTCAGTGGACTGCTTCCGCTGTCACCCAAAGTTTTTGAACTTGTCACTGACTTATTATGAATGCGCTGCAGGTGACGTATAAGGGAGGATGTTCCGAGGTGGTTAACGTCCTTACCCCTACTTATTACAGCTTGACAAAGGGAACACACGGCTTGACACCTGTTGTCCGCATTTCTGGTGAAATACCTCCACACCGAAGAGCTGATTTTTTTGGTATTTTCACCTGGCATGTCAACGGCCATATTCCTCCCACGGACAACAGGTGTCTCCCCGGGTGCCTGACTTAAACAAACCACCTCACCATCAGAATCCTCCTGGTCAATTTCCTCCCCAGCGCCAGCAACACCCATATCCTCCTCATCCTGGTGTACTTCAACACTGACATCTTCAATCTGACTATCAGGAACTGGACTGCGGGTGCTCCTTCCAGCACTTGCAGGGGGCATGCAAATAGTGGAAGGCGCATGCTCTTCACGTCCAGTGTTGGGAAGGTCAGGCATCGCAAACGACACAATTGGACTCTCCTTGTGGATTTGGGATTTCAAAGAACGCACAGTTCTTTGCGGTGCTTTTGCCAGCTTGAGTCTTTTCAGTTTTCTAGCGAGAGGCTGAGTGCTTCCATCCTCATGTGAAGCTGAACCACTAGCCATGAACATAGGCCAGGGCCTCAGCCGTTCCTTGCCACTCCGTGTGGTAAATGGCATATTGGCAAGTTTACGCTTCTCCTCCGACAATTTTATTTTAGGTTTTGGAGTCCTTTTTTTTCTGATATTTGGTGTTTTGGATTTGACATGCTCTGTACTATGACATTGGGCATCGGCCTTGGCAGACGACGTTGCTGGCATTTCATCGTCTCGGCCATGACTAGTGGCAGCAGCTTCAGCACGAGGTGGAAGTGGATCTTGATCTTTCCCTAATTTTGGAACCTCAACTTTTTTGTTCTCCATATTTTATAGGCAGAACTAAAAGGCACCTCAGGTAAACAATGGAGATGGATGGATTGGATACTAGTATACAATTATGGACGGACTGCCACGGTTAGGTGGTATAAAAAAACCACGGTTAGGTGGTATATATTATAATAATAATACAATTATGGATGGACGGACTGCCTGCCGACTGCCGACACAGAGGTAGCCACAGCCGTGAACTACCGCACTGTACACTGGTTGATAAAGAGATAGTAGTATACTCGTAACAACTAGTATGACACTATGACGGTATAAAGAATGAAAAAAAAACCACGGTTAGGTGGTATATATTATAATAATAATACAATTATGGATGGACGGACTGCCTGCCGACTGCCGACACAGAGGTAGCCACAGCCGTGAACTACCGCACTGTACACTGGTTGATAAAGAGATAGTAGTATACTCGTAACAATTAGGATGACACTATGACGGTATAAAGAATGAAAAAAAAACCACGGTTAGGTGGTAGGTATATAATAATAAATAATACAATTCTGGTCGGACGGACTGCCTGCCGTGTGCCGACACAGAGGTAGCCACAGCCGTGAACTACCGCACTGTACACTGGTTGATAAAGAGATAGTAGTATACTCGTAACAATTAGGATGACACTATGACGGTATAAAGAATGAAAAAAAAACCACGGTTAGGTGGTAGGTATATAATAATAAATAATACAATTCTGGTCGGACGGACTGCCTGCCGTGTGCCGACACAGAGGTAGCCACAGCCGTGAACTACCGCACTGTACACTGGTTGATAAAGAGATAGTAGTATACTCGTAACAATTAGGATGACACTATGACGGTATAAAGAATGAAAAAAAAACCACGGTTAGGTGGTATATATTGTAATACAATTATGGATGGACGGACTGCCTGCCGAGTTCCGACACAGAGGTAGCCACAGCCGTGAACTACCGCACTGTACACTGGTTGATAAAGAGATAGTAGTATACTCGTAACAACTAGTATGACACTATGACGGTATAAAGAATGAAAAAAAAACCACGGTTAGGTGGTATATATTATAATAATAATACAATTATGGATGGACGGACTGCCTGCCGACTGCCGACACAGAGGTAGCCACAGCCGTGAACTACCGCACTGTACACTGGTTGATAAAGAGATAGTAGTATACTCGTAACAATTAGGATGACACTATGACGGTATAAAGAATGAAAAAAAAACCACGGTTAGGTGGTATATATTGTAATACAATTATGGATGGACGGACTGCCTGCCGAGTTCCGACACAGAGGTAGCCACAGCCGTGAACTACCGCACTGTACACTGGTTGATAAAGAGATAGTAGTATACTCGTAACAACTAGTATGACACTATGACGGTATAAAGAATGAAAAAAAAACCACGGTTAGGTGGTATATATTATAATAATAATACAATTATGGATGGACGGACTGCCTGCCGACTGCCGACACAGAGGTAGCCACAGCCGTGAACTACCGCACTGTACACTGGTTGATAAAGAGATAGTAGTATACTCGTAACAATTAGGATGACACTATGACGGTATAAAGAATGAAAAAAAAAACACGGTTAGGTGGTAGGTATATAATAATAAATAATACAATTCTGGTCGGACGGACTGCCTGCCGTGTGCCGACACAGAGGTAGCCACAGCCGTGAACTACCGCACTGTACACTGGTTGATAAAGAGATAGTAGTATACTCGTAACAATTAGGATGACACTATGACGGTATAAAGAATGGAAAAAAAACCACGGTTAGGTGGTAGGTATATAATAATAAATAATACAATTCTGGTCGGACGGACTGCCTGCCGTGTGCCGACACAGAGGTAGCCACAGCCGTGAACTACCGCACTGTACACTGGTTGATAAAGAGATAGTAGTATACTCGTAACAATTAGGATGACACTATGACGGTATAAAGAATGAAAAAAAAACCACGGTTAGGTGGTAGGTATATAATAATAAATAATACAATTCTGGTCGGACGGACTGCCTGCCGTGTGCCGACACAGAGGTAGCCACAGCCGTGAACTACCGCACTGTACTGTGTCTGCTGCTAATATAGACTGGTTGATATTTAAAGAGATATTAGTAGTATACAACAATACTATACTGGTGGTCAGGCACTGGTCACCACTCCTGCAGCAAAAGTGTGCACTGTTAATTAATATAATTGTACTCCTGGCTCCTGCTAACAACCTGCAGTGCTCCCCAGTCTCCCCCACAATTAATTATAAGCTTTTAATTTATACATTGATGACTGTGCAGCACACTGGGCTGAGCTGAGTGCACACAGACTGAGTCACACTGTGTGACTGACTGTGCTGTGTATCGTTTTTTTTTTCAGGCAGAGAACGGATATAGCAGAGAGAAGTGAACGGATATATTATATTAAATAAAAGTTAACTAGCAACTGCACTGGTCACTGACTGTGGTAAACTAACTCTGTCTGCGACTCTGCACAATCTCTCTCTATCTAATCTATCTATCTCTATTCTAATGGAGAGGACGCCAGACACGTCCTCTCCCTATCAATCTCAATGCACGAGTGAAAATGGCGGCGACGCGCGGCTCCTTATATAGAATCCGAGTCTCGCGATAGAATCCGAGCCTCGCGAGAATCCGACAGCGTCATGATGACGTTCGGGCGCGCTCGGGTTAACCGAGCAAGGCGGGAAGATCCGAGTCGCTCGGACCCGTGAAAAAAAAAGTGAAGTTCGTGCGGGTTCGGATTCAAAGAAACCGAACCCGCTCATCTCTAGTATAAATCCAGTACAGTGATACTGCCGTATATATCCAGTGGTACTGCCGTATAAGTCCAGTCCAGTGGTGCTGCCATATAAATTCAGTGGTGCAGTCCTGTGATGTATATTGTTTACTCCAAATAAAGGGGTTATTAATATTTAATCCAAATAATTTTCACAGGGTTTGCCCTGTGTGGTGTAGAGGTACGCTCTCCTGTACCGCATATAGGGGGTAATTCCAAGTTGATCGCAGCAGGAATTTTTTTAGCAGTTGGGCAAAACCATGTGCTCTGCAGGGGAGGCAGATTTAACATGTGCAGAGAGAGATAGATTTGGGTGTGGTGTGTTCAATCTGCAATCTAATTTGCAGTGTAAAAATAAAGCAGCCAGTATTTAAACTGCACAGAAATAAAATAACCCACCCAAATCTAACTCTCTCTGCAAATGTTATAGCTGCCTCCCCTGCAGTGCACATGGTTTTGCCCAACTGCTAAAAAAATTCCTGCTGGGATCAACTTGGAATTACCCCCATTGTTATATAACTCCAGAAAAAAAATGGAGAACAAAAATTTGGAGGATAAAACAGGGAAAGATCAAGAACCACTTCCTCCTAGTGCTGAAGTTGCTGCCACTAGTCATGACATAGACAGTGAAATCCCATCAACGTCGTCTGCCAAGGCCGATGCCCAATGTGATAGTAGAGGGCATGTAAAATCCAAAAAGCCAAAGTTCAGTAAAAAGACCCAAAAAAAAAAAATTTAAATGGTCTGAGGAGAAACATAAACTTGCCAATATGCCATTTATGACATGGAGTGGCAAGGAACGGCTAAGGCCCTGGCGTAAGTTCATGACTAGTGGTTCAGCTTCACATGACGATGGAAGCACTCATCCTCCTGCTAGAAAAATTATAAGAGTTAAGCTGGAAAAAGTAAAGAACTGTGTGTTCTAAGATGGTATCACAAATCCCCAAGGAGAGTCAAGTGTGTCGGCAGTTGCGATGCCTGACCTTCCCAACACTGTACGGGAAGAGGTGGCTCCTTCCACCATTTGCACGCCCTCTGCAAGTGCTGGAAGTAGCACCCACAGTCCAGTTTCTGATATTCAAATTGTAGATGTCACTGTTGAAATACACCAGGATTAGGATATGGGTGTTGCTGGCGCTAAGGAGAAAGTTAACGATGAGGATTCAGATGGTGATGTGGTTTGTTTAAATCAGGCACCGGGGGAGACACCTGTTGTCTGTGGGATGAATAAGCCCATTGTGATTCCTGGGCAAAATACCAAAAAAGCCACCTCTTTGGTGTGGAATTATTTCTCCACAAATCCAGACAACAGGTATCAAGCCATGCGTTGCTTCTGTCAATCTGTAATAAGTATGGGTAAGGACATTAACCACCTAGGAACATCCTCCCTTATACGTCACCTGCAGCGCATTCATCAGAAGTCAGTGTCAAGTTGTGAAACTTTGGGTAAGAGCATAAGCAGTCCACTGACACCTAAATCCTTTCTCCCTCTTGTACCCAAGCTCCTGCAAGCCACACCACCAACTCCCTCAATGTCAACTTCCTTCTCAGTCAGGAACGTCAGTAGTCCTGCAGGCCATGTCACTGGCAAGACTGAGGAGTCCTCTCCTAACCGGGATTCCTCCAAAGGATCCTTGAGTGGTACACCTGCTGTTGATGCCACTGCTGTTGTTGCTGCTGGGAGTCGATCATCATCCCAGAGGGGAAGTCGGAAGACCACTTGTACTACTTCCAGTAAGCAATTGACTGTCCAACGGTCTTTTGTGCGGAAGATGAAATATGACAGCAGTCATCCTTTTGCAAAGCGGATAACTGAGGCCTTGACAGCTATGTTGGTGTTAGACGTGCGTCCAGAATCCGCCATTAGTTCAGTGGGACTTAGATAATTGTTTGAGGTAGTGTGTCCCCGGTACCAAATCCCATCTAGGTTCCACTTCACTAGGCAGGCGATACAGAGAATGTACAGAGATATCAGAAAAAGTGTCCTCAGTGTCCTAAAAAATGCAGTTGTACCTACTGTCCACTTAACCACGGACATGTGGACAAGTGGAACAGGGCAGACTAAGGACTATATGACTGTGACAGCCCACTGGGTAGATGTATGGCCTCCCGCAGCAACTACAGCAGCGGCACCAGTAGCAGCATCTCGCAAATGCCAACTCGTTCCTAGGCAGGCTACGCTATGTATTACCACTTTCCGTAAGAGGCATACCGCTGACAATCTCTTACGGAAACTGAGGGACATTATCGCAGAATGTCTTACCCCAATTAGACTCTCCTGGGGATTTGTGATATCTGACAATGCCACCAATATTGTGTGTGCATAACATCTGGGCAAATTCTTGCAAGTCCCAAGTTTTGCACATACAATTAATTTGGTAGTGCAGAATTTTTTTAAAATGACGGGCGTGCAGGAGATGCTGTCAGTGGCCCGAAAAATTGCGGGCCACTTTCGGCATTCAGCCACCACTGTCACAACTGAGGGCCTGAGCTGACGGAAGGCAGCCTCAGTTGTAGGGGCTGAGATGTACCGGAACCTGGGAGGTTGTATCAGACCCCTGGACATGTAAGTAACATGAAGAGAAACCGCCCGAAGGCGTGACCACGACAACTTGAGTAAAAGTCAATGATATTTATTTATGACAAACTCCATGCATCACAGTAGCAGTAAAAAGAAACATAAAAATCAGCAGAGAAATAATAATACAGTTCCTGGGTACTACAGGGTGGCAGGGGCCACAGAGCTCTGGTGGTATGAGACAGTTCTTATTATCTGCAAGTTGGAAAGTCCTTACCAGGCTCAACTGTAGCAATGAGGAAAGCCCAGGGTCGTACCAGCTGGTGTTCCAGGGAAAGCTGGACTGCTGTAGATAAAATGCTGCTGTGGGTACTGGTTAGAACCAGACAGGTGTTGGCACGGAGTGGATACTGGCTGGAACCAGTTAAATAATAAATAAAGCTTGAGAGCGATGCAATATAGATGAAATGTAAAATTTGAGAGCGGAGAAATAATAATACCGGTGGAGAGTGGTAAACTGCAGAAAGGACACCGGCCCTTTAAGAGAAGCTGTACACTGCTGGAAGCTGAGCTGGAAGCAGGTGATGTTGTAGCTGGAAAGTCCAGAATGGATCGGAGAGTCAGGCTACACCGCAGATGGAATGCTGGTGCGGGTCTCTATAGCAGAAGTCTGGAGACAGGAGCTGGAACCTGGAAGACATTCACAGAAGAGAGACAAACTGGAACTAGGTTTGACAACCAAAGCACTGACGCCTTCCTTGCTCAGGCACAACCTATTTATACCTGCAGCAAGGAAGGCATTGGCTAGGCAATTATGCAAATTAATAATACTGACAACGGATTGGTAGGAATGATCAGCTGACAAAATCCAAGATGGCTGCGCCCATGCAGACACTTGGAGGGAAGTTTGGATTGTAATCCATGTGGTCTGGAAAACAGTAATGGCGGCGCCGGCCACCGGAGACAGGAGACGCCAGGCTGACAGATGCACATCCGACCACGCGGACACAGCGGAGGCCGCGGCTGACGTAATCGCCACTCTGAATGCAGAAGCTCAGGGACGGCGGCGGAGGCCGCGGGAGTCGCCATGCCAGATGTATAAGGCGTTACTGTGACTGCGTCCAGAGAGACAGGAGAGGATGCGGGAATGTGCACATCAGGATAACAGATGGGATCCGGTCCTGGAGCGCTGAGCCAGCCTTAGGAGGCATCTGATAGGTAAGAAATGGCGTCCAGATACCCGGATCGTGACAACCACGTGCCGAAGACTGGAGCGTCAGCAAACACTCCTAAACCTGCCCTGCCATCACCTGAAGCAAGAGGTGGTAACGAGGTGGAATTCAACACTCTATATGCTTCAGAGGATGGAGGAGCAGCAAAAGGCCATTCAAGACCATACAGCCACCTACGATATAGGCAAAGGAGGGGGAATGCACCTGACTCAAGCGCAGTGGAGAATGATTTCATCTTGTGCAAGGTTCTCCAACCCTTTGAACTTGCCACACGTGAAGTCAGTTCAGACACTGCCAGCTTGAGTCAGGTCATTCCCCTCATCAGGCTTTTGCAGAAGCAACTGGAGAAATTGAAGGAGGAGCTAAGACAGAGCGATTCCGCAAAGTATGTGGGACTTGTGGATGGAGCCCTTCATTCGCTTTGCCAGGATTCAAGGGTGATCAATCTGTTGAATCAGAGCACTACATTTTGGCCACCGTGCTCGATCCTAGGTTTAAAGCCTATGTTGTATCTCTCATTCCCGCAGACACAAGTGTGCAGAGGTTCAAAGACATGCTGGTGAGAAAATTGTCAACTCAAGCGGAACGTGACACGTCAACAGCTCCTCCTTCATTACCTCCGCAACTGGGGCTGCGAGGAAAAGGATAAGATTTCCTAGCCCACCCACTGGCGGTGATGCAGGGTAGTCAGGAGTGAGTGCTGACATTTTGTCCGGACTAAAGGACCTGTCAACGATTACTGACATGTCTACTGTCACTGCATATGATTCTGTCACCATTGAAAGAATTATATTATATGAGTGACGGCATCCAAGTAGGCATGTCAGACAGTCCGTACTTATACTGGCAGGAAAAAGAGGCAATTTGTGTTTGTGTTGTGTTTGTGTTTGTGTTTAGTGCAGCCGCAAACCTTGTCAGTGATCGGTTTAGGAGGTTACATCCAAAAAATGTGGAGAAGATGATGTTCATCAAAAAGAATTATAAATTCCTCCGGAAAGACCTTTACCAGCAATTGCCTCTAGAAAGTACACAGGGACCTGTGATGGTGGATTCCAGTGGGGACGAATTAATACTCTGTGAGGAGGAGGATGTACACACTGAAAGGGTTGAGGAATCGGAGGATGAGGATAAGGTTGACATCTTGCCTCTGTAGAGCCAGTTTGTGCAAGGATAGATTGATTGCTTCTTTTTTGGTGGAGGCCCAAACAAACCAGTCATTTCAGCCACAGTCCTATGGATGACCCTGTCGCTGAAATGATTGTTTGTTAAAGTGTGCATGTCCTGTTTATACAACATAAGCGAGGGTGGGAGGGCCCAAGGACAATTCCATCTTGCACCGCTTTTTCTTCTTTGCATCATGTGCTGTTTTGGGACTAGTTTTTTTTAAAGTGTCATCCTGTCTGACACTGCCGTAAACTCCAGGGGTACGGCCATATAAGTCCAGGGGATCTGCTGTATAAGTCCAGGGATACTGCCGTATAAGTCCAGTGGTACTGCCATATAAGTCCAGTCCAGTGGTGCTGTCTTGTGCTGCATCAGTCCAGTGGTGGTGTCTTGTGCTGCCATAAGTCCAGTGGTGGTGTCCTGTGCTGTATATTATTTACTCCAAATAAAAGGCTTATTTACATTACTTATATTATTATCCAAATCATTTTTACAGGGTTTGCGCTGTGTGGTGTAGGGGTATGCTCGCCTGTGCTGCATATTATTATAATAGCTCCAAATAAGAGGGTGATTATTATCCAAATAAATTTTACAGGCTTTGCTGTGTGTGTGTGTGTGTGTGTGTGTGTGTGTGTGTATGTGTATGTGTGTGTGTGTGTGTGTGTGTGGGTGGTTTAGGGGTACGCTCTCCTGTGCCACCAATATTGTGCGTGTATTACATCTATGCAAATTCCAGCACGTCCCATGTTGTCTATGCCGCACACTTGTGTCGCTTAGCATAGTCTTACAGCTACCTCATTGCACCTCTTTTTCATCTTTGCATGATGTGCTGTTTGGGGCCTAGTTTTTTTAAGTGCCACTCCTAGATGGGCCAGGTGTTTGTGCCACACACTTGTGTCGCTTAGCTTAGTCATACAGCTACCTCATTGCACCTCTTTTTCATCTTTGCATGGTGTGCTGTTTGGGGACTATTTTTTTAATCTGCCGTCCTGTCTGCCACTGCAGTGTCACTTAGCTTAGTCATACAGCTACCTCGGTGCAACTTTGAGGCCTAAAAACAATATTGTGAGGTGTGAGGTGTTCAGAATAGACTGGAAATGAGTTGAAATTAATGTTATTGAGGTTAATAATGCTGTAGGATCAAAATGACCCCAAAATTCTGTGATTTTAGCTGTTTTTATGTTTTTTTCAAAAATCATCCATGTCCAAAACCAAATCCAAAACCTGAAAGGGTGGTTTTGGCAAAACCAATACAGATCCAAAACACGAGGATGGAACCAGAACCAAACCAAAAACACAAAACACGAAAAGTGCCCGCCGCACAACTCTAGTATAAAGGGGGGGGGGGGGGGGGGGGACTGGACTGCACACCCTATTTTTAAACATACTTATGTTGCTTTCAGATCGCAAATGCCGGATCCCACCCGGTAAGAGAAACGTGTCCTTACCGGGTGGGATCCGGCATTTGCGCTCCTTTGCTGGCTTTCCGACCCGGCAATATACCGGGTCGGTTGCCATAGCAGCGGGGGGCGCAGCAGCAGCAGCAGCAGGAGCGGGGGGTGGAGGCGGCGCTGGGAGATGAGCTCATCTCCTGCGCCGCCTCTCCCTATGCTGTGAATGGGAGCCGTGTCGCATCGGAACGGCTCCCATTCACACTGCGCCTGACCCGGTATTCAACCCGGTAATAACCCTTCTTTTTTACCGGGTTGAATTACCGGGTCAGGCGACCCGCTAATTCAGCAAAGGAGCTTTCACATCGCACACTGACCCGTTTCGACACGGCAATATGCCGTGTCGATACCGGGTTATTTGTGCGATGTGAAAGGGGTATAAGTGCTATCATGCTGAGGCTTCTAGTATCATGCAGGAGAAAGAAAAATGCTGATGCACTCTCTAAGCACTAAGATCACTGATAGTAAAAATAATTTTGGTGAAGTCTTACGATTGACATGGAGTGTCAGTGAAGATCTTAGCACACATTTGCAGAAATATGTGGGTTCATCCACCGCGACCAGGTGACTTCATTAGATGGGTCCTGACATCTCTAATACTATCACATTATGGAGGTCATTCCGAGTTGTTCGCTCGCAAGCGGATTTTAGCAGATTTGCTCATGCTAAGCCGCCGCCTACTGGGAGTGAATCTTAGCATCTTAAAATTGCGACCGATGTATTCGCAATATTGCGATTACACACCTCGTAGCAGTTTCTGAGTAGCTCCAGACTTACTCGGCATCTGCGATCAGTTCAGTGCTTGTCGTTCCTGGTTTGACGTCACAAACACACCCAGCGTTCGCCCAGACACTCCTCCGTTCCTCCGGCCACTCCTGCGTTTTTTCCGGAAACGGTAGCGTTTTTTCCCACACGCCCATAAAACGGCCTGTTTCCGCCCAGTAACACCCATTTCCTGTCAATCACATTACGATCGCCAGAACGATGAAAATGCCGTGAGTAAAATTCCTAAGTGCATAGCAAATTTACTTGGCGCAGTCGCAGTGCGGACATTGCGCATGCGCATTAAGCGGAAAATCGCTGCGATGCGAAGATTTTTACCGAGCGAACAACTCGGAATGAGGGCCTATATACATTGTTTTAGGTCTTACCTTCAAATAGAGCCCTTATTAATGTGTGATCTGTAATGTAGGAACCTGTGTTAATTAAAAAAACCTAATGGTCAATCAGACAGAGGCGATCACAGCCTAGAGATGCTGTTAGAATCTCACTGGGCTCCCGGGGTGTGCACCCCACATAGGGATTCAGACTGCGATCGCTGTCTGAATTAGGCCCTATACTTTGTGAACAGGAGGTTTACCAAAATGACAGTAAAATTATATGATTATTTAGTTCAATAAATGTGTCCTGTGATTATCATTCAATATTACTGCAACTTATAATTTACTTTATAAGTTTACTTTATAATGTTAACCCACTCCCACTTCTGCCACTAGTTACCTGCTATTGTGTTTTTTTTTTTTTTTTCTCTCTCCATTGATCGCTTCCAACCCATGTGTTTTTCCTGTAATGTTTACCTCCACTGATTGCACACCTTTCCATTGTGCCCTACATGCAGGGTACATCATACTACTACATAAGCATCAGTTTTCCCATATATGAACTTGGCCCTTGTATGGCTCACCTCCCACAGTGTAACCTTCAAAGTGCGCCCAACATGGCTGCCCCATATGGTACACTTGTGGATGGGATGAAAAATACATGGACCTTGTGGTTTTGTTGGAACCCTACTCTAATCTGTAGGACTCTGAAATCACCCCCATTTTGTGTCATCTCTTCTAGGGGTAGACTATTCCACCCTGGGTAATCCTACGCTTAGCGCCCAAGACGGCTGCTGCACTTGGTACCTATAAGGGTGGAATACACAACCCTTGGAAGTTATTACCCAAAATGCCTACACCAATCCGGCGTTATGCTTTCTGTGGACTTAAGATTTTTCTTTTATGTCTGTGTTGCTTGTCTATTGTTGTATTACTCAAATCCTCTGTATCATGTGCACTGTTTTTGATGTCTGTAAAGCGCCTTGAGTCCTGTTGGAGAAAGAGCGCTATATAAATAAAAATTATTATTATTATTATTATTATTATTATTATTTTGTGTTGAGTGAGTAACGGTAACTAGTTATCAAGCAACATTTGGAAAAGGACCATAAGCATTCAAACTCTTGTGAACGCTGCCATCTTGTGGACTAAAATACTATAGCGTTGGCCTTTATACCTGCAAATTATCCAGTTATTTCACTTTTTTAAAGTGGTATAATGTTTTTAAATATTGATCTAAAAATAAAACAAAACAGTGTTGTACACTTAAATTATCTCTGTTTTTAAACAAATTAATAATTTTATGTTATATTACATATAATTATTTTCCTGCACTAGCAATATCATTTATGTTATTAGCATTTTTATCACAGTAAACCTATAGTCAGGATAAATGTTTACTTTCTTTAAGTGTATTACTGCACTACTTTATTCATTATTTATTTTTTTCTGTCACCTCAAAGCTTAAAAATATAGTCATTATTACTTTATTAGTTATTAACATGCACGTTTCGGAGAGCACGGACGGTGTAATGGTTAGCATTACTGCCTCACAGCACTGAGGTCACGGATTCAATTCCCACCATGGCCCTAAATGTGTGGAGTTTGTATATTCTCCCCGTACTTGCGTTGGTTTCCTCTGGGTACTCCGGTTTACTCCAACAATCCAAAAATATACTGGCAGGATATTTGTCTCCTAACAAAATTAACCCTAGCATGAATGTGTGTGCATGTACATGTGGTAGGGAATATAGAATGTAAGCTCCACTGGGGCAGGGACTGATGTGAATGGCCAAATATTCTCTGTAAAGCGCTGCTGTTAAATATGTGTGCGCTATATAAATAACTGGAAATAAATAAATAATAAATAAATAAATGTTTCTGCTGTAGTTCACCTTAAATGAGAAGTACCTTAAAATATATGCTACATACTACCAAACATGACCTGGTTGTTGCCCACCGTCTATATCCCAATTCTAAATTTATTCATACCACATACTACGTATAGGTACACATGAAGTGATTAAGCAAAATTCTCTGTAAAAACCTCTATAAAAAACAGTGTATGGGGCAGGCTAGGACTATCCAGGGTGCCATCCATCCTGGCATCTCTACAGTATGTAAAGAGAACCCCGGTATTTGCAATGGGGTAAGCCATGCGTACAGCACAATCGGGCTATCCTCCAGTATCTCCATATCTCATAGCAGCAATGCAGGACAAAGGGGGGTATTCAGTTAGCCCCCGAAGAGACATCAGGAGTAAAAACTCCCGATGTATCTTCGGGTTTTGCGGTCGACCTATTCGATTTGACCGGCCGTAAAAAAGTGAATTTTCACCAGAAAATACACAGGTTCAGTGAAACCTGTGTGTTTTCTGGTGAAATAGCCACGTTTTTGGATGAAAACGGGGCTGTCATCGGGGATTTTGCTTCGTCTGCCGGAGGCAGGTGAAACAAAATCCCTGATAAGCCGTGGCACGTGCCGGCTTATCGGGGCTAATTAGATAGCCCCCCTGACGAGACTTTTACACCCGCAGTCTGTGCAGGTCACTGAATATCCCCCATATACTGAATTCCCATTTTACCTTGTTTTATGTCTTTATGATGATATTAATGATTCATGATTCTGGAGTATAACGGTAACCACAGTTTGATGGCACATGATATAGTAAGTAAAAAGGCTTTGGAATGCCGTCTAAGCCCTTTCTACAAAGTGACGTCACCCCTCCTCCACCATACTGAATTCTGTGAGCCTGTGTCTGACAGCAATTTTCGTTTATTGAAAAGGAGAAAATTACTTGCATGCATTTGAATGGCTATTTAACCAATGTTTATGCTATGTAGGTCTATCTCTTTGATCACTTAGTGGTTTTATTGTCATTTTAAAGATTTGACTGTTTCTGGCTTTAACAATTGTTATTAACTTAAGAGCAGTATTAGGACCGAGGGTGGAACAAAACATTTAAGTTCACCAGAGTGTTTATCAATTACTTCCTTTAATACCCCTCACAAGCCATATGGAAGATTTAGGGATGATAGAATAGATTTGGCTGATCCTATAAATTAGCCAGATTCCAGCAATTTGTGAATCAATTACATTCGGCAACAATAATCTACATTCCTTTTGGAATCAGGCTGGGGACAGTGCAATGAATGTAGCACATGCTTCACTACCATATACCCAACTTCAGCTGCTTCATCTGGTCCCTCTGGGGGGTGGTTGTTGTTTTTATGTTGTTTACGAATTATTGCATAATATTTGTGACTAAAACTCCCACTTCTTCATAAGTGTGGTAGAGTGAGGAAAGAGTTAACATTCTCTGCCTCAGAAAAGAACCACACCCTCTCACCAATTAAGAGGCTAAGGCAGGTCTGGCCCACCTGTGGCTCACCAAATGTTGTGAAACTGCACATCCCAGCATGCAATGCTACAGTTTTGGCATTCCCTAATAGCAAAACTGTGACAGGGCATGCTGGGGAATGTAGTTTCACAACAGCTGGACAGATGCAACCACACCAGGCTTGGCTTTCCCTGACATGGTCGCATCTGATGCAAACAGTCAGAATCATCCCACATTGTGTTCCGTTTACTGCTGGCAACAAGAAATATGTAAATGTAAATTGAAATTGTTGAATTAACTTCTTCTTTGACATGTTATTTATGAGGATTGGTGCTATGCTACTGAAAGCATTACTTAGAGGAAGCATATCATCAATTGTCAAATGGAAAGGTTTATTCTAAATTAATATGTGACCCTACGGAAGCATACACCTGTGATTTAATAGAGCTCCTTGCGGAGGCAGTTGATCAAGGACATATTGATCCAGGAACTATGAAAGCACTAATTGTAACCATGGCACTAATTTATTTTTTTTACACCATCCTAAAATTGCACAAGCACCAGACTAACCCGCCTGGACGTCCGATTATTGCAGCATGTGATTCTTTGCTATATCAGATGTTGCGGTATTTGGATTATTTCTTGCAACCTGTGATCCAACAAGAAAAAACGTATTTGAAGGACACGTCTACTTTTCTAGGAAAATTGAACAATATTCCCAGAGAGTTACAAAAGTATTGGTTGTGTACAGCTGACGAACATCCCTTATAATGGAGGGATTGCAGCGGTAGGGAAATTAATCAGCAGTAACTTACTCTATAGGGGTCCTGAAGTGTCTCTCTTTCTTAAGTTGCTGGAATTGGTCCTGAACCGTAATTATTTTTTATTTAATAAAGAATATTTTGTACAAATACTTGGCTGTGCGATGAGATCACGAGTAGCACCGGCATACAAATGCATTTGATTTATGTTTGGAATTGAGCACATTTTTTATTTTTGGTAATGAAAACTATAGAGGTAACATCATCTTCTTTAAGTGTTATATAGACTACGTGTTCCTCTTATGGGGGGAGCATCAAGCAAAGTTTTCTGGATATGATGTCTGATATTAATACAGACAGGATGTCAATATTAAATTTACATTTGAAATCCAGAAGCATGAGATACAGGCTTAAGTACAGTACCTCACTATATAGCAAGCCAACAGATTGTAAAAATCTTTTCTTGGCATCCAGTCATCATCTGTAGCCCCGTAAAAGGGGATTACCTTTCTCACAATACCTACGGGTACATCGTATATGCAGTGATACTTTGGATGAGTCTTTACAAATGTATAAAATGACTGCTAAGTTTTTAGAGAGAGGATATTCTCATCAATTACTGGTTAAGGCTAGAAATAGAGCATTAGTGGAACCAAAGGTGAAGGCTGATATTAGTCATTCTATAAACAAAATAGATAATTCTATCATTTTTGTTAATCAGTATACATCCAGTAATTCATTAATTGCTAAAGCCAAAAATATCTGGACAATTATTCAAACTGACCCAGACTTATCCTCAATGTCTAATAAGCGCATTTTACCTTGCTATAAAAGAGGTTGGAATATTAGGGACATCAGGGTTTTTGGCGCCCTCCTGCAAACAATAAATTTGTGCCTTCCCTCTCATACCTTACAAATGGATAATGTGCCACAAAAAAGTGGTATGGTCTCACAAAGGGCCTGGCCACAGAATAATAACCACATTTCAAATTACGTCACACAGTAGCACAATCTTATTCACATTACACCACATAGTAGGGCCCCTTATTGACGTTACGCTACACAGTAGTGCCCCTTATACACAATACTTACAGTAGTAGTGTCCCTTATGCACATAATCCTCCTATAGTAGCACCCCTTACACACATAATGCACACGGGTAGCAGGTGCCACTGAGTGGGTTGTAGTGGCACTGTATACATTACTGAAAGCAATAGGGATCGGTCTGTTGAGAGGATGGGGTCTGAGGGTGGCAGTTTACTCCCTCTAAATCGGATGCAATCATGGCCTGCCTTGAATCTTTTGCTTGGGAAGGCTGCATGTCAGGAGACCAGTGCCAGAATCCCGACGTGTTAGAATCCGGCACCGGAATCCTGAATGAAAGTATGCAGGGGAGGGTAAGGGTTAGGCTGCGGGGGAAGTCTTAGGGTTAGGAATTGTTGAGGGAGTGGGGGCCTGGACTGCACACCCTGGCTTCATATAATGGGATGTGCTTCCTTGCTGGGACTTAGTACTACAATATAGGAAAAAGGGTGCAGGTGCACCATACACCATTAACATTAGAACAACCATAATATTCAAGGTTCTTGGCATATATTGGCCAGTATATGACCCTGCCCACCTACTTCACGGTGACCTCATTGGACAGGTCCCTAACACTATAAGGATTTACCTCCAAGGTGCAGAGCATCCCCCAAACTACCCCAGCCATACCACCCCAGGTCATCACACAGAAAAGGGATAGAAGTGAGAATCAGTGTTAGGCAAATTAAAGTGGCTGCTGCGTGTTAAAGAAAAAAAAGGAGGACAGCAGTAAGGTGTCAGAGTGTTAGAAAGAGAGGTTAGCTGATCAGTGTTACAAGTGTAAGAGATATGTGAAAAATGCTACATCAATATAAAACAAACACAAGGTGATATATGTGTTAAAAATAAATGTAAGGTGGTGAAGCCCCAAAGTGGTACAGACAGAGCAATCCAGGGAGCCCCATGCCCCAAAAGGTCACCCCCAAACTGACTTTGTATATAATTGAAAGGATCTTACCTATGCCTTTTGTGCAGTCAGCATGTGCTGGTTCCCTGTTTAAAAGCCTGGGAGGCAGTGGGTGGGGTGCTAATCCAGAAATCACAGCATCCCAAACCCTCAGGTGTGTATATACACACATAATATAGACTATATAGTGGAGAGGGGACCTGTACTGCACATCCTGGCTTCTTATAATGGGATGTGCTACCTTGCTGGGACTTAGTACTACAATAAAGGAAAAAGGGCGCAGGTGCACCAAACACCATTAAAATTAAAACAAGCATAATATTCAAGGTTCTTGGCATATGTTGGCCAGTACATGAGCCTGCCCACCTACTTCATGGTGACCTGCTGTCCTCTTTTTTTTTCTTTAACACTCAGCATCCTCTTTCATTTGCCTAACACTGATTCTCACTTCTATCCCTTTTCTGTGTGATGCCCTGGGCTGGTACGGCTGGGGTAGTTTGGGGGTGCCCGGAGGTGAACCCTTATAGTGTTAGGGACCTGTCCGATGAGGTCACTATGAAGTAGGTGACCTTAGTGGCTGTACTACATAGGCAAAACTTCCTGTACTTTCAAGGAATGGATGGCACAGCACAGGAGTGCCATCAAGTTATTGATGGCACTCCTGGGCAAAGTAGTTGATCAGCCCATGCCAAAACATTTTAAATTATGTCTGCACAGCCTATCCTTCCTATGTTATAAGATGATAGATTTTATCCCAGAAGGGAGAAGGAGGGATGACAGGCAGAGGGTACTTTTACAAAGAGAGGCACGCTGGGTAGATTGACTGAACACCATAGCCCCTAAGGGCTTGAATGAATCTTTGTCATTCAGCAGCTTCTTGTAATTATGGTAGGAAGATTGTTATTTAGAATATGTGGGTTATGTTAAGAATCATGAATTTTGATGGATGGTTATTTATTGTGTAATACATGCATTGGGTAATACATTGTATCTGAATAATTCAAAGTGCAACTATTTGCTGGCGATACATCTCAAATGTTTCAATATGATTCTATTGTATTGTCTGTCTATAATTTAGCATGGTTCTTCTTTTGCTGCTGACTCTATGGTAAAGGGTTAATTTGTGTATGATCACGTAACTAGTCTAGGCTGCAGAGCCGGCCTTAGGCATAGGCAAACTAGGCAATTGCCTAGGGCATTTGGTATGCTTAGGGGCACCAGCAGCTTCTGCTGATTAAAATGATATGCGGCATGCCTATATTCTGTGTGTGACTGCGGCTGTATCTGCATACAAAATGCTACGTTGCAGTGTAGTCCTGGAAATCACTGTAATGTAGCATTTCATATGCAGATATAGCCGCAGTCACACACAGAATATAGGCATGCTGCATATCATTTTAATCAGCAGAAGCTGCTTGTGCATCCTACCAACATAGTAATGCAAATAAGATGCATTTTTATAAACAAAAGGCGCCTGACATTAGCAGAGCTGCCACTGACTCATGCCAGGCATCTCCTGCAGAACTAGCGGCGGTGCTAGGGGGCACCAGCCAAAATCTTGCCTAGGGCATCATATTGGTTAGGGCCGGCTCTGCTAGGCTGAATGATGTCAGCGGAAGTCTGGCTTTCTGGGCTCCCTAAGACTGTCCCACATGGTGCTTAGGCCCTCATTCCGAGTTGTTCGCTCGCTAGCTGTTTTTAACAGCATTGCACACGCTAGGCCGCCGCCCTCTGGGAGTGTATCTTAGCTTAGCAGAATAGTGAACGAAAGGTTAGCAGAACTGCTACTAAATAATTCTTTGCAGTTTCTGAGTAGCTCCAGACCTACTCACAGATTGCGATCAGCTCAATCCGTTTAGTTCCTGGTTTGATGTCACAAACACGCCCTGCGTTCGGCCAGCCACTCCCCCGTTTCTCCAGACACTCCCGCGTTTTTCCCTGGCACGTCTGCGTTTTTTAGCACACTCCCGGAAAACGCTCAGTTACCACCCAGAAACGCCCCTTTCCTGTCAATCACTCACCGATCAGCAGTGTGACTGAAAAGCGCTGCAGAATCCACAGCAAATCTATTAAGTTTTTAGTTAAATAACTAAGCGCATGCACCCTGCATGCCTTGCGCATGCGCATTTTGCAACAAATCGCAGCATAGCGAAAATCGGCAATGAGCGAACAACTCGGAATGACCCCCTTATTTCTTATGAAGGTAAGATATCTTCTTATTGTATATTTGTGCCTGACAAAAGTTTGAATAAAACCGAAAAGTTGCAAAGCCGTTTATTGGAGTCCTTAGAGTTCCGCTTCCTCCACATTCTATAGATAGATAGATAGATAGATAGATAAATGATGTGTATAATTTTAAATGACACTCCTCATTCCATGTATGAGTGGCAGATATAAACCAGTGGTGATGTATGTTTTGGGGCACACATATAAAAACATTAAGCAAACAAAGTTTTAATAGTGCCTTAAAGAGTGTGGTTAGAAATATAGAAAATTGTGGCACCTCTTAGTGCAATACAAATAATGATAAGTAGAGCGAACTTATCTTAATCAGGATGTCTTCGGTCATATGACCACCACATAAATTCAAGGCATAAAAAATAAAAAAAATAAAAAAAACTAAAGATGAGCGGGTTCGGTTCCTCGGGATCCGAACCCCCCCAAACTTAACCCATTTTACACGGTTCCGAGGCAGCCTCGGATCCTCCCGCCTTGCTCGGTTAACCCGAGCGCGCCTGAACGTCATCATCCCGCTGTCGGATTCTCGCGAGATTCGTATTCTGTATAAGGAGCCGTGCGTCGCCGCCATTTTCACTTGTGCATTGGAGATGATAGCGAGAGGACGTGGCTGCATTCTCTCAGTTTCTGTGTTCAGTGTGCTGCAAATATCTGTGCTCAGTGTGCTGCAAATATCTGTGCTCAGTGTGCTGAAAATATCTACGTTCTCTGCCTGAAAAACGCTCAATATCTGTGCTGCATTGTAGTATATAGTAGGAGGACAGTGCAGAATCTTGCTGTGACCACCAGTATATATATAGCAGTACGGTACAGTAGTCCATTGCTCTACCTCTGTGTCGTCAAGTATACTATCCATCCATACCTGTTCTGCATTTTAGTTGTGCGCAGTATTTAGTAGCAGGACAGTGCAGAATTTTGCTGACCACCAGTCTATATATAGCAGTATGGTACAGTAGTCCAATGCTCTACCTCTGTGTCGTCAAGTATACTATCCATCCATACCTGTGCTGCATTTTAGTTGTGCGCAGTATATAGTAGGAGGACAGTGCAGAATTTTGCTGACCACCAGTATATATATAGCAGTACAGTACAGTAGTCCATTGCTCTACTTCTGTGTCGTCAAGTATACTATCCATCCATACCTGTGCTGCATTTTAGTTGTGCGCAGTATATAGTAGGAGGACAGTGCAAAATTTTGCTGACCACCAGTATATATATAGCAGTACGGTACAGTAGTCCATTGCTCTACCTCTGTGTCGTCAAGTATACAATCCATATGTGTGCTGCATTGTAGTTGTGCACAGTATATAGTAGGAGGACAGTGCAGAATTTTGCTGACCACCAGTATATATATAGCAGTACGGTACAGTAGTACATTGCTGTACCTCTGTGTCGTCAAGTATACTATCCATATGTGGGGACTATTTTTTTAAGTGCCATCCTGTCTGACACTGCAGTGCCACTCCTAGATGGGCCAGGTGTTTGTGTCGGCCACTTGGGTCGCTTAGCTTAGCCATCCAGCGACCTTGGTGCACCTCTTTTTCTTTGCATCATGTGCTGTTTGGGGACTATTTTTTAAATCTGCCATCCTGTCTGACACTGCAGTGCCACTCCTAGATGGGCCAGGTGTTTGTGTCGGCCACTTGGGTCGCTTAGCTTAGTCATCCAGCGACCTCGGTGCAAATTTAGGACTAAAAATAACATTGTGAGGTGTGAGGTGTTCAGAATAGACTGGAAATGAGTGGAAATTAATGTTATTGAGGTTAATAATACTATGGGATCAAAATGACCCCCAAATTCTATGATTTAAGCTGTTTTTGAGGGTTTTTTGTAAAAAAAACACCCGAATCCGACAAAAAAATTTCAGGGAGGTTTTGCCAAAACGCGTCCAAATCCAAAACAGGGCCGCAGAACCGAATCCAAAACCAAAACACAAAACCCGAAAAATTTCCAGTGCACATCACTAAAAAAAACACAATGTGAACTCTTTCAACACTCCATATTTCAATAATAAAAATGTGAATCAAATTAGGAACAGTATAGCTCTGCACAGAATAAAAAAGTCCTTCACTTCAGGTACTGTACTTCTTTTTAAAAACTTAAAACAATTTTAATTCAGCAGTAAATACAAATGGCAGGTAACATACATACAGAAAATGAAAACATTAAAGTTTATCAGTCCATGGGGGAAGTCCAAGGTACAGTATCCGTCCCAATGCTTTTCATCTTCTCTGGAAGACTTCTTCATGGGGATAGTGGTACAGGACCAGTTGGACATCTTTATAGCTAACTAACAATCAAGTGATTTAAACAAAGTGATATCACTTTCTGTTCAGCCAGACAGGAAGTTCGCAAACAAGGTAACATCACTTCCTGTTCATACAGACAGGAAGTGTCATAAATATATTTTAAACTGAGCACAAACATCAGTTAAATCATGATCAATATACATCAGAGAACATATAAATACATCCTATATTAATAACACAATTTACAGAGGCTATAAACATACTGTAATGAGACATGAAGCCATATAGAGAAACATTATGGCTGGTGGTGTAACACACCATGTCACTTCCGCTGCCTAAAATGCAAGAAACCATATAGAACAACACTATAGTGGTAGTGGAATGCAGGTGATCTGCACCGCATCACTTCCACTTCCAAGGATTCTGGGTTGACCGCATCACATCTGCCCCAGATTGCCGGTGAAAGTGGGGGAACTGGCAGTTGTTAGATGATAACTTTTTGTTTTGTTAGCTAGCCACTTTTTATATATAAAAGTCCAGGGACTGTCTGTAGAGGCTATGGGGTATTGTGAAAATAATAACAATGTGGCGCTTCCAGTGATTGGAATGCACGGCGCCACGGTCATCTTCAGCTGCCCGGTGGAATTCACAGTGGCCATTTTCATGGTGATGTTGGCTTCACATAATGTTCTTAAGAAGTTATCATGGAGCTTGCAGCAGCCATTTTGTTGTAGACATACCAAATAAAAAATCAAATAGACAGTAAATAAGTCATTTTCATAGTCCAATAGTTGCATTAATGCCCTCAATCTTTGGGATCCCATGGTATAAAGTGGTAAAATATATGTTGATATGTTACTGAAAAAAATAATAAAGAATGTGATTAGTAAAACATTCTTTCCATAGACTCTAGTAAAACATTCCCACCATAGCATCTATAGTGAGCATAATAAATATGCGCAGCACATAAGAAATCTTAAATACTTTCTAAACAACTTATTTTTATGTGTGCGTGTAAGAGCCTAAAATACAGAAGTTTTGCAGAAACCAGCAGTCCTCACAATAATTCTACACACACCGGCTTTCACAGGCACCGGCAGGTATAGCGGAATATCACGGCTACAGCCCAAGGGATGTCCATTCCACCGCTCATCCGGAGGTGAGCGCAACCACTGTGGAAGGGTAAACTTGTGGGCCTGGGGGGTTCAGGACGCCTGTCCTCCAGAACACAGCACCATCACAGATCACCACAACAGCTTGCTACATCATCAGGATTAACTTTACAACTGAGGAAATCAAATCTACCGTCATAAGGAACAGTGTTGTACCGAGATTTTTATATTTTAACTGCCCATGGCTCATTTCCGCACATATATTGCTGATTGCTGCACGAGTACACTCTTTCTCATATACACAGCATCATACATGTAATATGACCATTTACTCATAACTGAACCGATACTTTTACTTAATCTGTCTGCATACATTATCTTGCTTATATATGAACTATTGATTGCTGCAATAATATATGTCTTTATATGCAGGCACCACACAGATGATGTGATTGATTTATGCATTATCAGATACCCCCAGCCCCTTTTGAGTGACCATGCCCCCTTTTCTGGCGAGCGCAACAGTACAACCTTGAGTGAACACTAAAACCCTTTACATTTTCCATACCTCCACTTCAAAAGTCTCATTTCGTTTACTGTGTCAACCAGTGCCACCCATGAATCATTAAGATTTCCAGAGCCCCCACAACCGAGCCAGCATACCCCCAGCCTTGACTTACTGTACCATCACTTTGAACCAGCAGAGCAGAATTGGTTCTGCCTGTTGGTGATCCTCTGACTCCAAAGAGGTATCAGTGTTGTGAACCTGCTGCAGTATTCGTAGTTCCACCCCTTCCCTAGAGACAACCAGCCCTGTGCTAAAAAGTTATTCCCCACACCACATGGGTGGTGTTTGTGGAGTTAATAATGCAATACATGTCCCAGAAAGCTAAATTTTAACACTGTCAGGGCATTTTGGTAATTGGGGAACCACAAGTGCCGGCATACCAATGCAGACAGGGCCACTGACACCTGTTGTGCACCTGTAAAGAAAGTAATTGCAATACTAGTGTTCACGTTAGGCTGTTAGCAGGGCGCCTCGCCCTGCCCGATTTTTTAAGGACAAAATCCACCCTGCCCTTTCCGCGGCGCTCTGCTAAAACAGCCACCCGCTTCGTGCCCTCCCAGCGTGCAAATATGCTGTGCGCATGCGCACGGCATCCATTCGGCTGACAGAGAGAGCTTGGGGGAAGCCCAGCACGCACACCCCCAACAGTGACGCCGCCGGTCGCCCACAACCCCTGTAATAACATCTGTGGGCTGCACCGCCCACTTCAATGAAGTTTTATGACCATGCCCCCTATTTTGCATGACCACGCCCCCTTATCAGGTGCGCACATATGTCCCCTGCAGTCCGGCGCCCTGTCCTGCCTGATTCCTAGAGTGAACACTAGCAATACATTGGACACTGTAGAAAAAGTTCTTTATTAAAATAAAAGCTCCTATTTGTTCCAACATAGGCATTAAAGGAACAGAAAATAGTAACATAGTAATTGAGGTTGAAAAGAGGCAAATTGCCCATTGTGTTCAACCTGTATTAAGTTGTGATGATTCTGCATACCCGCTGGATAATGTTTTATGACTAGTTAACTACTATAACTCATATAACCCCCGGATTAACCATGCTGATATTTTAAATATTATAACCTTGGATATCATTTTCATTCAGAAATGTATCCATTCCTTTTTTAAATCCAATTACAGAGTCCGCCATTACCACCTTCCCTGGCAGGGAATTCCACATACTAATTGCCCTAACAGTGAAGAACCCTTTCCTCCGTTGCGTTCAGAACTTTCTCTCATCCAGTCGCAGCGAGTGCCCACGTGTCCTAAACTGTGTTCTTTTAATAAATAATTCCCCTGATAACTCTTTGTGATGTCCCTTTACATATTTGAAGATATTAATAATATCTCCTCTTAGGCGCCTCTTTTCTAGTGTATACATATTCAGCCTAGTAAGTCTTTCCTTATAGTCCAGTCCTTCTAGGCCTTTAATCAATTTAGTAGCTCGCCTTTGAACCCTTTCGAGTTCACCGATATCTTTTTTATACAGTGGTGCCCAAAACTGAACACAATATTCCAGGTGCTGACGTACCAATGCCTTATACAGCGGCAGGATTACATCCGAGTCTCTTGTCTCAAATCCCCATTTTATGCACGCTATCAATTCCATTATAAATATTATCTTTGTTTTTTGTGCATATTGTTTTAGAATTATTACATGGGTCTGCTGTTGTTACAAGTACTGTAGGAGCTTCACAGACGGGGGTGGATCATTGGGTCGACCACACTTAGTTTGACATGTTAGGTCGACCACTATTGGTTGACAGTAAGTTGGTCAACATGGTTTCCAGGTTGACATGAAATTTTTTTTTTTAATGTGGTTGTCATTTTTTCTGTAGAGTGACCGGGCCCCTAATTAGTGCACCGTATCCCCTCGCTGCGCTCGGCACAGGTTACCATTCCCAATTGTAGTCCACGTGGATCGTAAAGCATGAAAAAGTTCAACGAATGATAAAAAAGTGAAAAACTCATGTCGACCTTCTGTCATGCCGACCTAGAACAGTGGTAGCCAACCCTGGTCCTCAAGAGTTACCAACAGTTTACGTTTTCCAGCTTACCTAGCAGGTGCACAGGTGTAGTCATTACTAACTGACACATTTTAAAAAATCCACAGTTGGAGCTAATTACTTCACTTGTGATTCTGTGAGGAGACCTGGAAAACGTGAATTGTTGGTACCTCTCGAGGACCAGGGTTGGCTACCCCTGACCTAGAACATGTCGACCTAGAGACCATGTCGACCAAGAAACATACTTGCCTACCTGACCCTCTCCATGAGGGAGAAAATGCTCTGTTCCTGGACTTTCCTGGTAATGCATGATTGCCATCACCTGTGGTGAAACACCTTTCTTATCAATTAACTAGCTCACCACAGGTGATGGCAATCATACATTACCAGGAAAGTCCAGGAGCAGAGCATTTTCTCCCTCATGGAGAGGGTCAGGTAGGCAAGTATGTTTCTAGGTCGACATGATCTCTAGGTCGACCTAGGTAGGCAAGTATGCCTAGAAACCATGTCAAACTACTTACTGTCGACCAATAGTGGTCGACCTAGACATTCTCGACCTAAGTTTGGTCGACCTAGAGACCGGATACCACACAGAATAGATCCCTCTCTCCCATGCATTCTCCTCAGCACTACCTTGCAATGCCATTTAAAGATGCCATTAGATAAAGCATTCAAGGTGCAAAACAAGATCCTTTTCAAAGCTTTTTTTTTTTGTAAACCATTGCAGCTCCCATCAGGTTCTATTGGAATAGTGGTGTTATACGATGCTGTCCCAATATTTAACTAATGCAAGGGATATTTGTAATACAGTATCTCCCGTGTTGCCGTTAACCAATTAATACATTTGGTCGATATTAAGATGACAGCAAAAACATGCAGAAAACGATGTTGCCAGATGTTTTCTGCAAAAAAAAAATGAAACAGCCCACACTTACATGGTAAATTCTACCCTACCTTTACAAACATCAGTTCCTTTATTTAGTTTAACAATCTCAGTCATATCACACAATAAAGATTTTACTGTTTGCTACAGACTATCTAGCATAAGCAAGGGTTATGAAAGACTCTCCCCTCCGTTGTGCTGTATGGTATAATGATAATGGTTGAAGCCTGCTGCATTTTTAATACCTGTTTTATTACTGATGAGTTCTAAAAAACTGACTGTAAAATGATTCAGCATTCCAGTAACACACCGTCCTGTAATTGCCTTAGAAATATCTTTAAAAAACAGTCACTAGTTGTTGTTTAGCCTGCAGGAATATTGTAGGATTTGCAGTTTTCAGCTTTCAGCAATGTCACAATAGCAATAATCGAAATTACCTCGCAAACTGGAAAGCTGGTTTTAAGAATAAATAACAGCTTTTTTTGCAATATAGGTTTGTTACATAGTAACATACTACTATGCTGTATTATTTTTAGGACTAATATTATCTGTCGTGAATGTCGGCCGTTGTGGTTATTCCTCTTTTGTTAAATATAGTGCGTGATCTACCCACCATAACCCTGTATATCCTTATCCATTAGGAATTTATCTAGCCCATTCTTGAAAGTATTGACCAAATCTGCCATTATTACTCTCTCAGGCAGGGAATTCCAAACACGTATTGTCCATACTGTGAAGAAACTTCTGTGTGCGAAATCTCCTCTCCTCTAACCTAAGCAGGTGACCACGTGTCCTCTATGTCGATCTTATCAAAAACAGATCCTCGCAAACTCTGTATATTGAGGGTCATTCCGAGTTGATCGCTAGCTGCCGATGTACGCTGCGTAGCGATTATTTTAAAAAATGGCAAAACTACGCATGCGTATGGGGAGCAATGCTCATGTGCGGCGTACGGGTACAAAAAACATCGGTGTTTTGCACTGCTTCTAGTGACGATTCCATTTGCACAGCCAATTGCAAGGAGATTGACAGGAAGTGGGAGTTTATAGGTGTCAACTGACCGTTTTCTGGGAGTGTTTGGAAAAATGCAGGCGTGTCCATGCATTTGCAGGACAGGTATCTGACGTCAATTCCGGGACCTTCGTCGCAGCAATCATCACACAGCATAAGTAACTACAGGGCTGGTCTTGTTTTGCACAAAATGTTTTTGTACCGCTCGGCTGCACAGGCGTTCGCACTCTTGCAAAGTGAAAATACACTCCCCCGTGGGCAGCGACTATGCGTTTGCACAGCTGCTAAAAGTAGTTAGCAAGTGATCAACTCGGAATGAGGGCCATTATCCCCTTATATATTTGTCAATGTTAATCATGTCTCCTCTTAATCTCCTCTTTTCCAATGTAAACATGCCTAGCCTAGCAAACCTTTCCTCATATTCCAGCGTCTCCATCCCCTTAATCAGTTTGGTCGCCCGCCTCTGAACCTTTTCTAGTTCCAGGATATCCTTTTTGTAGTATGGTGCCCAAAATTGTGCACAGTATTCAAGATGTGGCCTCACTAGGGATTTATATAATGGGAGTATAACATTCTCATCCCTTGCATCAATTTCCCGCTTTATGCATGCTAAAACCTTGTTTGCCTTTTTTGCTGCAATCCTACTTTGGGTACTGCTGCTAAGTTTGTTATCTATGTGAACACCCAAGTCTTTTTCTAGTACCCTAGTTTTACCCCATTTAGTGTGTAGATGGTATTTTTTTCCTTGCTACCAAAGTGCATTACCTTACACTTGTCTGTTTTGAACCTCATTCTCCATTTTGCTGCCTATGCTTCCAGTTTCAATAAATCATTCTGAAGAGACTCAGCATCCCTCACCGAATTTATAACCTTACACAGTTTGGTGTCATCTGCAAAAATTGACAACTTGCTCTCTAGACCTATTGTTAGATCATTTATGAAAATATTGAACAATAGTGGTCCAAGTACAGACCCTTGTGGCACACCACTTAGTACTTCAGTTCAATTTGAAAAAGTTCCATTTACCACAACTCGTTGCTCCCTATTATCAAACCAATTACTAACCCAAGTGCATATTGTGCTCCCTAGCCTCAGTTCTTGTAACTTGTAGATAAGTCTCATATGCGGTACTGTATAAAAAGCTTTAGCAAAGTCTAAAATGATTACATCCACGTCCCTGTTTCACACACTGTTTCATAAAATCCTAGTAAATTTGTCTGACATGATCTGTCCTTCACAAATCCATGTTGGTTCCTATTAATAACCTATTGGCTTCTAGGAATTTCTGTATAATATCCCTTAAAATACCTTCCAGTATGTTTCCCACTATAGATGTAAGACTAACTGGTCTATAGTTACCTGGTTCAGATACGCCAATCTTTGGAAACCATGTCTGATGTAAGCGAGTCAATAAAAATCAAATATAGTTATATATTCAATATATATATATATATATATATATATATATATTCAATATCAAATATAGTTATAGAATTTTGCTAATTCGGAGTGTAGCTGCATGATAACCCTTGGGTGAATTCCATCGGGACCAGGTGATTTGTCAATCTTAATTTTTTTTAATCGGTCACAAACTACTTCCTCATTTAAATAAGCACTTAGTAGTGGAACATTATTGTTGCTGAGGTTATGTGTTAATCCCGCCATCGGGTCCTCTATTGTGAATACTGATGCGAAAAACTCATTTAATTTTTCCGCTATGTCTTACCGTCTTTGATTAAGACGCCCACTTTGTCCTTTAAAAGGCCTATACTCTCCTTCTTTAATCTTTTGCTGTTACGTTTTATTTATAAAGTTTTAACATATATCCAAACTACTCACTATAAAGCTTCTTCTGCACTGCATCCGAGATGCAGTCAAAGTGCTGGCGTTCAGGAGACCAACGGCCGCCAAAATGCCACCCGCCCCTAATTCCCACTCGGTTGGTGGGTCCATGCCATCAACCAGGTGAGAATAGAACCTCTGACTTGTTGACGGTATTCCGGCAGATAGGATGCTGCTGTCGGTATACTGACAGCCAGCATCCCGTCTGCCAGTATATTTATTTAATTATTACCAGTTGTTTATATAGCGCACAAAAATTCTGCAGCGCTTTACAGAGAATATTCAGCCATTCACATCAGTCCCTGCCCCAGTGGATCTTACAATCTATATTCTCTACCACATGTACACACACATTCATGCTAAGGTTAATTTTGTTGGGAGCCAATTAACCTACAGATGGAGCCATGCTAATCGTGGCTCCATCAGTGCCTGGGTGCACCTGCCTAGACACGCCCATCGCAACATCTGAATCGCATGCACGTCTGTGATGAGCACCCACCCCATTCACTTTAATGGGAGCGTCTTTGTGCACTACCGTAGCGGGGCTAGGCACCGGATCGCCTAGTTCCGCCGGGAGTGCACACTTGCAGAGGAGCCACACCAGATGAGTGTGGCTCCATCTTTAGTTTACCAGTATATTTTTGGATTGTGGGAGGAAACCGGAGTACCCAGAGGAAACCCACGCAAGCACAGGGAGAATATACAAACTCCACACAGTTAAGGCCATGGTGGGAATCAAACCCATGAACTCAGTGCTGTGAGGCACTAATGCCAATCGTAACACCGTCCGTGCTGCCCGTATATCATATAGGATCCCTGCATCCTTACATAAATACTGTACTATTTTCTAGTTTAGGACTAAATCAGTTTAATTGTTCTAGGGAAGCGTTTATTTCTTTTGTAGATAAGCGTGTGTATTTTTAGAAGAAGGTGGATCCACCTATATTGTTGAAACTGTATTGATCTATCGGTATGATTGCACCTTCTGGATTACTACGGGCCCCCACACATAGAGGATCTATCAAACAGGGTCACTGACCCTGCAATTGCTAAGAACAGGTGCACAGAGGTTCTGCTTTCATAGATAAACTGCATACTGCTCCCGAGTGATGAGTTGAAGCTTGCATTATATAACACTACTTGTGTTATGTCACCCTTGTTGTATTACTGCTAATATATTATACATTGCTACAGAGCTTTGTGACACTCTGTAAATACATTATAATAATAATTCTGAATTACTTTGAATATGCCAATTAGTAGAATACTTATATGGCTGATAAGCTGTGGAAAATAGCCAAGAGGAATCTAAGCATGCCCACTATGTTCAACACATATTTGTTTTAGCTGGTTTAACTCGCTGTAATATAAGAGAATGATATCAAATATTAAATGGTTTAATTATATGAGGAATGCACTTCTCTTTTGTTACAGTAGATGGCGACATAAGAGTATTATTGGTATTCCAGAAGAATTGATGCAAGATTCATTACGCAGCATTTCAGATCAGATCACATAAGAGTGTTAATGAGAAGGGTCAGATATAGCAACCAGCCAATTAAGAATATTTCTGTCCTGCTACAGGTGTCAACAGTTTAGGGAAGGCCCTTTTCTATTCCAACTATTCCACTTTTTGGGTTTTGTGTTTTGGTTTTGGTTCTGGTTCCATGCTCATGTTTTGGATCTGGACTGGATTTGCCAAAACCGCCCTTTCGTGTTCTGGTTTTGGATCTGGATGATTTTTGAAAAAAACATAAAAACAGCTAAAATCACAGAATTTGGGGGTAATTTTGATCCTACGGTATTAATAACCTAAATAAAATTAATTTCCACTCATTTCCTGTCTATTCTGAACACCTCACAATATTGTTTTTAGGCCAAAAGGTTGCACCGAGGTGGCTGTATGACTAAGGTAAGCGACACAAGTGTGCGGCACAAACACCTGGCCCATCTAGGAGTGGCACTGCAGTGTCAGACAGGATGGCAGATTTAAAAAATAGGCCCAAACAGCACATGATGCAAAGAAGAAAAAGAGGTGCTGGTAATTTTGATCCTACGGTATTAATAACCTAAATAAAATTCATTTCCACTCATTTCCAGTTTATTCTGAACACCTCACAATATTGTTTTTAGGCCAAAAGGTTGCACCGAGGTAGCTGGATGACTAAGCTAAGCAACATAAGTGTGCGGCACAAACACCTGGCCCATCTAGGAGTGGCACTGCAGTGGCAGACAGGATGGCACTAAACCACGTGTAACATTACCCAACGGAACCGTCAGGAACCAACACGGGGGTAATTATACCTAAGCCATTGCTGTCTTAACAAGACTCTAATTACTGTGAACTATATACGGGACATTTATTCCTATAACACACTGGGACGCCAGTGTAATATTATATACTAATAGCTACTAGGAGAGTAACGTTTTATTCTTTGTTATTAAGTGTTTAATTATACCGTTATTCTGGGAGAGTAACGGTTCACACCTTGTTACCATGTGTTTATAAACATCTAATTATACTGTTATACAAAGTGTAATTTTTAGTGCTGAATTTCAAGTTTTTTTTTTACTACCTATCTACTACTAATTAGATTTTATACATAAAAGCTACTAAATTACTCAGAGTTGTATAATAAATATTACATGTTGACAATCTTAGATAAAAAATATCAATATACAAAGTCTCACTGAGTCATTTATTCGACATGACAGACCACACGTAATATAATTTTAAGGTGTCTCTAAAGCGCAGAGTTATTCTCTTTTGTGTTTTAATATTGTTTTTAGGCCAAAAGGTTGCACCGAGGTGGCTGTATGACTAAGGTAAGCGACACAAGTGTGCGGCACAAACACCTGGCCCATCTAGGAGTGGCACTGCAGTGTCAGACAGGATGGCAGATTTAAAAAATAGGCCCAAACAGCACATGATGCAAAGAAGAAAAAGAGGTGCTGGTAATTTTGATCCTACGGTATTAATAACCTAAATAAAATTCATTTCCACTCATTTCCAGTTTATTCTGAACACCTCACAATATTGTTTTTAGGCCAAAAGGTTGCACCGAGGTAGCTGGATGACTAAGCTAAGCAACATAAGTGTGCGGCACAAACACCTGGCCCATCTAGGAGTGGCACTGCAGTGGCAGACAGGATGGCACTAAAAGAAAATAGTCCCCAAACAGCACATCATGCAAAGAAGCCAAAGGGGTGCAATGAGGTAGCTGTATGACTAAGCTAAGCAACACAAGTGTGCAGCACAAACACCTGCCCCATCTAGGGTTGGTATTGCAGTCCCACTGCACTAATGGCGGATACTGGACGCACGTCTAACACCAACATAGCTGTCAAGGCCTCAGTTCATACTTACCTACATTTGATTTCTCCTCTCCGGGAGAAGCCCGGAGAGGAGACGCTGCACGTGTCTTCGGGGGGCGGGGCCGGACTGTGTCATCGCTAAGCCTCCCCCCCGCATCGGGAAATGCCGCGATTCGCGGGTCCGCGGGAAGGGAGCGGGGCTAAAATGACGCGATTTGCGTCATTTTAATCCCTTCTCCACCCGACGGACCCGCGAATGCGGGAGGTAATCTCTCCATCCTGCTCGCATCACTAGGGTGCGAGCAGGATGCAGGAGACCTGCCCACTCTTCCGGGGGTGCGGGGGGCTACCCCAAAAAACGGGAGCCTCCCGCAGCTTCCGGGAGAGTAGGTAAGTATGCCCTAGTTATCCGCTTTGCAACAGGATGACTGCTGCCATATTTCATCTTCCTCGCAAAGGAATGTTGGACAGTCATTTGCTTAGTTGAAGTAGTACAAGTGGTCTTCCGACTTCCCCTCTGGGATGACGATCGACTCCCAGCAGCAACAACAGCAGCGGCAGCAGGAGGAGGAAGTGGTTCTTGATCTTTCCCTATTTTATCCTCCAAACTTTTGTTGTCCATTATTTTTCTGGAGTTATATAAAAAAATGCAGCAAAGGAGAGTGTACCTCTACACCACACAGGGCAAACCCTGTAAAAATTATTTGGATTAAATATTAATAACCCCTTTATTTGGAGTAAATAATATACAGCACAGGACAGCACCACTGAACTTAAAAATTATTTGGATTAAATATTAATAACCCCTTTATTTGGAGTAAATAATATACAGCACAGGACAGCACCACTGGACTAGACTTATACGGCAGTAACACTGGACTGCATTTATACGGCAGTACCACTGGACATATACGGCAGTGTCACTGGAATTATATGGCAGTACCACTGGAAATATGCGGCAGTATCACTGGACTGGATTTATACGCCAGTACCACTGGATTTATACGGCAGTACACCTGGACATATGCGGCAGTATCACTTGAATTATATGGTATTACCACTGGACATATACGGCAGTATCACTGGACTGGATTTATACACCAGTACCACTGGATTTATACGGCAGTATCACTATAATATATGGCAGTATCACTGGAATTATATGGCAGTACCACTGGACATATACGGCAGCATCACTGGACTGGATTTATACGCCAGTACCACTGGATTTTAACGGCAATACCACTGGACATATACAACAGTATCACTAGAATTATATGGCAGTACCATTGGACATATATGGTAGTATCACTGGATTGGATGTGTATGCCAGTACCACTGGATTTATACAGCAATACCACTGGACATATATGGCAGTATCACAGGATTTATACGGCAGTACCACTGGACATATACGGCAGCATCACTCGACTGGATTTATACGGCAGTACCACTGGTCATATACGGCAGTATCACTAGATTTATATGGCAGTATTACTGGACTTATACGCCAGTATCACTGGACTGGATTTAAATGCCAGTACCACTGGATTTATACGGTAGTACCACTGGACATATACGGCAGTATCACTGGAAATATATATGGCAGTACCACTGGATATATACGGCAGTGTCACTGGACTGGATTTATACGCCAGTACCACTGGAATTATATGGCAATACCACTGGACATATATGGCAGTATCACTGGATTTATACGGCAGTACCACTGGACATATATGGCAGTATCACTGGACTGGATTTACACGGCAGTACCACTGGACATATACGGCAGTATCACTGGATTTATAGGGCAGTATCACTGGATTTACACAGCATTATCACTGGACTGGATTAATACGCCAGTACCACTAGATTTATATGGCAGTACCACTGGACATATACGGCAGTATCACTGGAAAAACATGGCAGTACCACTGGACATATACGGCAGTATCACTGGACTGAATTTATATGCCAGTACCAGTGGATTAATACGGCAGTACCACATGACATATAAGGCAGTATCACTGGAATTATATGGCAGTACCATTGGACAAATATGGCAGTATCATTGGACTGGATTTATACGTCAGTACCACTGGATTTATACAGCAGTACCACTGGACATATACGTCATTATCACTGGATTAATACGGCAGTACCACAGGACATATAAGGCAGTATCACTGGAATTATATGGCAGTACCATTGGACAGATATGGCAGTATCACTGGACTGGATTTATACGTCAGTACCAATGGATTTATACAGCAGTACCACTGGACATATACGGCATTATCACTGGATTTATACGGCAGTACCACTAGACATATACGGCAGTATCACTGGACTGGATTTATACGGCAGTTTCACTGGACATATATGGCAGTACCACTGAACATATACGGCAGTATCACTGGACTTATACGATAGTACCACTGGACTTATACGGCAGCACAGGGACACCACCACTGGACTGATGCAGCACAACACAGCACCACTGGACATATGGCAGCAGAGGACACCACCACTGTGACTGAACTGATGCAGCACAAGACACCACCACTAGACTGATGCAGCACCACACAGCACCACTGGATTAAACTTATACAGCAGCACTGGACATATAGCAGCAGAGGACACCACTACTGTGACTGGACTGATGTAGCACAAGACACTACCACTCTACTGATGCAGGACAACACAGCACCACTGCACTGGATTTATACAGCAGCACTGGACATATGGCAGCAGTGGACACAACCACTGTGACTGGACTGATGCAGTATAAGACACTACACTGGACTGAGCAGCACAACACAGCACTTGAATCGCCACCCCACTTTCCCTCCCACACAGACACTGAGGACAAAGACACGTCCTCTCGCTACACTCTCCAATTCCGCAGTGAAAATGGTGGCAACGCGCGGCTCTATATATGGAATCCAAAACTCGCGAGAATCCGACAATGGGATGATGACATTTTGCCTCATTCTGGTTTCCGAGTCAGGCGGTAAAACCCGAGCCAGGCTCGGATCCGGGCTCAGGTAGTGAAGTGTGGTAGGGTTCGGTTCTCAGGGAACCGAACCCACTCATCTCTAATTCCAACATGACTGTGCCCCAGTGCACAAAGCAAGGCCTATAAAGACATGGGGCCTAATTCAGACTTGATCGCTGCTGTGTGAAATCGCACAGATTATCATACGACTGCGAATGCATACGGACTGTAATGCTCAGGCGCGAGGCCAAACTGAAAAAATCCTGCATCTTTTTTTATCGCTAGACGAACACAGCCTGATTGACAGGAAGCGGGTGTTTGTGGGTGGTAACTGCCCTTTTCTGGGAGTGCATGAAAAATGTAGGAGTTCCCAAGCATTTTCAAGGAGGGTGTGTTACGTCAGCTCCGGCCAGATCAGTCTATTTTTTTCACACTGTAGTCCTGGGCTATGCACAGACTAGAAAAATTATTCGATGGTGAGCGAGTTGCGAACAGATTTGCAGCTGACCGGCATATGTAAAGCTTTTCACAAGGCGTACGCAGACTTGCATGGGGCGGTATTTCACTTTGTCTGGGCGGCGACTATCCAATCGCAAACCTCTGCAAAAGCGCAGAGGTGCGAACAGGTCTAAATTAGGCCCATGGTTTGATGAGTTTGGTGTGGAAGAACTTGACTGGTCTGCACGGAGCCCAGACCTTAACCCCATCGAACACCTTTGGGAGGAACTGGAAGGGAGACTGCAATTCAGGCCTTCTCGTCCAACATCAGTGCTTGACCTCATAAATGCTCTATAGAAAGAATGAGCACAAATTCCCATAGAAACATTCCAAAATCATTGTGCATTACTAGTCCCTGTTGGTGTAATGGTCAGGCATCTGAATATTTTTGTCCATATAGTGTGCGTGTGTGTGTGTGTGTGTGTGTGTGTGTGTGTGTGTGTGTGTGTGTGTATACACCTGGGGCACATATCTACCTTCCCACCCCCCACCCCACACTTCTCCTTTGTATTTTTTTTCTTACTTGCTTCTCCAGTTCTTCTGCCACCTGTCATCTTCCAATCCTCATCTCTTCTATACTTCTGTTTTTCTGTGGGCTGGTATGAGGGTGGTGCTCTTGTTTGTTTGTGCTCCTTGGGCTCAATTTCTAGAGGATGCAATGATATGACGCCTGTACTTTTTGCCATCTTTTTCCCCACTGAGTCACTAGCACCATTAACAGGAAGAGGGGAGCCATGGAAAGCCATGTATGCCACTCAGATATTGCCCATTGCGCAAGGTGCCCAGCACTATATAGGGGTTGGGATCATTATGCCGGCATTGGAGATGCCAGCATTCAGAATACTGACTGTGGCATCCCGACAGTGAGAATCCCGACAGGGGGAAGGTAAGGATACTTACCTTCCCCCTATGCCCACCTAGCCCCCCCTTCTCCCCACCCCCTGCAGCCTAACCCTAACCCCCCCTCCCCCCGGAGGTGCATAACCCTAACCCCTCCCTGCAGCCTAAACTTAATCTCCCCTCCCTCGAGGCTTACCAGTCTTGCGTGCTGAGAGTGGAACAATCAGGATTCCCAGTGTCTGAATTCCGGTGCCAGGATTCTTATCCCATTCAGGATTCTGGCGCTGGCCTTCTTAGCTGTGCCGGTATCCCGGCATTGGAATTTTGACAGCTTGAAACCTAACCATCAGAATCCTGATCAAATCCCCTATATAGCCTAGTGTCATGGGTTGGCATCTGTGCCACGCTAAAGGCAAGATGCTCAGGGCAATGACACTTATATTAAACCAATAAGAGCAATCTTAGGGCAGGCACGCTAGTTGTTTGCAAAGCAACATTCCCTCCTGCACGAGTTGAACATGGCAAGGTAAATCCTATGGAGGCACTTGGAATAGATGATTGAACTTATATGATTTTACTCACCGGTAAATCTATTTCTCGTAGTCCGTAGTGGATGCTGGGAACTCCGAAAGGACCATGGGGAATAGCGGCTCCGCAGGAGTCTGGGCACAACTAAAAGAAAGCTTTTAGACTACCTGGTGTGCACTGGCTCCTCCCACTATGACCCTCCTCCAAGCCTCAGTTAGGATACTGTGCCCGGAAGAGCTGACACAATAAGGAAGGATTTTGAATCCCGGGTAAGACTCATACCAGCCACACCAATCACACCGTAAAACACGTGATACCATATCCAGTTAACAGTATGAAACATAACTGAGCCTCTCAACAGATGGCTCATAACAATAACCCGTTAGTGAACAATAACTATGTACAATTATTGCAGACAATCCGTACTTGGGACGGGCGCCCAGCATCCACTACGGACTACGAGAAATAGATTTACCGGTGAGTAAAATCTTATTTTCTCTAACGTCCTAGTGGATGCTGGGAACTCCGAAAGGACCATGGAGATTATACCAAAGCTCCCAAACGGGCGGGAGAGTGCGGATGACTCTGCAGCACCGAATGAGAGAACTCAAGGTCCTCCTCAGCCAGGGTATCAAATTTGTAGAATTTTGCAAACGTGTTTGCCCCTGACCAAGTAGCAGCTCGGCAAAGTTGTAAAGCCGAGACCCCTCGGGCAGCCGCCCAAGATGAGCCCACCTTCCTTGTAGAATGGGCTTTAACTGATTTAGGATGCGGCAGTCCAACCGCAGAATGCGCCAGCTGAATTGTGCTACAAATCCAGCGAGCAATAGTCTGCTTAGAAGCAGGAGCACCCAGTTTGTTGGGTGCATACAGGATAAATAGCGAGTCAGTTTTCCTGACTCCAGCCGTCCTGGAAACATAAATTTTCAAGGCCCTGACTACGTCCAGCAACTTGGAATCCTCCAAGTCGCTAGTAGCCGCAGGCACTACAATAGGTTGGTTCAAGTGAAAAGCTGATACCACCTTAGGGAGAAACTGGGGACGAGTCCTCAATTCTGCCCTATCCATATGGAAAATCAGATAAGGGCTTTTAAATGACAAAGCCGCCAATTCTGATACACGCCTGGCCGAAGCCAAGGCCAATAACATGACCACTTTCCACATGAGATATTTTAGATCCACGGTCTTTAGTGGCTCAAACCAATGTGATTTTAGGAAATTCAACACCACGTTGAGATCCCAGGGTGCCACTGGAGGCACAAAAGGGGGCTGAATATGCAGCACTCCTTTTACAAAAGTCTGAACTTCAGGTAGTGAAGCTAGTTCTTTTTGGAAGAAAATCGACAGAGCCGATATCTGCACCTTAATGGAGCCTAATTTTAGGCCCATAGACACTCCTGCCTGTAGGAAGTGCAGAAATCGACCCAGCTGAAATTCCTCTGTTGGGGCCTTATTGGCCTCACACCAAGCAACATATTTCCGCCATATGCGGTGATAATGTTTTACAGTTACATCTTTCCTGGCTTTAATCAGCGTAGGAATGACATCCTCCGGAATGTCCTTTTCCTTTAGGATCCGGTGTTCAACCGCCATGCCGTCAAACGCAGCCGCGGTAAGTCTTGGAACAGACAGGGCCCCTGCTGCAGCAGGTCCTGTCTGAGCGGCAGAGGCCATGGGTCCTCTGAGATCATCTCTTGAAGTTCCGGGTACCACGCTCTTCTTGGCCAATCCGGAACCACGAGTATTGTCCTTACTCTTCGTTTTCTTATTATTCTCAGTACCTTTGGTATGAGAGGCAGAGGAGGGAACACATAAACCGAATGGTACACCCACGGTGTCACTAGAGCGTCCACCGCTATCGACTGAGGGTCCCTTGACCTGGCGCAATATCTCTCTAGATTTTTGTTTAGGCGGGACGCCATCATGTCCACCTGTGGCCATTCCCAACGATTTACAATCAGTGTGAAGACTTCTGGATGAAGTCCCCACTCTCCCGGGTGGAGGTCGTGCCTGCTGAGGAAGTCTGCTTCCCAGTTGTCCACTCCCAGAATGAACACTGCTGACAGTGCTAGCACGTGATTTTCCGCCCATCGGAGAATCCTTGTGGCTTCTGCCATTGCCGTCCTGCTTCTTGTGCCGCCCTGTCGGTTTACATGGGCGACCGCCGTGATGTTGTCTGACTGGATCAGTACCGGCTGGTGTAGAAGCAGGGGTTTTGCCTGACTTAGGGCATTGTAAATGGCCCTTAGTTCTAGAATATTTATGTGTAGGGAAGTCTCCTGACTCGACCATAGTCCTTGGAAGTTTCTTCCCTGTGTGACTGCCCCCCAGCCCCGAAGGCTGGCATCCGTGGTCACCAGGACCCAGTCCTGTATGCCGAATCTGCGGCCCTCTAGAAGATGAGCACTCTGCAGCCACCACAGCAGAGACACCCTGGTTCTTGGAGACAGGGTTATTAGCCGATGCATCTGAAGATGCGATCCGGACCATTGGTCCAACAGGTCCCACTGAAAGATTCTGGCATGGAACCTGCCAAAAGGAATTGCTTCGTAAGAAGCCACCATCTTTCCCAGGACTCGCGTGCAGTGATGCACCGACACCTGTTTTGGTTTCAGGAGGTTTCTGACTAGAGATGACAGCTCCTTGGCTTTTTCCTCTGGGAGAAACACTTTTTTCTGGACTGTGTCCAGAATCATTCCCAGGAACAGTAGACGTGTCATCGGAACCAGCTGTGACTTTGGAATATTCAGAATCCAACCGTGCTGATGTAGCACCTCTGTTAGGCGCCGGGGTCCGCTCGTCGGTGCGGCCCGGCGCCTAGCAACCAGGGACGCCGTGCGCGTACAGCCGCCGGCTCCCTGGCAACGCTAGACGCCGGGCGCACGGAGCCGCACGGACCCTAGCAACGGGGACGCCACTGGCGGACCGCGTTCCCCGTTGCTGGGTCCATTTAAATTAGTAAGGGCACCTGTTTCCTGGCCGTGCAGCAAGGCAGCTGCACGGCATTCATGCAATCAGCACTGGCAGCAGTTGATTGGAGGGCTTCGGTTTATATGCTCTTGCAGTGCCTCACACAGACGCCGGTAATAGCTTCCTGCATGCTGTATCTGTTTGCTGAGAGTGTTTCCAGTCCTGCTGTATCCGGTCGTTCCTGTCCTCAGTTGTCCTGCACTCGGAAGTCGTCATCTGTTCCTAGAGTCCTGACTGAGCACCGTTAAACATCCAGTGGTGTTCGTGAGTCGCGGCGTAGCCGTGTGTTGCGGCTTGGCCGCTTTATTACTTATTATTTATTATTTGTGTTTCTGAGCTTTTGCGGAGGATTCCGCTCCCACAGATCCACTCTGGTATCCAGCGGTGCTGGGTAGAAGTAATGGACTAGTGGATTTTGGTTGTCCTTTTATCTGGCGGTTTTTCCGCGCATACTTCAAGTTTGGTTAGTTAGCTTGTTGCCCTTGGCCTGTTGTAGTCAGAGGTCCTCTTGTCATCATCCTGCCTCGGATTTCCCTTTGTCTCTCACTAAGACCGGGGGGCACCGGAGTTGGGCAGACATAATCCGCCTTTCAAACGTGGCTGCCAGGGGCTCAAGAAACCATAGTCTCGCAAGGGATTTCCGATAGCACGGGTGAGACAATAGAGTTAGGGCGCCAGGGGCAACTAGTCTTTCCTGCTCCCGTAACCAGCATTCCCTTCCAGTACTCTGGCCATTGTCATAAGATCTCCTCCGGTCAGGAGTACTGGAATCATAACATTATTACCGGCCCAAACCAAAACTTAAAATTAAACAGGGTTTGATTTTTTCCTTATTCGGTTTTTTTTTAAGAGTTATCGGCCTCATGAATCCCACAGGTTTAGGGCCAAATCCTGGTCAGCTCCTAGTCAGCCAGATTCAAGAACTTACTCAGATGGTTCAGGATCTTTCCCTGCGGGTGAAGTCGCAGGAAGATCTTTTACGAACTTCCCCGAGGGTAGTCCCTGAACCAAAAATGCACTTGCCTGACCGTTTTTCTGGTGATAGGAAAGAGTTTTTTAATTTTAAAGAATCCTGTAAACTTTATTTTCGTTTAAGACCGATCTCCTCAGGTACTGAATCTCAGCGGGTTGGAATCATTATTTCTTTGCTCCAGGGGGATCCTCAGACCTGGGCATTTGGTTTAAAAGCAGAGGATCCGGCATTGTTGTCAGTCGACGCCTTTTTGGGGTCTTTAGGGCTTTTGTATGATGACCCTGATAGAGAGGCATCCGCTGAGAGTCAGTTACGCGCTCTCAGACAGGGTAGAAGTCCTGCAGAGGTTTATTGTACAGAGTTTCGCCGTTGGTCGAACGACTGTGGCTGGAATGACCCAGCCCTGCGCAGTCAGTTTCGCCTCGGCTTATCTGAGTCTATAAAGGACAGTCTCCTTCAGTATCCCGCTCCTGAGACACTCGATAAACTCATGGAGCTTTCTATTAAGATTGATCGACGTCTCAGAGAGCGGAGGGCTGAAAAAGGAGCACCAGTCAGGACTACTCCATGTGTATTTTCCATTCCTGAGGACGTAGAGAAGCCCATGCAGATGGGTCTCTCCCGACTGTCTCCAGAAGAAAGAGCCAGAAGGCAAAACTCTGGTCTTTGTTTGTACTGTGGGGGTAAGGGACATTTTGCCCGTAATTGTCCGAACAAGTCGGGAAACGCCTCGACCAAGTGAATTGTGAGGGGGTTCACTTTGGTCTGCAGCTTATCTCCTCGAATAACTCCCTTTTAGTCCCAGCTAAAGTTTCCTTTGGCAGCCTCAGTTCTTCGGTGTCGGCTTTTGTCGACAGTGGAGCGGCAGGGAACTTTATGGACTTAACTTGGGCCAAGGCCTTAGGTATTCCTCAGTTAGCCTTGGGTAGGTGTATCACCATGCATGGTTTAGATGGGAGTCCCTTGTCCAATGGGGTTATTTCCCTCTGTACACCTCCTGTACTACTTACGGTAGGAGCTCTTCATTCCGAAAAGATCGAGTTCTTCCTTACCCATTGCCCAGCAGTTCCAGTGGTTCTGGGTCACCCTTGGCTGGCCTTTCATAATCCCACCATTGATTGGCAGTCGGGGGAGATTTCACAATGGGGTACCATCTGTAATAAGGAATGTATTACGTTTCCCGTTAGAATAGCTGCTGCCATTCCCGAACTCATTCCCGTGGAATACCAGGACTTGGTTGATGTGTTTTCCAAGGGCAATGCGGACATTCTGCCTCCCCATCGGCCTTATGATTGTGCTATTGAGCTAATTCCCGGTGCCACATTGCCAAAGGGAAGGTTATATGCTTTATCCGGGCCAGAAACTGCGGCCATGAATGAGTATGTTAAGGAGAGTCTAGGGAAAGGATTTATCAGACCATCTAAATCCCCTTTAAGTGCAGGCTTCTTCTTTGTGGAGAAAAAAGATGGATCACTCAGACCTTGCATTGACTTTAGAGCCCTGAATAAGATCTCAGTTAAAAATACTTATCCTCTGCCGCTGATTTCTGTCCTCTTTGATCAGCTGCGTTCGGCTGTAATTTTTTCTAAAATCGACCTGAGGGGAGCATATAACCTCATCCGAATCAAGTCTGGAGATGAGTGGAAGACGGCTTTCAGTACTCAGTCGGGTCACTACGAGTATCTGGTGATGCCGTTCGGCTTGTCTAACGCTCCGGCAGTTTTCTAGGATCTCATTAACGATGTGCTCCGTGACTTTCTAGGAAGATTCGTGGTCGTTTACTTAGACGACATCCTGATCTATTCTGACTCAATTGAACAACATGTTACCCAGGTGCGTCAGGTTCTTCAAAAATTACGTGAAAATCATCTATATGCCAAGCTGGAGAAGTGTGAGTTTCATGTCACGGAGGTATCCTTTTTAGGGTACATTATTTCCCCTCGGGGATTCTACATGGAACCTAAGAAGCTCCAAGCCATCCTTAGTTGGGCGCAACCCACCAACTTAAAAGCAATTCAGCGCTTTTTAGGGTTTGCGAATTATTATAGAAGATTTATTCATTCTTTTTCCGACCTGGTTGCTCCCATGGTGGCACTGACTAAGAAGGGAGCGGATCCTACCAACTGGTCACGTGAAGCTGAGTTATCCTTTCAGGCCTTGAAACAAGCTTTTGTCTCAGCTCCAGTCCTCAGACATCCCAACCCAGAATTGCCCTTCATTGTTGAGGTTGATGCCTCGGAGGTTGGAGTGGGGGCTATCCTATCTCAAAAGGATCCGGAGTCTCTGGAACTACATCCTTGTGCCTTCATGTCCAGGAAATTCTCATCCGCTGAATCCAACTACGATGTTGGTAACCGGGAGTTACTGGCTATTAAATGGGCTTTCGAGGAGTGGAGACATTGGCTTGAGGGAGCAACACATACCATTTCAGTATTGACTGACCACAAAAATCTTCAGTACATCGAATCAGCTAAGCGGCTGAATGCCCGGCAGGCTCGTTGGGCTTTATTTTTTACTCGTTTCAAGTTTATTATCACCTTTAGGCCAGGTTCCAAGAATACCAAGGCGGATGCCCTGTCACGCAGTTTTCTTCCAGTTCATAATAACAGTCCTGTTACTCCCATACTTCCGTCTTCAGTCATTTGGGCAGGCCTCACACAAGATTTATTTACCCAGTTAAAGCAGCTTCAACATCAAGCTCCTGGAAATACTCCTGCTGGTCGTCTTTACGTCCCTGAGTTTTTGAGAGCTACTGATTTGACTGAATTTCATGATAGCAAAGTTGCCGGGCATCCGGGGATCTCTAAGACTTTGGAATTAGTCTCCCGCTCAGTATGGTGGCCTGATCTTTCTAAAGACATTAAGGAGTTTGTTTTTTCTTGTCAGATCTGTGCACAGCATAAGGTTCCCCGTTCCTTGCCTATCGGGCAACTTATGCCCTTAAATGTTCCTCTCAGGCCATGGTCTCACATTTCCATGGATTTTGTGGTAGACCTCCCTCTGTCAGCCGGATTCCGAGTCATATGGGTGGTAGTGGACCGTTTTAGCAAGATGGCTCATTTCATTGCTCTTCCCCGACTGCCATCTGCCCAGGGATTGGTTGTTTTGTTTCTCCGCCATGTTTTCAGACTTCATGGGTTGCCCACTGATATTGTTTCTGATCGGGGTCCACAATTCATTGCACAATTCCGGAAGTCCTTTTGTGCCTCATTAAAGATGAAATTGTCTTTAACATCCGGTTACCATCCCCAATCCAACGGGCAGACCGAGCGAGTTAATCAATCATTAAAACAGTATTTGCGTTTGTACTCAGCCAAACTCCAGAATGATTGGTCCGAGTTTCTTCCTTTGGCGGAGTTTGCTTACAATAATTCTTGTCATTCCTCCACTAATGTGTCTCCATTCTTTTCAGTTTTTGGTTTTCACCCCAGAGCTAATTCTTTTTTTCAACATTCTTCTGTTTCCTTGCTAACCTTAACCTCTCATCTCGGAGTCATTTGGAAAAAAGTGCATCTTGCCCTCAGAAAAGCGGCATTTCGAGAGAAAAATTTTTCGGACAGGCTCCGACGTCCTTGCACTTTTAAGGTGGGAGACAGGGTATGGTTGTCGACTCGTAACATTAGACTTCGACAAACCTCAGCTAGATTGGGCCCCAAATTTATTGGACCATTTCATATTATTAAAAAAATCAACCCAGTTACTTTCTGGTTACGTTTACCAAGAGCTCTCCGGATCGGAAATACGTTCCATTGCTCCCTGTTGAAACCATACGTTTCTTCCAGTAGATTTCCTCGGAAGATCTCTCAGGGGAAATCACCAGTAGATGTACAGGGACAACAGGAGTTCTTGGTGGAGAAGGTTCTCGATTCCAAATTGTCCTGGGGTCGGCTTTATTTTCTGGTGCACTGGAGAGGCTATGGTCCAGAGGAAAGGTCTTGGGTCCTGGATAAGGATCTCCATGCCCCAAGGCTCAAGAGGGCATTTTTTCAGGAATTTCCTTGGAAACCTGGCTTTAGGGGTTCCTTGACCCCTCCTCAAGGGGGGGGTACTGTTAGGCGCCGGGGTCCGCTCGTCGGTGCGGTCCGGCGCCTAGCAACCAGGGACGCCGTGCGCGTACAGCCGCCGGCTCCCTGGCAACGCTAGACGCCGGGCGCACGGAGCCGCACGGACCCTAGCAACGGGGACGCCACTGGCAGACCGTGTTCCCCGTTGCTGGGTCCATTTAAATTAGTAAGGGCACCTGTTTCCTGGCCGTGCAGCAAGGCAGCTGCACGGCATTCATGCAATCAGCACTGGCAGCAGTTGATTGGAGGGCTTCGGTTTATATGCTCTTGCAGTGCCTCACACAGACGCCGGTAATAGCTTCCTGCATGCTGTATCTGTTTGCTGAGAGTGTTTCCAGTCCTGCTGTATCCGGTCGTTCCTGTCCTCAGTTGTCCTGCACTCGGAAGTCGTCATCTGTTCCTAGAGTCCTGACTGAGCACCGTTAAACATCCAGTGGTGTTCGTGAGTCGCGGCGTAGCCGTGTGTTGCGGCTTGGCCGCTTTATTACTTATTATTTATTATTTGTGTTTCAGAGCTTTTGCGGAGGATTCCGCTCCCACAGATCCACTCTGGTATCCAGCGGTGCTGGGTAGGAGTAATGGACTAGTGGATTTTGGTTGTCCTTTTATCTGGCGGTTTTTCCGCGCATACTTCAAGTTTGGTTAGTTAGCTTGTTGCCCTTGGCCTGTTGTAGTCAGAGGTCCTCTTGTCATCATCCTGCCTCGGATTTCCCTTTGTCTCTCACTAAGACCGGGGGGCACCGGAGTTGGGCAGACATAATCCGCCTTTCAAACGTGGCTGCCAGGGGCTCAAGAAACCATAGTCTCGCAAGGGATTTCCGATAGCACGGGTGAGACAATAGAGTTAGGGCGACAGGGGCAACTAGTCTTTCCTGCTCCCGTAACCAGCATTCCCTTCCAGTACTCTGGCCATTGTCATAAGATCTCCTCCGGTCAGGAGTACTGGAATCATAACAACCTCCTGAGATAGTGCTACTCCTACCAACAACTGCTCCCTGGATCTCGCCTTTATTAGGAGATCGTCCAAGTATGGGATAATTATAACTCCCTTTTTTCGAAGGAGTATCATCATTTCCGCCATTACCTTGGTAAACACCCTCGGTGCCGTGGACAGACCAAACGGCAGCGTCTGGAATTGGTAATGGAAATTCTGTACCGCAAATCTGAGGTACTCCTGGTGAGGATGATAAATGGGGACATGCAGGTAAGCATCCTTGATGTCCAGGGATACCATGCAATCCCCCTCGTCTAGACTTGCAATAACCGCCCTGAGCGATTCCATCTTGAACTTGAATTTTTTTATGTATGTGTTCAAGGATTTCAAATTTAAAATGGGTCTCACCGAACCGTCCGGTTTCGGTACCACAAACAGTGTGGAATAGTAACCCCGTCCTTGTTGAAGTAGGGGCACCTTGACTATCACCTGCTGGGAATACAGCTTGTGAATTGCCTCTAGTACAGCCTCCCTGTCCGAGGGAGTTGTTGGCAAGGCAGATTTGAGGAAACGGCGGGGGGGAGACGCCTTGAATTCCAGCTTGTACCCCTGAGATACTACTTGAAAGATCCAGGGATCCACCTGTGAGCGAGCCCACTGATCGCTGAAATTTTTGAGGCGGCCCCCCACCGTACCTGGCTCCGCCTGTGGAGCCCCACCGTCATGCGGCGGACTTGGAAGAAGCGGGGGAGGACTTTTGCTCCTGGGAACCAGCTGTTTGTTGCAGCCTTTTTCCCCTACCTCTGCCTCTGGACAGAAAAGACCTGCCTTTTCCTCGCCTGTTTTTCTGGGTCCGAAAGGACTGTACCTGATAAAACGGCGCTTTTTTAGGCTGTGAGGGAACATGGGGTAAAAATGCTGACTTCCCAGCTGTTGCTGTGGAAACGAGGTCCGAGAGACCATCCCCGAATAACTCCTCACCCTTATAAGGCAAAACTTCCATGTGCCTTTTGGAATCTGCATCCCCTGTCCACTGCCGAGTCCATAAGCCTCTCCTCGCAGAAATGGACAATGCACTTATTTTAGATGTCAGCCGGCAGATCTCCCTCTGTGCATCTCTCATGTATAAGACTGAGTCTTTTATATGCTCTATGGTTAGGAGAATAGTGTCCCTGTCTAGGGTGTCAATATTTTCTGACAGGGAATCTGACCATGCAGCGGCAGCACTGCACATCCATGCTGACGCAATAGCTGGTCTAAGTATAATGCCTGTGTGTGTATATATAGACTTCAGGATCGCCTCCTGCTTTCTATCCGCAGGCTCCTTCAGGGCGGCCGTATCCGGAGACGGAAGTGACACCTTTTTAGACAAACGTGTGAGCGCTTTATCCACCCTAGGAGGTGTTTCCCAACGTGCCCTATCCTCTGGCGGGAAAGGGAACGCCATTAGTAATTTTTTTGAGATTATCAATCTTTTATCAGGGAAAGCCCACGCTTCTTTACACATTTCATTTCATTCTTCAGATGGGGGAAAAGCTACGGGTAGTTTTTTCTCCCCAAACATAATACCCTTTTTAGTGGTACCTGGGTTTATATCTGAAATGTGTAACACCTCTTTCATTGCCTCAATCATGCAACGAATGGCCTTAGTGGACATTAGATTAGACTCATCGTCGTCGACACTGGTATCAGTATCTGTGTCAACATCTGCGTCTGCCATCTGAGGTAGCGGGCGTTTTAGAGCCCCTGATGGCCTTTGAGACACCTGGGCAGGCACAAGCTGAGAAGCCGGCTGTCCCGCATTTGGCATGTCGTCAAATTTTTTGTGTAAGGAGTCGACACTTGCACGTAATTCCTTCCATAAAACCATCCACTCAGGTGTCTGCCCCGCAGGGGGTGACATCACTTCTATAGGCATCTGCTCCGCCTCCACATAATTTTCCTCTTCAAACATGTCGACACAGCCGTACCGACACACCGCACACACACCGGGAATGCTCTAACAGAGGACAGGACCCCACAGAAGCCCTTTGGGGAGACAGAGAGAGAGTATGCCAGCACACACCAGAGCGCTATATAATGCAGGGACTAACTGAATTATGTCCCCTATAGCTGCTATAATATTTACTGCGCCTAAATTTAGTGCCCCCCCTCTCTTTTTTACCCTTTTCTGTAGTGTAGACTGCAGGGGAGAGCCAGGGAGCTTCCTTCCAGCGGAACTGTGAGGGAAAAATGGCGCCAGTGTGCTGAGAGAGATAGCTCCGCCCCTTTTTCGCGGACTATTCTCCCGCTTTTTTAAGGATTCTGGCAGGGGTAATTATCACATATATAGCCTCTGGGGCTATATATTGTGATTGTTTTGCCAGCCAAGGTGTTTTTTATTGCTGCTCAGGGCGCCCCCCCCCCCCCCAGCGCCCTGCACCCTCAGTGACCGGAGTGTGAAGTGTGTATGAGAAGCAATGGCGCACAGCTGCAGTGCTGTGCGCTACCTTGGTGAAGACAGAAGTCTTCATGCCGCCGATTTTCCGGACTTCTTCTTGCTTCTGGCTCTGTAAGGGGGACGGCGGCGCGGCTCCGGGACCGAACACCAAGGCCAGTTCCATGCGGTCGATCCCTCTGGAGCTAATGGTGTCCAGTAGCCTAAGAAGCCCAAGCTAGCTGCAAGCAGGTAGGTTAGCTTCTTCTCCCCTTAGTCCCTCGTTGCAGTGAGCCTGTTGCCAGCAGGTCTCACTGTAAAATAAAAAACCTAAAATATACTTTCTTTCTAAGAGCTCAGGAGAGCCCCTAGTGTGCATCCAGCTCGGCCGGGCACAAAAATCTAACTGAGGCTTGGAGGAGGGTCATAGTGGGAGGAGCCAGTGCACACCAGGTAGTCTAAAAGCTCTCTTTTAGTTGTGCCCAGACTCCTGCGGAGCCGCTATTCCCCATGGTCCTTTCGGAGTTCCCAGCATCCACTAGGACGTTAGAGAAATACACGTTTTAACATCAATATAAAATCTTACTTTAGATTTTTATTTTCAAGAGAAGCAGAAGTCACACAAATGGATATTGTAACATCAATCAGTTTTGTTTTGTTTTTCTGTGCAATTTTTTTCTATAATTAAAGTCTAATAACATGGGCACCAGGTATTACACAGAGGCTTCCCCTGTTAAACTGTGAAATGTTTAGGTAGAAATATCAGGTGTATAAATATTATTTACATTCTGCTACACTAAGACCATCAGATAAAGAAAGGAAGTGTTGTGCTTTTGTGGTCACCGTTGCTGAGGAGACAACTTCCTGTTAACACTCATGCTCAGCGTGTGTCATGAAGTCACTTCACGTGAACATCTAATTGGAAACGATAGGTATTACAAACAACTAAGGATATTTTTTAAATTAAGATTAATATTTTAGTATTTTATTGTGTAACCAGGCATTACAGTTTAAACAGTTGTTTGCTGGGTTACTACTGATAATTACAGCTGGATGATGTTCATACAATGTAGAGTGACCAGGCTGAAGGAAAGTGTGTCTCAAAGTGATTCAAGCATATTAGCCTATAAATTTGCATTTGTATATTGTTATAGTCTAGTTACAGTCTATTATATTTTGTTCCATCTTTTGATGATATACTCTACATGAAAGGATATGGTAGAAACTGAAGCATATAGGTTTAAGGGGGATATATTATTTCTGAATGAAGGATCACTTAGTCACAGGTATTTTAATTAAAATTATAATCAGTAATAAGGTGGTCAGGGGTGTAGTGTGGAGCCATGGTGTCTGCAGTAAGTACAATACATACTATGCCCCCTCCGATCTGCCCAGTACTGAAGTGTAATGGGGAATGGTGCATGGAATCAGTATGTGATCCCTGCGACCGGGATCCCGGCGGCCATTATACCGAAGTCGAGATCCCAGTCATTAGAATGCCAGCAGGGGGGGCAAGAGCACCGAACCCCCTTGCGGGCTCGCTGCGTGCTCGGTGGCGACCTTCACTCGTCACAGGTTCTATTCTCTTTCTATACCTGTTTCAGGTCCGGTCAGGGCTAGATGACATCATTGCTGGCGACGTATGCACTCAGCGCTCCCCAGCCGTACCATCGGTTACCTTGCAACAGAACAACAATCCAGTGAGCAAACGTTGTATCACCACTGTAGCTGCTACAAACATAAAAGTTTTTATGGTATTATTGTTATGCTGCAACAAAGTAGCAATAATAGCAATATATGAATCACAACATGTTAACCATTTAGTCTGTACTGTTTTTTGTAAAGTTTCATTGTGAACTAATCTTTATTACTAGTATTCAATCTTTATGTGCATTTTCGTATTTACTAAATGGTCACTTGACTGTCGGTATACAAACCGCTGGGATGCTGACCTCATCCCATGTTGGACTTATAATGTAAAACTTTTTAAAATAATAATAGGACGCTCTACTGGTCCTAGCATACCCTGGGAGTCATAAACTGCTTGAGTATGCTGGCACTTGTGCTACAGCATACCCATGATTCTGGCATCCAGGGACCCAATTTTCCACTTCATTGTAAGACTAATTTCTTAGAACCCTACTTTTCATTTTATTTCCATTTTATTTTCCTTATTTTCTACTTCCTGCTACAGTAAACCAATGGTTACAAATGAACCACCCTCATAAATGATGTGCAACTTGCAAACAGTGAAGGCGGGAGCCCATCCACAGGACGTCAATAAAGAATTTTTGTTTTTTTCTTTGATTGGCCACAGTGTGAGAAAGCACTTCAGTAATACATTTTATGAAATACCTCATAATTACCTCATGTAAGGTCTGTAGCCGCAATAGCTAGCGATCATCCCAAGATGGCTCCGTCAGAGAAATAGTAACATTTGTACATAAGAAAAATACACACTTGTACATTTGCATACCTCTCAACTTCTTAGTTGAGGTGGTCGGGATCTGAAAAGGGGGTGTGGTCTCTGGTGTAATGGGCGTGGCATCACCAGAGTGGGTGTGGTCTTGTAACAATAACCTTTGGTCCAGAATTTTGAGGGCATACCCGGCCCCTGCTCACTTCCCCTGCACTGAATAGATGCTGTACGCGTGCGCAGAGCAGCAGGTGTTCAAAGGTTCTCCCAACTATCAGTTCTCCTAACTGCCCCACCCGTGGGACACTGTTGCCCGCAGGAGGGACAGCGAGACAGTGTCCGAATAGCGGGACTGTCCCGCTGGATTCGGTACAGTTGGGAGCTATGCATTTGACATATGTAAGTGTTCCAAGATGGAGCAGAATTAGTGTAGAGAGTTGGCTTCACAGTGTTAGTAGTAAATGCTAAATTCACTTCAGCCTATTTGTACATCGGTGTGTGCCCTCTAGTGGTGCGTGCATAAATAACAATTGAATCACTCCCAATGAAAGTGAAAAAGAAAGAAAAGTACGAAAACAAAGAAAAGAAAGGTAGCTCAATGGCACTTTGTCATAGCCAAACTATGGTATAATACTGAAAACTAGTGACACAAATATGTGAAAATCTAAGATGATCAGTAATGTAGTTCATTTTAAAACTTAAAAAAGATCAAATAGAGTTATAATTCCTTTTAAAATGTAATGGCAAACTTCTTTCCTACAGTAGCCGAAAAAGAAATCTAATAAAAAAAAATAAGTAATGCAAATAAGTAAAAATAAATAATGAGAATACACAGTCTCTAATTAATATATAGCCAGGACATTAATGATCTAAGTACTATCAGCTGAAAGGGTCACAGTCAGTCAGAAGCTGTTTTTTGTTTCTTTAAAAAAAAAACTGATCACAACTATTAATTCTATTTCATTGAGTCTAGTTCTGTAATTATATAGATACTATGCACCATTTTCAGTAGGTACATATCTCCCCCTCCACAGTACCTGCCACCTCCTGATGACAAGTTACAGTGCATCCGGAAAGTATTCACATCGCTTCACTTTTTCCACATTTTGTCATGTTACAGCTTTATTCCAACATGGAATAAATTCATTTTTCCCCTCAAAATTCTACACACAATACCCCATAATGACAACGTGAAAAAAGTTTTTTTTTTATATTTTTGCAAATTTATTAACAATAAAAAACTAAGTAACCACATGTACATAAGTATTTACAGCCTTTGCTCAATACTTTGTTGATGTACCTTTGGCAGCAATTACAGCCTCCAGTCTTTTTGAATATGATGCCACAAGCTTGACACACCTATCTTTGGGCAGTTTCACCCATTCCTCTTTGCAGCCCCTCCCAAGCTCCATCAGGTTGGATGGGAAGCGTCGGTGTACAGCCATTTTCAGATCTCTCCAGAGATGTTTAATTGGATTCAAGTCTGGGCTCTGGCTGGGCCACTCAAGGACATTCACAGAGTTGTCCTGAAGCCACTCCTTTGATATCTTGGCTGTGTGCTTAGGGTCGTTGTCCTGCTGAAAGATGAACCGTCGCCCCAGTCTGAGGTCATGAGTGCTCTGGAACAGGTTTTCATCCAGGATGTCTCTGTACATTGCTGCATTCATTTTTCCCTCTATCCTGACTAGTCTCCCAGTTCCTGCTGCTGAAAAACATCCCCACAGCATAATGCTGCCACCGCCATGCTTCCCTGTAGGGATGGTATTGGCCTGGTGATGAGCAGTGCCTGTTTTTTTCCAAATATGAAGCCTGGCATTCATCTCATCAGACCAGAGAATTTTGTTTCTGATGGTCTGAGAGTCCTTCAGGTGCATTTTGGCAAACTCCAGGCGGGCTGCCATGTAATTTTTACTAAGGAGTGACTCCCGTCTTGCCACTCTAACACACAGGCCTGATTGGTGGATTGCTGCAGAGATGGTTGTTCTTCTGGAAGGTTCTCCTCTCTCCAAAGAGGAATGCTGTGCTCTGACAGAGTGACCATCAGGTTCTTGGTCACCTCCCTGACTAGGGCCCTTCTCCCCTGATCACACAGTTTATACGGCCGGCCAGCTCTAGGAACAGTCCTGGTGGTTCCGTACTTCTTCCATTTATGGATGATGGAGGCCTCTGTGCTCATTGGAACCTTCAAAGCAGCAGATATTTTTCTGTACCCTTCCCCAGATTTGTGCCTCGAGACAATCCTGTCTTGGAGGTCTACAGACAATTCCTTTGACTTCATGCTTGGTTTGCGCTCAGACATGCACTGTCAAGTGTGGGACCTTATATAGACAGTTGTGTGACTTTCCAAATCATGTCCAATCAACTGAATGTACCACAGGTGGACTCCAATTAAGCTGTAGGAACATGTCAAGGATGATCAGTGGAAACAGGATGCACATGTGCTCAATTTTGAGCTTCATGGCAAAGGCTGTGAATACTTACGTACATGTGATTTCGTAGTTTTTATTTTTAATAAATTAGCAAAAATCTATAAAAAAAAAACGTTTTCACGTTGTCATTATGGGGTATTGTGTGTAGAATTTTGAGAGAATTTTTTTATTTATTCCATTTTGGAATAAGTCTGTAACATAACAAAGTGTGGAAAAAGTGAAGCGCTGTGAATACTTTCCGGATGCACTGTATTATCAGCCTGAGAGAATTAGATAAAGTGGAATAATAAGAAACATATTTATTAAAATATTGACACTGTTTCAATAAAATTATTAATCTTGTGTGAAAATTCATTCCCTCCAATGTCATCCTTCATCAGATGCAAATATGAGTAATATCATACATGCCGACATGCTGGCTGCCCCGTCTGGGAGGGAACAGCCCAGTCAGCATAGTGGGGGGTGTGGTGAGCAATGTGACGCCTAATGGGGGTGGGGCTGGGGCGTGACAGCAGCACACGTCATCATGTCCCCACCCCCGCTACATAATACCGAGGTTACAGGCATATCAAGGCAGGGGCCAAAGCAACAATGACGCAATTTGCGTCATCGGACCCCCCGGATTGCGAGTTCTGCCAGGGAAGAATGTGAGAACGTGGTAGACTGTGGCAGGATCCAGGTGTAATGTGGCCAGCCGGGAAACTAGCCCACTCGTCCGGGAGGCCGGGAGCACCACGCGATTTTCAAAAGCCTTCCAGCCATTCCGGGAGAGTAGGCAAGTATGGTAATATAATACAGCCAATAAATAAATAGCCCAGACTTACATTACCAATGGTATTAGCGCCTTTGTGTGTGCAAGGTATGTACTCCAACTTTGCGCCTTTGTGTGTGCACCTACCTGTACTCCAACTCTGTGAGTACAGTGGTACATTTGTTATGAGTGACATTTGTTACAATTGTCCTTCACTGCTAGATCCTGAAAGATCCTGTCCCCATCAGCCATTACTGCAGAATTTGGCAATAATGGTGATGTTTCAAAAATGGCGCCATGCACAATAATTAGCTCACTATGAGTTACATTTTTGAGGTTTAAGATAGCTGGTGCAAGCTAATCTAGGAGAGCCACATTGTGCTGGCTATTATTAGCTAATTAGAGGCACTGGCATTCTATGGGCATTCTGGCAAACAGAGCTCAGCACAGCTCTGACCCCTGTATGAGAAACAGTGATAACATGAGCGCAGAGTTAATAAAAGTCTGGATGACACCATGTGATTGGTTTGTCCTATGACGGTTAAGGGTATGAATTCTGGTGGGTAATTCAGATCTGATAATAGCAGCAAATTTGTTAGCAGTTGGGCAAAACCATGGGGGTCATTCCGACCCGATCGCTCGCTGCAGTTTATCGCAGCGCAGTGATCGGGTTAGAATTGTGCATGCGCCGGCGCCGCAGTGCACATGGTTTTGCCCAATTGCTAACAAATTTGCATTCCCACCTCCCCACTTGCAGATGGACACCTACTAATGGGTGCTTTCCCTTCCCAACTCGTGGCTGGACCCCCTCCCCAATTGTTGGTGCCCCCCCCTCCCCTTGCTCTCAGCCAAAGCCCACTACCCCACTCGCAGGTGCCCTGCCTTTTCCCGATTTTCGGCTGCATGCGTGCCCCATAGATGCAAACGGCCCTAGGCAGCTGCCTGTACTACCTTATCCATAATATGACCCTATGCACACTGACAAGCACAATACAGGAAGGCACTATACGCGTTTCATCACTCGACTTCATTGATGAAGTAGAGTGATGAAAATCATAAGTTGGCTTCAGTTGAGTTCAAACTAAAGAAGAGAAGTGTCATGTTGATGAGGGGTAGGAAGGGGTCTTTGATGTGCAGCACAGTGCACTGGTGGCTGGATTCGTAAGCCAGCCATTATGAAACAGAGCATTAGCAGTATTTAGGTGTGGCAGTCACACAGCAGAGAGAGCTCCTTACTTGTGCTACATCTTCAAAGTGCTCTAAAGAGACTGCACTACAGCATCATTTACCTTGTGCATGCAAGAATTATAGATAGTTGGTCATATCCTATTTACCCATGTCTGTAAAATACACTTTGGCTAAAAATATAAATATAGATATAAGAAATAAAATGCAAAACCTACCATACTTAGGTGCTTATATATAGTTGGGAATGTTACATGTGATACAAATATATTTAAACATGTGCACTGTGCGTCCAAACTTTTACCTTTTAATTATGTGTATAATTATTTATATTGCACCAAGCATATTATGCATCACTGTACAGGGAATATGTAATCATTCACAACACTCCCTGCCCCAGTGCATTCTGCACACACAATGGGTCCATTTTATCAGAAGACAGTTAATCTACCAGTATTTTTAGGACTGTGGGTGGAAACTGGAGCACCTGGAAATACAAAGATAGGGTGTTGGCCAGAATTAAACACATGACCCCAATGTTGTGAGGCAGCACTGTGGCACCCACAGTGTGCTAGTTTTCAGTCATAAATAAATGTGTATTAATTACCTGAGAAACATGAATGTGGATGTCCTTATGTATATGATGTCAGTGTATTAGCCATGCTGATCTGTAAACCTTTCTGTGCAGTCATGTTTAGGTATGGGAAGCAAAGAGTTACTTTGATGTCATACCATGGACAGTGATTTTTAAACTCCGTTCCATATTTTGTTGCCTCTCCCACAATCTTGGCAACCCACTGCAAACCTTATTGTTATCATATGTTTATCTTGGCTGAAAGATTGTCTTATTTATATTTGGATAACCTTTTTGAAAAGCACATAAGTCTAAAAATGGTGCCGGCATTTCCTAAGTTAGCCAGAGTTTTGCTGTTTCTGGAATAGTGTGCATTGCTGCTTAGCATACATATTACAGAGGATCATTGTGTGTCACAACAACCTAATAACCTTGATTCATGCAAGAGTCCATAAAACAAGAGTCTAACTTAGGAAAGACTCACGCATGACATGTGGGACACATTTTATACGTTTACAGTAGATGACTGCAAGTGGAGTATAAATAATGTATACATGGCATTCACAATACATCTCTGTGGCTTAAAGGGGAAATTCATACCTTTTTTTAAATTCCACAATTCTAATAAGGTTAATTGCAAATAATAGTATTAATATACAATTAATATTCTTTCAATATAAAGGTGGGAGAAAAATTCCCAGCATTTGCTAGTGTCTTTTTTATACTGATTTTCTTATTAAGAGCAATGGAGAATGCACCAATCAGTGCCAGGGGAGTGATCACATACAACCAATTAGAAGCATTTCTCTAATGTTGATGCCTGTTATCACTACCATCCACTATTGTGCATACCTCAAACGTTCCACAAATAATATGGCCACCCCTGGTGTATATATGTCTTTTTCCTAGTTTGCATGCCATTACTAAACTTGCCTACTTTAGAACACTCCTGTCACACCTGTGCAGGTGCAGGCAAGTGTAGGTGGCAGGATCATCCAAATCTGCATACTGTAGGCACAGTATGCAAAGCATGAAGAATACTCTATGCCAGTCGTTCTCAAACTTTCTCAGTTATTATCTTGTTAGAACTCTTATTATCTCAATTAGCACTGAGGTTCAGTTGGAACGTCTCACACTAATGCAGCAGTGTCACAAATAAGCGAGGCTCTCTTACAAAAATAACATTGTATGTGTGCAGCCCTTAATAGATTCTTCCCCTACAAAATTTCTATTGAGATACTCATTAATACATTTAATAACAGAAAGAAAAAAAATTATACCCACATTACAGGCCCAGCCTACATGGCCCCACAGAATACTCAACATGGGCTCCATAATGTCATGCCACATAGTTATGCCCACACAATAGTGTCCCAAATAAATAACCTACATTGACATAATAGTACCCCTTGCCAGCTTCCTGCTGGAGAATGTGAATCTAATTGGCTGCTGCAGCCTGTGCCATTATGCCAAACTCAGACGCCAGGCAGACTTGCTTACTGCTGACAGGGGTGAACTTTTTATGCAGGTGCACTGTGCACCTAGCCCTGACATAGAAGAGGAGGATATTAGAGCACGAGCCGGAAGCTACAATACACCTGGTTAGGCAGCATCGCTGGAACGGTGCCTAATGACAGCCATTCAGGGTTCGGACATTGTGATCCCTCCGCATTACCCCAGGGCCCGCATAGCATGCTGCAGCTCCCATCTTCCATGCTGGCTACAGTCAGCACTCACATGACTGGGGGAGGCTCACTAGTCTAATGGAGGTGGTGGTGCCAGAGTTTGCAGCCCTCTCTGAATGGCCGCATGCTGCAGCTACAGTATGGCTAATGCAGCTTGCGGCCAGCATAATAACTTGTCGGTTCAAATAATTTCATTTGGGACCAGACCAAACCATAAAGCTGAGGCACCCGTTATACCCCTTTCACACAGCACAAATAACCCGGTATCAATCTGGTATATTGCCGGGTCGACGTGGGTCATAGTGGGGTGTGAAAGGGGTCACTCCCAAATTTCCGGGTCTCCTGACCCGGTATTTCAAAAAATAGTTATTCCCAGGTTATTACCGGGTCAGGTGCAGTGTGAACGGGTTGCTGGGTCAATGCGACCTGGGACCCGTTCACAGTATAGGCAGAGGCGACGTGGAGATGGTCTCATTAACCAGTGCTGCATCCGTCCCCGCCTCCGATGCCGCCTCTGTCCCCGCCCACGATGGCAACCCGACCTGGCATATTGCCGGTTTGGGTAGCCAGTCTTAAAGGGTGCATTTGGAAAGGGTCCAATGCCTGGTTGTACCCGGGAAGGACCCGTTAACTAGGGTGCCGCTGCGCACAGTTTGAGAACTGCTGCTCTACGCCCACTGGCATAGCTCTCTATCTGCAGCATGTGTAGAAGGCAGGTTTATTCTTGAGATTTGCGCAGTTTGATGCTAAGTCACTAAAACAAACAGTAATGTCAAAATAATAAAACACATAACTAAACTAAAGCACTTTTTAAACATGTTTACCTTTAAAACAAAAGGTTTTATATAATTTTCAGCTTAACACTATTCAGTCCACAACCTGCAGAGTACTTCTAGAAAATGAAATGGCTTTTTGACAGTTTGGCAAAATGCAGTCAGAGTTTTTATAAGGTTATGTCATTTTCCTTCAATCTGCGTTTCAGGTAATCAAGTTCCAGAGTTATTATAACATTACAGCAATTTTCCGAAATCTATAAAATTGTATGTTACATTCATTTTTTTATATGTACTTTATTCAGTTCCAGTATTGTGTTCATGTCTTTGTTTAACCTAATGCATCTAATATATTAGTCTTGACTTATTTTTTCTAGTGTTTTCCCTATGGAATTTAATGAAAAGATGGATCTAAAATCTAACAAACGACAGACAGACAGACAGACAGACAGACAGACAGACAGACAGACAGATAGACAGACAGATAGACAGATAGATAGATAGATAGACAGACAGACAGACAGACAGATAGATAGATAGATAGATAGATATTGGGGCTGATAGTGCAGTGGCTGTATCTTGGCCACGCCCACACATCACTGGTCACACCTTCTCTGCTTTTCGTATTAGGACCTAGAACATTTTCAGCACCAGCCCGTATGTGGCCCATAATCCAGGCTTGGGTTTGAGAGAGCATGAGCTAAAATCTGGGACAGTTCACACTTAATCCCACTATTTGATAGAAATTAACTGACATTTCCACTTTCTCTTGTACTTGGCCTTAACCAAGATGGTCAATATCACTCCAGATGAATTCATCCTGTTCTTGTTTCTTACTTGGGCTAAGAAATAGGCACGTTCTGAATAAGCATTTGCTTGAGTATTTAATTTGCCTTGTTTCTGTTATGTGAACCTGCTCTTGGATTCCCAGCTACTGTGTGTGACCCAGCATCTGACTACCCAGCTTGTGTGTCAACACGGCTTATGTCTGACTGCTCACAGTGTGTTCCAACTCTGATTACGTCTAACTACTCGCTTTATGTGCCAACCTGGCTTATTCCTGACTACTTACTTTGTTTGCCAACCTGGCTTTCTCCACACTACCCTTTTGTGTTGTGTGTGCCAACCAATTTTATGTTTGTGTAAATGCTACTTTAGACAACCAGTTTATATTTAAATACTTTGAGTTGCTTTGGTTTAAACTGTTTGCAATAAGCTCACAAGTCATTGGATATCAGCTAAACCTACCAGTATACATGCACTTAACCACTAATACATGCACACATCATGTACCATCTTGATTATTGTAACTATTAGTTAGCCGTACTAAAAATTGAATTGGATTTTTTTCAATCTATTTTGGATATAGCTGTCAGACCAGCTTATTGTTTCACTAATCTTCACTAATACCAAAGTATTTCCCAGGCTGGATATTTCACTGAAGGTTCAATTTACAGTAGGTTGTTTTAAAAAAAATCTTTCTGTTTCGACCTCCCAAGATATGCCTCCAGATTCACCATGGACGTAAGGTCCATGTCAGGGCCCTAATTCTGAGATGG